>NW_006784622.1:167050-228988 GCF_000442215.2 Lipotes vexillifer | reverse complement strand
TCCCTACTTTATAGATTTCATATCCTTCTCCCACTTGATGCCGGTAACTGCATCTTTCCTAACACTGATTAAATGAAATTGAAAACAGCCTCTTGCGGATATTCCTTCCTGCCAGAATTGATCTAAATCTGTCCTAGGCAATGAGCCTCTTTCTTGCCAAACAGTCTGCCTTGATTAACTTCACAACAAGCCGGTCCCCTTAGGATGCTCACCCGTCTGTCAAACAGGAAATCTTGCTCCCTACTACCCCAAATTACCAGTCTGCACGGCATTTCTTTTAAACCCAATACCTTCTTTCTGTTGGCAATTCTGATGGGTATCGAGCATTCATCTTGCCTAATTATTCCACTGCCAGTTGCTGTTATGCCTAAAACTCAGTGATGAAATACTTACGAGCAACGTAATCCTATTTATGGGTTTCGTTTATCATTTCCAACCTTTCATTCAAGGCAAAAAGCACACCAGCCAAATGTATGGCCATGATGCAGAGCCTAGACATTACTATTCCTTTGACACTTGTATCAAATATCCCTGCTGAAATCAGAGGTAATGGGGAAGTTCCTAAAGACAGATGAAATTCCAGCCTTAAAAGTTATTGCCAAGAGCTTAGGTTACAAAACGTTTCCTTTTGCTCTGTGGCTCAACCCCTGGCACCATCAAAAATAGCTTGCGTTCTTACAGCGCGTGAGATCCAGCCAGTCCATTAGAAGTGGGTGACTGCAGGAGAGTCACACTCATCATTGAGCATGGGCAGCGCTTGGTTTCCTCCACAAATTGTACTGCTTCTACTGTTGCATTTAGTAAACTAAATATAATTGATTTGCTGACAGTATTGTCTGACCTACTAGACTCATACATTGTGTGAGGGCAAGGGTACCATCTTACTCATTTTTTACCTTCGGCACTGAGCACAGTATTGGGGACATCTAAGAAGCACTTAATAAATAACGGGACCCAGGTGAGAAGAGAGAGCAGACAGAGAACAAGTAGAGGAATAGGGGGCTGTTTCCAGGGTGGTCCACAGGCAGTGTAATAATCACCGAAAATGGGACTGTGGGATGGGAAAGGGCAGTCATGGCTTCACATTACGGGCTGATGATTAGAGCTGTGGATCTCGCTAGCTCAAAGGGCCACTCTCCAAGGCTCAGCTTGGCAGCCTGAATGGTTCTCCCCTCTGGCTTCTCATCCAGACATCTTCCCCAAGCTTACCTTAAGCATCATCCCAGCTTACCTCCCACTGGGTGCTGACTATTCTAGGAATAACTATCGTGGCCGAGTTCCCCTCATGCTTTCCTGCCCAATTACACACTTCGATCAGACCTGATGGACCAAATTCAGGGTTTCCCGTTGGCTTCTTTATCAAAGCCCAGCCTTGGCTAACGTGCAAAATGGTATTAAGCAGCAGTTTCTCATTCCTTCCTCCTCTCATTAGAAGAAATGTTTCTTTACCTGTCAGATTCCTCTCAGTCCATACACACGCTCCACTGAATGTGCCCCACAGCTTTCTCTTGTTCGCTTAGAAAGTGTTGACATTCTAACAAGAAGACTTTCTTCTTCTAAGGAACTGTCTTCAGCCTGTCGATATAAACAACCTCTGAGAACAGAAAAGGGTCTTCTCAAAACACATGCAATAAATATCTGTTGAAATGCATTCTGAGTGATGCTCTTTACTCTTTGAGAGAAAACTAATCACAGTTCCATCCTGCAGAGTTCTGTAATTAGAGTTTGAAACACCCTGGTGTATCTCTAGTTATTTCAAGGAGGCCTTGCTAACCTGTCCCAAAATGCTCCAAGGAGAATTTTCATCAAGCTTCCACTTTGAAAGCAAACAGGCATTGTAGGAATTGGTGGTGGGTTTGGGGGTGTCATAACATCAATAAAAGAAGAGAGAGGTTTCTTCATTTTAAAGTGCTTGGGAGTAATGTACTAGGTTGGAGATTTTCACACTCTGATTTAAGGAGTCCCAGCATTCTTCTCAGGGACCTTTGGGCTGCTGTGCAGTTGCGGTGGAAGAGAGGCCAAAAGTTCTCTTTTGCCTCCCTGTTTTCTTTCTTTCTTTTTGTTTTTTAATTAATTAATTTTATTATTTATTTTTGGCTGTGTTGGGTCTTCATTGCTGCGTGTGGGCTTTCTCTAGTTGTGGAGAGCAGAGGCTACTCTTCGTTGCTTCTCGTTGCTATGGCTTATCTTTGTTGTGGAGAACAGGCTCTAGGCAATGGGCTTCAGTAGTTGTGGCACGTGGGCTCAATAGTTGCAGCTCACGGGCTCTAGAGCACAGACTCAGTAGTTGTGGTGCACGGGTTTAGTTGCTCTGCAGCATGTGGGATATTCCCAGACCGGGGCTCGAACCCATGTCCCCTGCATTGGCAGGCGATTCTTAACTCAGTAGTTGTGGTGCACGGGTTTAGTTGCTCTGCAGCATGTGGGATATTCCCAGACCGGGGCTCGAACCCATGTCCCCTGCATTGGCAGGCGGATTCTTAACCACTGCGCCACCAGGGAAGACGCACCTCCCTGTTTTCAATCAGAGGTGTAATTGTTATGTGTCCAGAAGCCTTCTTTTAAAGAAAAAAAACACGTTTATTCTGTAATAAAACTTTGAAAACATTGCCCTTAGATTATGGTGGGTGAGAGGGACAGAGACAGATAGATACTGGCCAAAGTAAATATCTGGAACCTCTGTCCACCCTGTTGCCACCACCCTGGTCAAGCCATCATCATTTGTATTACTACCTCAGCCTGCTACCTGAGGTCTCAGCATCAGTTCTCGGCATCAGGAGTGCCCAGTGCACTTCTGTCCAATCCATTTTACACTTTCCATCCAGAAAGATGTTTTCAATGCAGATCTGATCAACTCACTATCCTGCTTAAAATTCTCTAATGGCCTCCCAACACTGTGAGGAGGAGAAAGTGTTTCACAAGGTCCCTCTGGGACCCGGCCTCTCCTTTGTTCTCTGGTCTCATCTTGGGCCATCCAGGACATTGGTCTTCCTTCAAGTTCACTGCCTGCTATTTCTTCCTTCAGAGCCTCTGAATGCATATTGCCTCTGCCTACATCTACTCATCCTGCAGGTCTCAAATTACATAGCTCCTCCTCCTGGAAGCCTCCCTAACCCATTCTTCCCAGAGTAGGTTCTGTTTCTCTCCACTGAATATTCTCATGGGTTATTTCCCCATCTGCTTTTTAAGATGTATTGTACTGGTAATTATTTCTTCTACATCTGTCTTTCCTCAGTTCCAAAAGCGGCATCTTGCTTTTCTTGTTCACCACTAAAATTCCAATATTTAGCATAATGCCTGGCATATAATAGGTGTTCATTAACTACGGCTGAAAGAATGAATGCATGACGTCAGGCACCTAAAAGTTATGTGTATTGGCTGTTTTAGAGCAGTCCCACAGGACTATCTGATCGTTTCACCAAATGGAATGAGAACAGCATTAGGGAAAGCGAGCCATTGCCCAGCACTCGAGCCCACAGGAAACATCTCTACTCCAACCTCTCCTTCCAATTACTGCCAATAGAACCACTAGCTGCAAGCCTGGCACTTAGGAAGAGCCAGCCAGATAAATGTTAAATAGATTGATACTAAAAATGAAAATTGGGACTAAATCATTCCTACACCCCATAAGAGTTGAGTTGTAACATAGTTTTCTGTGCCAGTACATATTATTCTTGCAGTTTTCCAAGTGTCTATACACCAGACACCGTGCCGTAGGAGTTTTACATGTGGTACCTCATTTCATCCCAGCAACATCTATTAGACAGTGTCTTTAGTCAGTTCAAGCAGCTGCAACAAAGAACCGTAGACTGGGTGGCTTATTAACATCAGTAATTTATTTCTCGCAGTTCCAGAGGCTGGAAGTGTGAGATAGGCTGTCTGGATAGGCTCAGCACAGTTGGGTGCCAGTGAAGGCCTCCTCCGGGTTGCAGACTGCCAACTTGTCATTGTATCTTCACATGGTAGAGAGAGAAAGAAAAAGCAAACTCTCTCATGACGTTTTAAGAGTGCTAATCCACCCTCATGACCACATCTAATTCTAATTACCCCCAAAGGACCCACATTGGAGGGTAAAGTTTCAACATATGAATTTTTGGGGGGATACAGGCATTTAGTACACAGCAGGCAGAAATTAGTCTTTACACATTAAGAAACAGAATTTAAGGACCGTGCCTACAGCCGCAGAGCAAGTAGATGGCACAGCTGAGGAGTCTCTCAGGTCTGGCTGACACTTTCCATTATCCTGGTGCCTGGCATGTAGTAGGTGTTCAATAGATGAATGAATGAATGACTTAACACTAGGTGCGTGGAAAATGCTCTGGCATGAAAACTTTAGTGCTAAAGTTAAAAGATTGTGCTGATGGAATAAGATACTAACAAGATTCACAGAATCTATAAACACTGATATTCCGGATATTATTAGTTCCTTTTTCTTTCCTTAAATTCCTGAACTACTGGCAAAACCTGGGACATTCCCTACAGACACTTCATTCAATTAAGCAAAACTGCTAAGTAGAACTCTTCCTGAACAAGTTAGGCTATATAGCACAGCATTTGGCCTGTGAGCACTTTCTGAACAGTCATTGAGCAGAGAGTACCACAGGGGTTTGCAAATGTGTACAGAAGAAAGAGAGAAAGATAGCGTGACCCTACATGACCCACAATAAATAACAACACAAGAGCAGCTATACACACACACACACACACACACACACACGCGCATATACTGATCTGAGGGCCTTTCATCCATAATTAATCAATCTTCACAAGTGTGAGATGGTTCCTAACATGTTTCAGTGAATCTAGGTTGTCATTGACTATAAGATGCACTCTGTGTGTCACCAAGAAAGGAAAAATGCTGTCCATTAAATTACAAGATGGCGTTGATGGTAAGATACATCCTAACTTTCGAAACATGAGGATGAAAAAAGGGCGATAAAATATAGTATTTTAAATCCCATTTTACACATGAGGCAACCGCAAGAGACCCAAAGAAGTGAAGTCATGTTCCGAAATCAGAGAGCATGGGTTTCGATTCGATTCAGTTCAGTTTAGCCTTGTGTTGTGCACGCCTCCTCCTCTGTGCCCTGTGGGAGAGACGCAGAGACGAACGAGACACTGTCCTAACCCCAAGGAGCTGAGCTGTCGAGCAGGGAAGTAGACCCACAGGCAAATCAACTAAAATGCCACCTGCTAAGTGCAAGAATAAGGCCAGGTACAAGGTTGCAGGCTGGCACGGAGAGGGGAATGGATAGGCTGTCTGGATAGGCTCAGAGGGTTCCCAGAGAATGTCACGAGTTTCAAAGAATGGATTGAAATTTGCTGAATGATTTTATGCTTATTTTTTTTATATCCAGTCAGTGTGTCAGCTTGTTCAACAATGTTAAGAAAAATTCTTGGCTGAAAAATTCCACCTACACTGTGTGAGTTGTGGTAGAGTATGTCCAAGAGAAGAGGGGAAGGTCTTCCATGGCTCAGCTCATGTGCATGCTTCCAAGGAGAGGTAGGAAGGGGGAGAGGCTGAGGGAAGAAAGCTGAGTCTTCAGGATGTGAGATCACTATTATTACAGAAGGGGTTCCCTTTAGGACAAAGCCTGAAGGACATGTCTAGTCAGTTGGGTGGGGTGGGAGGGGTGCTACCACCTCTCAGCTAGTGGAGCTGGGAGAATTGTCCCTTCATTCGTCAACTCCTTTCTGAGCACCTGATGGGGGACCCTGCTGTGCCATCCTGTGGCACCCCACACTAATTCTTAGTATATTGCACGTCATGCTCAATTTTAACTATATTTAGGGCCTTTGCACTGGCTGTTCCCTCTTCTTAGAACACTTTCCTCAAATGCCAGCATGACTAATTCCCTCGCCTCCTTCAAGCCTCGGCTCAGATGTCTTTCTCAGTGAGCCCTACTTTGACCAGCCTATTTACAAATGCAACCTTCACCACCACCACAACTCTGCCCCATCTCAAAATCCTGATACCTCTTACTCTGCTCTATTTTTAACTTGTTCTGTACCAACTAGCTACTCCTAACGTAATATACTGTTTGCTTATTTATTAGGTTTATTGTTTTTTGCCCATCTTTTCTCATTAGAATATAAGCTCCATGAAGGCATGAAATTTTGTCTGTTTTCATTCACTGATAAGCTCCAGAATCATCATTGGTATGTGCTCAATAAATATTTGATGAATGAATAATTGAGTAGCCAAACGAATATATCCCTTACCAGTATCCTCAACCAAATATTAAGCTCCACGAGGACAGGAAGCAAGCCTCTTGTGTATTTCTGAGCCCTTAGCACATAATAATGATTGGCACATAATAGGCACTCTGTAAATAATGTTCCATTTAATATTTAAATAACTGTTATCTCATTTCCACGCATGTAAGTTAAATCACATCCTGAACTCAGTGTTTTAGCTGGGTGAGTAAGGAACCATCTCTGTCTTCTCTGTCTGCCCTCATTCAACAGGTGATAATGGGAGCCTTTATGGACATATATGAGATTTTGAGGTGTTTTCTCAGATTTTCTCTTGCCTCAGTCTAGTCCTGTAGTTTCCACCCAGTTTTCTGAAATTCATAAACAAACAGACAAACAAAACAAACTAAATATTGAGAGAGCTGAAATGATTATCCAATAGTCTGGTTTTGTGGTATGTGAATTTCATCTCTGACCCTGATAAACTGCCACTAAGGATTTGGGGTAGTTGTGTGGACTATTCTTGGATGTCTTTCTCTTCTTTTTTATTTGCTCATGAGAGAAATGAACTTTCTCCAACACCTTCTTCTAGGCCTGGCACGTGTCAGCTGATACCACTAGTCATTCAGTAAATACTTAAAAGAAAGTGTTATTGGAAAGCAGAGGTAGGGTTGCTTTCTTTATGCTCCAGTGAGCAGCACTAGAAAAAAGGGATGGAATTTACAGGGAAGAAATTTAGATTCTAGACTCAATGAACAAACACTGAGGACTTACTGGGTTTTAAAAGCTCTGGTATATGTAATTCTTATAAGGACTCTGTTGGACAGGGATTCTTGCCCCTCATTTTATCCCTTGGGAGACCTAGGTACAGAGATGAAAATCACACAGCTGCTTAAATGGCAGAGCAACTATTTGAACCCAGGACTATCTGATGTTCATGTCTCATGATCTTGACCTGAGTCTTCTGTGTATAAATTTAAATATTTAGATGGCAATTGTGTATCAGCAATAATGAAATTCCAAATCAGGATATTCTTTTTCTCCACTGCAAGCTTGCTAATTTGTGACAGTAAGACCCTAAAAAGTAGATACCAAAGTTTGCTGTACATTTTTAGCTCAGATCAGAAATAAAAGGCTATAGTAAGGGCTTTGTCAGCCTTTCTGAAATATCTTGATTAATATATCTTGATTGTCTGACAAACAAGGCCAGAACATAAGAGCTTTTAGAACTGTCATAAAACCTGGGCTATTCATCCTGGCCATGTTCCTCTTTCCCATATTTCACTTTCTTTTTTTTTTTTTTTTTGCGGTACGCGGGCCTTTCACTGTTGTGGCCTCTCCCGTTGTGGAGCACAGGCTCCGCACATGCAGGCTCAGTGGCCATGGTTCACGGGCCTAGCCGCTCCACAGCATGTGGGATCTTCCTGGACTGGGGCATGAACCCGTGTCCCCTGCATCGGCAGGCGGACTCTCAACCACTGCGCCACAAGGGAAGCCCAAAAGACAATGATTTTAAGATTAATCTTTACAGCCTCACCCAGCCCTGAAACCTGTAGTACCTTTCGTTGTGGTCTGTCAAGCCTGCCTTTGGGCAGGTTCAGATTTACCTCTGCTTCCCTCAGATGGGGGGCCTGTCAGTCGGCGCTGCAGTGTAAACCAACCTGACAGATGCTAGGACACCCCGGGAGAGAGGGAGGGAAGCCTGGAATGGGCCCCATCCCTGCAGACCCTGATGATGAGTTGTCTGAAATGATCAACATGCAGACCTCTAGACATGTGAAGTCGGCTCATGCCATGTCCCTCGGGGAATTGGGAGCACTAGAGACTCAGGAGAGACTGAGAGAGACAGGGAGTTGTTGCCCCCAGAAATGATGCTTCTTCCCTGATTATAATCAAAATGCCACTGCTGTGCAGAGACCTAGGCTGTGAGGATCTCTGGTCGGTGCCCAATTAGTTCCACCTTCAGTCATGATAGTGACTGCCTGGTTCCTTGGGTCCAGTAGAAATTGACATTTTCCCAACAACCCTGTAACATAAAAGGAAACACTTGTGTGCTGAGAAGGGTGTCTTTAAAGAGCACAAACCTGCCTTATTAGGTTACTAATGATTACAAGGTATAACCCATGGGATACCACAGTCCATGGCATATAGTGTATTTACCCTTCTGTAAAATGGGAACAGTGCCTGCATTATAAGGGCTGTCTTTTTTTTTTTTTTTTTTTTGCGGTATGCGGGCCTCTCACTGCTGGGGCCTCTCCCGCTGCAGAGCACAGGCTCCGGAGGCGCAGGCTCAGCGGCCATGGCCCACGGGCCCAGCCGCTCAGCGGCCATGGCCCACGGGCCCAGCTGCTCCACGGCACGTGGGATCCTCCCGGACCGGGGCACAAACTCGCATCCCCCGCATCGGCAGGCGGGACCCCCAACCACTGCACCACCAGGGAAGCCCCTAATGGCTATCTTTTGAATCACAGATAATAAATACCCAGAACAGTGCCTGACATGTATGTTGTAGGCCTACCACGTGCTCAGCAGTCACTCAATAAACAATGGCATCGTGGTCAATGACTTCTTACAAGGATTGACAGAGGCTAGTGTGTTCCCATCCACTAAGACTGATTTGGTGGCCGCTTTAGCCAACACTCTTACCGAAGGCAATTCATTATTGAGGTGAGTGGGGAAATAAGTGGCCTTGATAGAGCTCAGTAAGTTTGGACATGATGACTCATCCACAGGGGTGTGGGTGGCTCCTCAGAGAGATGTGAGGAGTAATCGGTACAGAGCTGTGTGTATCCCTCTACCTGGGATGGATATGTTCTGACTTGAGAGACACAATCACACATATGACACATATGTTCATCATTTCCTAAGAAAGACAGGAAGGCCTATGCTGGGTGTCACTCAGGCCTTCCTTACCTGCTATTTCCAACTGCCCAGGCCTTATAGGAAAGAAAACAAACTGTTGAATTCCAGGGATTGCCCTGTGACAAGCATAGGTGATAGACTGAATAACAGAAAATCACTTTTATTGGGTATCTGTTATGGGGTAGATTCTGGGGATAGGAGGAATATGAACCTTCCCCACCCTCCATGCTCATGCAAACTAGAATTTGCAAATGTTAAAAAACACAGTACAGGATGAGATAAGAGTATATGAGAGGGGCACTTAACTCCCAGTGAATGAGTTTTTGGATTGATGAGGGAGATGACAGAATGACCTTCACAACACAAACAGTCCTATGAGGCACATAAATGTCAGCCACATGCAAAGTTACCTCATTTCCCCAAAGTGTCTTAAAGTGGCATAGAACATGACAGCTGAAACACACCTTGATAGCTGGTGTGACACTGGACATGTTGCTTAATTTATCCAAGTTTGCGTTTCCTCATCTGCAACACAAGGCTAAAATATGCACTGCAGGGCAGTGTGAGAACTGAATGTGGGCTCAGTAAAGTACATGTGCCTCTCTCCTGAAGTCTAGTCCACGGTGTCATCATCAATGCGACCATCCAATCATGAAATCTTTGGGGATGAGATCTAAGTACAACATTCCTTATCGGGAGTTCCAAGCTGGGTTCTTACAGTCAGGAGCACAGGCTTCTTGATTCAGACACATCTGTCTGTTTGAATTCTGGTTCGGCCACTTACTAGCTTTTTTCATTTCGGCTCTCATTTCCTTTATGAGATCAAAAATGCTTACATGGCAGGGGCTTTCCTGGTGGCGCAGTGGTTGAGAGTCCGCCTGCTGATGCGGGGGACACGGGTTCGTGCCCCGGTCCGGGAAGATCCCACATGCCGCGGAGCGGCTGGGCCCGTGAGCCATGGCCACTGAGCCTGCGCGTCTGGAGCCTGTGCTCCGCAACGGGAGAGGCCACAACAGTGAGAGGCCAGCGTACTGCCAAAAAAAAAATTGATTACGTGGCAGGATCGTAATCTGACAAAGTGGAATTCATTCTGTGCTGGTCTTGGGTACTTTACAGGCCCCATCCCGTTGTTGTAGCTCCATAACAATCTTGTGAGTTAATGCCATCATTACCTGCGCTTCACTGATGAGGGAGTAGTCATCTGTGGTTAAGAGTTCAGCTAAGAGGTTAAGTCACAGGCCCCAAATTCACAACTAGGGATGACAGAGTTGGGAATTAAATCCAGAACTTCTCTCTCTCCAAAGCTTGGCATATAACCAGTATGCTGGCTTGCCTACCCAGTAAATTGAGGGAGACAATGAATATAAAGTCTAGCATATTGTGGGACACTTAAAAAGCACAATTTTGGTCTGGTACCTAGGTCTCCACAGCCAGGTTGCACAGCCATGAGGATAAGCAGCTGCTTCACCCCCCCTTCCTTTCCTAGACTTCCCCTGTTGGCAAGGGCCCGCCACATGTTGAAATGCAGGAGGGGCAGGAGGGATGGGAGAGTCGTTGCATTATTCATGTCTAATTCTACTTGTCTAATGGACTTGTTAAAGCACCCTGGGTGGAAAGTGTGAGTCTTAATGGCATTTTATAAAAGTTGCTGTGATGAATTAGCACATAAAGCAAATTAAAAACAGCTTATCGCTTTTTAAAATAGGTGATGGGACACTGTAGCGTTTTTCCCAGATGTGACGATCCATTAATATCCAAAGGAGCTAAAAGCTGCTGAAATGTGTCAGCTGCTTGCTTTTAGGGACCTGACAAGTCTGAATCCGTGTAATCCTAGAGGGGCAGATTGTCCAAGAGAAATAGAACTCGTGGAAAGAGCATGTTGCTGATCCCAAGGGTGGGAAATCTCCCCTCAAGAATACTTGGCACTGGAATGAAGCCCAGTAGAATTAATGTCTGACCTGGTGGGGACCTTCGGGATTGGTCTCTGTTCCCCTTACACATAGGGTTGCTGAGGCTTGAAAGAAGTGGGGCTTTGAAAGGTCATCTGAAATATTTCCACAGACCTTTCTGAGGGTCTGCTTTGTGCCCAGCACTGTACTGGGTCCTGAGGATAGTAAGGTGTTTTAGATGTCTTTGTACACAGTCCATAAGACAGCTACTAAGTGGCACAGTTGGGACCCAGATCCCCTGATTCAAATCGCAGTGCATTTTTCAGAATAATAATTATCATAGTAATAATAGCTAGCATTTATTGAGCACTTGCTACTGCCAGGCTGGTGTTACAATACTTTGCATATCTTATTTCATTTAATCCTCACTGCAACTCTTTGAGGTGGCTGGTGTCATTACTATGCCAGTTTTACAGTTAAGAAAGCTTGAGGGACTTCCCTGGGGGTGCAGTGGTTAAGAATCCGCCTGCTAACGCAGGGGACACGGATTCAATCCCTGGTCCAGGAAGATCCCACATGCTGCGGAGCACATAAGCCCGTGCATCACAACTACTGAGCCTGCACTCTAGAGCCCGCGAGCCACAACTACTGAACCCGCATGCCACAACTACTGAAGCCCACGCACCTAGAGCCTGTGCTCCACAAGAGAAGCCTCCGCGATGAGAAGCCCACACAATGAAGAGTAGCCCCCACTGGCCGCAGCTAGAGAAAGCCTGCGCGCAGCAACAAAGACCCAGTGCAGCCATAAATAAACAAACAGATAGATAGATAGATAGATAGATAGATAGATAGATAGATAGATAGCTTTTAAAAAAAGAAAAGAAAAGAAAGCTTGAAACCCAGAGAGGTTAAGTAACTTGTTCAAGATCACACAGTTAAAAAGTTGCAAACCCAGGCAGTCTGACCCTATATAGCCTGCCTTCTTGGCCACCATCTGCCAGCTTTCCTGATGGCTTTTCTACCTCCACTCCCCACGCTTTACATCCAGAAGGAGCCTGGAGCCAAACTAGAGGTTTGGGGACCTTAGGGTAGGAATACTGGGACAAGAACTGAGCAGTAAGGGAACTGCACGGATTTGGGGGAGAAGAGGTGGTCAGCTCTTAAGGGAAGATGAAAAGTTCCTGGTACTGCTAAGTCGTGAGCACAGCCAGGGGGCGACAGGCTGGGAAATTGAGCCTGATAATGAAATGGCCACGAATGTGGGTTTTGGAGTCAGACAAACCTTATTCTAGATTCAGTCTCTACGATGTGTGTACTTGTGACCTAAGGCAGGTTCCTTAACTTCCTGAACCTCCTCCGCCATCTGTAAAACAGGGGTACTAATTTTTACCTTTCAGGTTGTTACGATGTCAAATAAGACAATGAATACAAAGTGCCAGGCCCCCTAATATGGGCATAAGTAGTGGTTGTCATCATGATTATCATCCTTGCCACCCTGTCACCACCTTCACCACCTCCCAGATTGAGGCGGGGGGGGGGTGGGAGGAAACAAGGTGAAGAGCACCAAACTAGGACTTCGCGTCGGGAGACACACACTCCAGCCCCAGCTTGCGGCCTCTAAGCCATGTGTCCTGGGGTTAGTTAGGGGTCCTTGCTAGGTTTGCCCCTCATCTGTAAAAAGGGGATAGGAAGTACCATATCCATTGGGCCTTTTTTGTAGGAATGTATTGAGTCACAAATGAGGAAGTGTATGTGAATACGCCTTTCAATCTATAGAGCGAGTGTTGGGGGTCCCAAAGACAACTCTCAAGGTTGATGATGTACTAGGAGGGCTCATCAGACTCAGCATAGTCATCCTCATGACTGTGATTTATTATAGGAAATGGATCCAGAGCAAACTCAGTGAAGGGAAAGGTGCATGGGACAAAGTCCAGAGGAAACTAGGTGAAGCTTCCAGGAGGCTCCTCCCAATGGAGTCACACAGGATGTGCCTGATTTCCTCCAGCAACAAATCGTGACAACAGGTGTAAAACCCTGTCTACCAGGGAAGCTCCTTACAGACTCAGTGTCCAGGGATTTTATTGCAGGCTGGTCACGTAGGCACCCTCACTGCCTGGCACCTGCTGCAATTCCAGACTCCCAAGGGAAAAGCAAGTATTCAACTTAAATGGTATTGTTTATATAATCAGCTTAGGCACAGTGAGCCATTCTTAATAGGAAATGGTAAGAACCCTCCCCAAAACTAAGTTCCCAGATGTCAGCCAAGGGCTGTCCTTGTAAGCAGGCCTTTTTAAGGATGTAATCTCAGGATTGCTGTGTTAACTCTTTTTTGCACAGAATAGAATCCATAGAAAGGATTTTTATAAGTATACACTCAAAAGGGGAAAAGGAGGTAATGATTATCATAATAACAGTTCATACTTAAAGATTGTCACTATGTGTAGGCACTTTTGTGTATGCGTTACATATATTACCTTAGGTAGCATTTCATCCATACAACAATTCCATGATAGGGGTACTGTTATCATCACTGTTGTTGTCATCACTGTGTTATATATGAGGGAACTGAGGCCTAAGAGGGGCTAGAGCACTTGCCTGGGTTACCAGCTATGTGACTAGTAAGAAGAGAAGTGGTAGGACCAGGACATGGCCCTAACAGTGTGGCCCCTGAGTCGTTTCTTAGCCGCTCTTATACTGCACTGTGCTACACAGCACCTACCATGGGCCGGGTGCATCCGATATGTTATGTCATTAATGCTCACTGCAGCTCCACATGAATATCGTTATTGGACTGATTTTACATTTAAAAACCTGTGGTTCAGGAATGTTAATTTGTGTCACATCAACCAGCCAGAGAAGTGACAGAGTCAGGAATGGGTCTCTGCCTTCTTTCAGTCCCCTTTTCCTGGCTGGGGTTTTGTGAAGTCTTTGGTAGAGAAGATGCAGATGGTCAGGGTGGAAATGAGTCATTCTAGGAGCTGAGACCTCGCCCCCACCCAGCCCGTATTCCATCACCTGGGGACAGAATTAATGGAAGAAGGGGCTGTGTTGCAAGTAATTCAACTTTCCCTGCAGTATTTGAGAGCTGTAGATGCTGCCTTCAGCTCTTTGGGGTTGCCATGACAGCAGATGTGACATTTCTTTCATGAGGAAAAGAAAGAAAGAAAGAAAGAAAGAAAGAAAGAAAGAAAGAAAAAGAATCACACTTGGTCCTCAGTGATTTTAGACAGACCTGTTCACCAGATCTAGCTAGTTTTGCTTGCATAGTGGCTACACTCTAAGGAAATTCTTAGAATGGAATCAAAGGGGAATAAACAGGGACGTGGCAAAATCTGCTTCTCCGGGGAAATCTCATGTTGTATGTGTGTGGTGATGGTTTGTGGGAGATACAGGAGGAGGCAGACCATGTAAAACTTGAGACAGATTGTCAGCTGCTTGGGACAACAGCTCGTCACTGAGGTCTCAATCATCATTGTAATTCCGCTTCCAACTCCCTCACCCCATCAGTCACACATATTACAGCGTGTTGGGCTCGGCAAAGGCTCTTTAGTGGGGAAACATGATACATAAAGCAAGAATTACAATTCAGAGTGATGAGTACAATGATGAGATAGGCTTGGTGTACTATGGAAGCAATTTATCTTGTTCATATCATTTTTTATTCTTTGCCTGCACCGTGCATGTGGGATCTTAGTTCCCCGACCAGGGATCAAACCCTCCCCGCCTGCATTGGAAGCGTGGAGTATTAACCACTGGACTGACAGGGAAGTCCCCTGTTCGTATTTTGATCTATGTGTCTATACACACACACATAAACATAGGTGTATTTTCATTATTGCTTTGTGAGCATTTAGTAATGTCATTAAATTAACCTCTACAACCATCCAATTTTAGTGATAGTCCAATACTCCAGTGAGTGGAAGGGTCCCAGTCCCCTGTGGGAGGACATGGAAGTTGTTACCGTGCTGCATTCAGAAAGATGCCATGGTTCTCTTCATTCTTTCTTTCTAGTGATTTGTAAAATTTGATTGTAGTGAGAGAGTACTAACCTGCCTCGCAACCTCCTGGGAGAAATAAGAACTAATCATGATTTGTGACCAAAGCAGTGGGAATGTTGACTGCAACTCCAGGGGTTAGTCCTGGGAGTTGGTATCCAATGGGCAGTGGGTTCTCAGGGCAGGAATGAACAATCAAAACGGTGAATCCTAGATCTGTGCTGCCAGAGATTCCTAACAATGTTCTCTCTCTTGTCATTTCCTCCAGAGCCATGTTTGACTACGACAAGAGCAAGGACAGTGGGCTGCCAAGTCAAGGACTTAGTTTTAAATATGGAGACATTCTCCATGTTATCAACGCCTCTGATGATGAGTGGTGGCAAGCCAGGAGAGTCACGCTGGAGGGCGACAGTGAGGAGATGGGGGTCATCCCCAGCAAGCGGAGGTAAGAATGCCTTTTTTGTTTCAGAGGATTTGCTGCTCAGCTCTCCAGGGAGTGGAGGTGAGGGAAGATGAAGATGTGGCAGACTGTTCACAAAATATCTATTTGAGTAGGATAGACAGTCTGCGGGGAAATTGTCAGTGGTGACAGGTGACACAAATGAAATATTCTCACGCTTCTCATGTTAGGGTTTTACCAAAACTGCTAACTGTGATAAAGCATAAGGGAAGAAGGAGGATCTGCTTATTCTGCCTTCCTAAAACTTAGCAGCTTTCATGTGTTCAAGATTATGCTTATCAGCTTGTATACTGACAAACTCAGAGGGGTTACTTCAGAGGTTCATAATTTACTGGGTAAGTTTATAGAAAGGCCAGGTGAAAGCCAAGTAAAGTAGACTATTTACAAAGCTGATGTCCTGGCTGTGTATTACTTCCAGATATTGATGGGAAAAGACTAAAAACCTCCATTCCAAAATCAGATACTTGGGGATAAACAACAAGGTCCTACTGCATAGCACAGAGAACTTTATTCAGTATCCTATGATAAACCATAATGGAAAAGAATATAAAAAAAGAATGTATATATGTATAACTGAATCACTTTGCTGTACAGCAGAAATTAACACAACATTGTAAGTCAAGTATGCTTGAATTAAAAAAAAATAAAATGACAGTTCCATTGGGGAAATAAACAAAATCAGATACTCAGGATAAGAGCTGTCAAACATCTGGTGAGGTCTAAAGAGTGGGTTTACAGCTATTTTTTATAGCGTTAGTTACTCTTGTCCCCCACCCCCACCTAGCACTCCCTACTTTCACTCAGATAATTAGTTCTGTATATAATTCCCAAGTAAAGACTATTATGTTCTCTCTCTTCTAAGCATTTCTTCGACTCTGCTTTTGAAAGGCGGGAATAGGCTTCAGAATAGCTACGTCATTCATCTGTCCCAGCGGTTTCTGATCATTACCACTAGAAAGGAACTTTCCTTCCCATGAGTGTCCTTTTGGCACTAAGATATTGTCTGAGAAACAAATTATCTGCACCCTAGAAAAGAGATATGGTATGAAGTCAAAGTCAGGAATAATGCTTATTCAAAGCAGTCACTAACTTTTCTCGAGCTACAAAGGGCTCCCCTCCTCATATGCAAACACCCCAAATACCTATGTAAAAAATCCTCATGAAGCTGAGTATTGAAGTGCTGCCGCATGCACAGTGACCCAGTGACTGAGCTAGCACCAGCCATAATGGGAAGATGAAATTAGCCAGAAATAACTCTGTGGGGCATTTGCACCCCAGAGAAGACCGGTCCCCCATTTTTCTCTGCCTGGGGCCACATAGTCTAGGGTGAATGTAGGGAGAGGGCAGCAGGCTGACTCTTCTGCAGCTGCTCCCTCCCACCCTCTAAGCCTATGCCTATGAATCTCCCAGCAGCAGACAGTTCTTTAAACCTCTGGGCTCCTGCATAATTGCCTGACATTGCTTTGAGAGGATGTTCTGAGTTTGTAGTTTGCAGTGTTTTCTGAATTCAAAGCAATAACTCTCAGGACTAGTATATATTCTGTGTTTCTCCATTTCCATTTATTTAAAAAGAAACTGTCAGGGCAATATGCATTTTGGTTTGCTTTGATGTGATTAATCAGAGCTGTCTGAGGAGCTGTTGTGTAGAAGGTGCCATCTTATTGAATATGGCCCCAAGGGTAGATAGAAATGGGCTGGAGAAGGAAAGCTGTGTGGGAATATATTTCAACTCATTTTTTAAAAAATCCTTTTAGTAGTTGGAGCTGACTAGAGATGATATGGATTACCTGGGAAGACAGTGACCTAGAACAATGGTTTTCACACCAAAGGTACATTATGAAGACTTAGATATGCCCCTCCCCCCCACACACAGTGATTCTGTTTCAGTCCATCTGGAGTGGGTCCTGGAGATCTGTATTGGTGTGTAAGTTCCTCCAGGTGATTCTGATAATAGAAGATTCAGTGGCAGGAAGTATTATAAAAGGGAATCAAACTTTGGGTGGGACAGTTGAACTATATGATTTGCAGCCACTTTCCAACCCTGAGGTTCTGTGATTCTAACCAGTCTTGTCAGTAGTCCTTCATTTGTTCAGTTGCACATCATTTCCCCCGTAGGGAACATTCTCAGTGCTAGTCCTCCTGGGGTAATTTTCTGCCTGCTGGTGGTCATTCCTGAACTGGCTGTCTCTCCTATTTTGGATGAAGGCCATCCTAACAGCCATGCTACAGCTGGCCTGGAGAAGAAGTTTGTCTAGTGACTCTAATGTTGGTATTTGTATTCTGTCTCATGAAGGGTGCAGTAGCCCACCCGCCATCTCGTGTGTGTGTGGCTGTAAATGAATCTCTGTCAAATTTTCTCCTCAGGATTTTAACTCTTTCCAAAAATGTTACTATTATTGTTTTATGTGTTTATAAAAGTAACACATTTCATTGGAAAAAAAAGGAACATTTAGAAAAGTATAAAGAAGAAATAAAAATCACTTATAGGGCTTCCCTGGTGGTGCAGTGGTTAAGAATACGCCTGCCAATATAGGGGACACGGGTTTGAGCCCTGGTCCGGGAAGATCCCACATGCTGCGGAGCAACTAAGGCCGTGTGCCACAACTACTGAGCCTGCGCTCTAGAACCCGCGAGCCACAGCTACTGAAGCCCGTGTGCCTATAGCCTGTGCTCCACAACACTGGGTTGCCACAAACCTTCATTTTGTACAAAACAAAATCTCTGAGAAGTGCTGTGAAACAAGGTATGCCTGTAGTTCAAAATGATCTCACTTTGGGCTTGCCTGGTGATGCAGTGGTTGAGAGTCCGCCTGCCGATGCAGGGGACACGGGTTCATGCCCCGGTCCGGGAAGATCCCACATGCTGCGGAGCGGCTAGGCCCGTGAGCCATGGCCGCTGAGCCTGTGCGTCCGGAGCCTGTGCTCCTCAACGGGAGAGGCCACAACAGTGAGAGGCAAAAAAAGAATCTGCCTGCCAGTTCAGGGGACATGGGTTCAATCCCTTGTCCGGGAAACTCCCACATGCCGCAGAGCAACTAAGCCCGTGCACCACAACTACTGAGCCTGCGCTCTAGAGCCCACAAGCCGACGTGCCACAAATACTGAAGCCCACGCACCTAGAGCCTGTGCTCCACAACAAGAGAAGCCACAGCAGTGTGAAGCCCGCGCACCACAACAAAGAGTAGCCCCTGCTCTCCACAACTGGAGAAAGTCTGAGTGCAACAATGAAGACCCAAAAACGAAGACCCAATGCAGCCAAAAATAAATAAATATTAAAAAAGAAAAAATTCCTTTAAAATTACAAAAAATAAAATAAAATATATCATGAGCCTTCCCTAGGGCTGCTCTTTAATGTTTAACTTCTAAAGGAGGCACTCTTATTTTGTACTGCATTCAGCATCTTATAACTATAGCTCAGAATAAATGGTTACTGGTATCAGTATGACTTATTATTAGATTAGGGTTTTCCTTAATTCCTCTCTACCCCCTTTTATGAGTATAGTTCAGCTCATAGAGCTGGTCTGGAAAAATCTTATAATGGATGACATCCCTTATGACTTCACCCTTTACAAAAATGTTTCTCTATTGATGATTCTATTTAATCATCCCTATGAAGTCATAAGATGAAGGGTATGAAAATCATTGCCTTTTCCCTCCCTCTGTTTAGAAGTTGGTAAATAAATTTTATCTAAATAAATGCTCCTAGAGCATGCTAGACACTGTTCTAAGCCCTTTACAATTATTTAAACCTCATTACAACCCTATGGGGAGGGTAATATAATTAGCCTCATTTTACAAACCAGGAGTTTGAAGCAGAGAGAGATTAATTTACTTGCCTATACTGCCCAGCTAATAAATGGCATAACTGGGATTTTATTCCAGGCTATAACGCGCTTAACTCATATGCAATCCTGCCTCCCAACATTATAAAAATAAGAATTGACAAAATTCAATTCATCAAGCACTGCTCAAGCAGCTTCTGTGTGCCAGGTGCTATCATCCAGTCACTGCCTAGAGCCCAATATTTGTAGGACCAACATGTAACTATGGCACAGCTACACTGTGATGAGGGCTATATTGTAAATAAAGGTGCTGTCTTAGTTCGGGCGGCTATTACAGAATACCATTCACTGGGTGACTTATACAACAGACATTTATTTTTTGCAGTTCTGGAGTCCAAAATCAAGGCACTGGCTGATTGGGTTCTCAGAGAGGACCCTCTTCCTGGTTTGCAGATGGCCTTATTGCTGTTTCCTCATATGGCAGAGAGAGAGATCTTTTCTCTCATATTTCTTCATTTTGGCCACTAATTTGATTCATGAGGACTCCACCCTCATAACCTAATTACCTCCCAATACCTCACCACCAGAGACCACCACACTAGGGATTAGGGCTTCAACATATGAATTTTATGTGGACACAAACATTCAGTCCATAGCAGGTATCAAGGGAAGTGAAAGGGCAGCAGAGGAATGAATTCCATCTGATAATAGAGTATGTATTGTACCAGTTGCTTTCAAATACAAGATTTTCTTTAATCTTTACAAAAGCTTCATAAGGAAACTGAAGATCAGAGAAGTCAAGTAACTTGCCCAAGGATGCACAGTTAGCCACTGGCTGAACCCAGTTCTCTCTGTAGCGAGACCAGATGGCTTTTCACTACCCCAAGGGTATACTGGAGGAAGCCCTTGACAATTAAGGAGCTCTTACTACACTTTAAATACTATACTAACCAATTTTTTGTATTATTTAATATTCACCACAGGGACTTCCCTGGTGGTGCAGTGGTTAAGAATCCACCTGCCAATGCAGGGGACACGGGTTCGATCCCTGGTCCCGGGAAGATCCCACATGCCGCGGAGCAATTAAGCCCGTGTGCCACAACTACTGAGCCTGCGTGCCACAAATACTGAAGCCTGCGCACCTAGAGCCCATGCTCTGCAACAAGAGGAGCCACCACAATGAGAAGTCTGCGCACCGCAACAAAGAGTAGCCCCCGCTCGCCACAACTAGAGAAAGCCCGCGCACAGCAACGAAGACCCAACACAGCCAAAAAATAAATTAAATTTTTTTTTTTAAAAAGAATCTTTAAAAATAAATTCACCATAATTTTTCAAGTCTGTGTTAATATCCTAATTTCACCAACATGAAACCTGAGATCCTAAGAGGTTGAGTGACCTGCCCTAAGTCATAGAGCTAATAAGTGGCAGATGCAGAATTCCATCCCAGACTTGTGTGACTTCAAAACGTGGGCTTTTAGCACAGAATCTCTCTTTTCTGAGATTACATAGTTTCTGAGGGGCCAAACTAGGATTTGTTCCACTGTCTCTTAATCCAAGTCTCTATTCATTACCCCACAGTGACTGTCACCTGGGCTCTCAGATGACAGCTTGCAGCTGGCATTGCATAAGGGTTTACTCACTTAGCTTCCCTGCAAGCCTGTGGCCGGTAACCTATATGGCATTTCAATTCTCCTTGCAACAGGGCCTTATGGAGCACAGGCAAAGGGATACCCAGCACCAAATGATGTTCCCACCATCCATTGCTCCAAGCCTGCCCTCATTGTGTGTTTGGCGGGAACCTGAAAACGCCAGATGGGAGATGGGTGAGAAGGCAGAGGAAGACAGTTGGGCTCATTAAAGCATGACCATGTGGTATTCTCTGGAGACGCTAGGTGTCAGAATTGATTGCTCAAGTTTTGCCATCCAGTTTATGTTTTCAGTATTTTGGTCAGTGACCAAACCAAGGCAGAGAGGATTATTTCTGCTTAAATAATCTAATTAATTGCTTGCCTCTTGAGTGTGAGAGAAGTATGTCAGTCCTTTCATCGCAGTTCAGTCTTTCTACACAGGTGACCCACCATTCCCTTAGGTAAAGATCTGTGGGTCTTAACATCCTGTATTTCTGCTAAAGGAGTCTCACTTAGTAAAATAACTAGATAAGGTGATGCTAAACTTTTACATAGATTCCTACCAAGTACAATAAAAAAGTTGTAAAATGGTCAACAACTTTTTAATCAGAAACACTGGTTGTTTGGGCAAGTCACTTCAAATCTCTGAGCCTTGGTTTTCACACCCAGGTCAAGAACCAGTAGCCTCCTTGATGATTCATTCATTCATTTACCAACAAAGATTAAGCACCTACTATATGCCCAGCTCCATCTTAAGCCCTGGATCACTGTACGGATTATAGATAATATAGGTAAAGTTTAGCATAGCTTCTAATACTTCTGTGCTTACTCAAATGATATATGTTTTCCTTTCTTCAGAGTTTGAGCTTTTGATGCTCAAAACAACATAGCATTATGTAGGGCCCTATTTCTCCACCCTAACTGATCTTGGCAATAAACTATCCACATGTATCCCAAGAAGCACTAGGAGAGAGGACAGGGTTGAGGCAAGTGAGGAAAAAAGATAAGCCACATCCCCTGCTACCCATGAGAAGGGTTTGCAGAGATCCCCAAGAGGCAATAGACATGAGCCTCTGGGATAGAAAAACACAACTATTGTTGGGGATGCAGTGAATGTAAAGACTGCTGAAGAGAGAGATCAGTCCAATGTTTCTGATGTAACATTGCAAATAGACATCTAGCTAACCTGAATTTCAGTGTTAAAAGCAAATTTATTCTGAGTTTTGAGGCGAGCCTGTCATAACAGGTATTATCTCAGTGACTCTTTGCTTGAGTTTTGTTATGGTTTATTTAATTCAGGACATTCGGGATTTGGGATGCAAGGAAGGGGGGATGGCTGTCATTTGTGAGAAACTCAGCCCAGACGTCTAAGGAACTATATTGGTCTTAAAATTGTGGGTGACCATCTAAAATCTCATGTTTGTTGAAACCCATTAGATATGCGAGGCATGGAAGGTCCTTAAGTATTGTTTCCCAAACAGAGTGGATGTGGCCAGACACTGAAGTTAGCTTTAAAAGATATGTGCTCAGGCCCTATTTCTACCACTTTCTAATTTGGCAAGCTTCAAGTCTTAGCTTTCCCAGCCATAAAATGGGGTTGAGAATACCACACTTGCTTATGCTGGGGCCAAATGAGATGATGTAAATGTGAAGGAATTTTTCATTAATAATTATATGTTAAAACTTCAGCTACCACTTATATCATCATCATCATTATCATTCATGAAACTTTCAACCCAAGTAGAAGTCACAACTTTCTGACTTCCTTCTTTTTTTTTTATACATCTTTATTGGAGTATAATTGCTTTACAATGGTGTGTTAGTTTCTGCTGTACAGCAAAGTGAATCAGCCATATGCATACATATATCCCCATATCCCCTCTCTCTTGAGCCTCCCTCCCACCCTCCCTATCCCACCCCTCTAGGTCGTCACAAAGCACCGAGCTGATCTCCCTGTGCTATGCAGCTGCTTCCCACTAGCTACCTATTTTACATTTGGTAGTGTATATATGTCAGTGCTACTCTCTCACTACATCTCACTACTCGCCTTCCCCCGTTGTGTCCTCAAGTCCGTTCTCAACATCTGCATCTTTATTCCTGCCCTACTACTAGGTTCATCAGTACCAATTTTCTAGGTTCCATATATATGCGTTAGCATACGGTATTTATTTTTCTCTTTCTGACTTGCTTCACTCTGTGTGACAGGCTCTAGGTCCTTCCACCTCACTACAAATAACTCAGTTTCGTTCCTCTTTATAGCTGAGTAATATTCCATTGTATATATGTGCTGCATCTTCTTTATCCATTCATCTGTCCGTGGACATTTAGGTTGTTTCCATATCATGGCTATTGTACATAGTGCTGCAGTGAACATTGTGGTGCATATATCTTTTTGAATTAAGGTTTTCTCAGGGTATATGCCCAGTAGTGGGATTGCTGGGTCATATGGTAGTTCTATTTTTAGTTTTCTAAGGAACTTCCATACTGTTCTCCATAGTGGCTGTATCAATTTACACCCCCACCAACAGTGCAAGAGGGTTCCCTTTTCTCCACACCCTCTCCAGCATTTATTGTTTGTAGATTTTTTTGGTGATGGCCATTCTGACCGGTGTGAAGTGATACCTCATTGTGGGTTTGATTTGCATTTCTCTAATCATTAGTGATATTGAGCATCTTTTCATGTGTTTGTTGCCCATCTGTATGTCTTCTTTGGAGAAATGTCTATTTAGGTCTTCTGCCTATTTTTGGATTGGGTTGTTTATTCTTTTGATATTGAGCTGCATGAGCTGCTTGTATATTTTGGAGATTAATCCTTTGTCTGACTTCCTTCTTGAGTGAACCAAAATCTGTCACCTATACAGTAAGACTTAATTTTTTTTTTTTTTTACTTTTTCTGTTGCTTGTTTGAAGATTAGTAATAAACCATAGCAAATATTAGGTGTGTTTGTGTGTGTGTCTATCTGTCTCTCTGTCCATCTGACTTAGTCTTTGCAACCCATTTGAGATTTAAGTGATGAACCACTAAAATGGCCTAATAGAAACATTTCTTAAGAAATATGAAAGGGATGAACTTAGAAACCAGGGGGGAAAAGTTAGAATGCTCTAAGCAATTCTTAGAATAGAATATTGAGTTCAGCCTAATATTATTTATGTTTGGGGCCCATGTGAGTTCTGTCACTTTATGCAGAATTTATTTGCATAGCCTAATCAAATAACCATATATTCTCTTCATGTTACAGTCATTTTGGCGTCATCTGATGTACTAGTGTTCCCATAATTAGGCTGGTTAATGCAAAGAAGCCAGGATAAAGTCAGGGCAGAGATGAATATGAATTAGCATTGGCACTTGGATTAAAACTGAGAAAAGCTGAAGTAGCCCGGAGTAGGCATTGTCTCAGTGAGCATCTTTTCACTTGGCAGTTTACCTTATCTGAAGTCTTCCTTGGTCTCCTCCCAACTGTTGTATGTTGGGTGCAAGTAGAAACTCTTAGTGGAGCATATTGCTTTCATATCTGAGGTTAGATTTGAAGAATTTTCTTCATCTGTTTCCACTCAAATATTCTACTCTCACACTGAAATAAATATATTCTGAAACTCCATTCTGTAACTATAGAAACCCTGATCTTCAGTGCGTTTCAGCTGGAAACACAAAAGAACTCTTAAGTTAAAGAGGAGTATGTTGTTCATTATTGATCTATGAACAGCTTAGATTTCATAAGCCATTAAGTTTCTGTAGATTCAGGGTTTTTTCCTCTCCTTTTTCTTTCCCCATTTTTGAAATTAGAGCTAGCCGTACTTAAACAAAAAAAATGATGCTAAAACAATGCAATGAATATGATTTTAGTTCAACTGTTATTTATTGAGGACTTGCTATAATACACTGAGTGATATGTGGACTTGCCTTCAAGGAACATACAGCCTTGTATGCGTAACTCAAAAATAAACAAGACACAAGGAAACGAGATAACACCAATACAGACATACAAATAAATGTCATGGGGCTTAGAGGAAAGAATGATCATGTTTAATTAGAGAGGCTCAAAAAAGAATCAGAAGTATTTAACTTCTCTTACCTCTTTTCAAGCCTCATCCTTCAAATAGGCACAAGTCCTGCCAGCTTTATGTTATTAATATTTCTCCAACCCTTCTCTCTCCTCCACCTCATTATCACTCCTCATCATTTCTTGCCTGGATTATGGCAGTAGCTTTTAAATAGGCCTCCTGCTTCCCACTGTTCCTTCCCTCCTCCACTCTATCTTCCTCCTCCCCCAGTCATGTATTTAAAATGCTAATGTCTATCACTTCTCAGCTTTATAGCTTCTAATAAGTCATGAGGATTCCCCAAAGGAAAACCCCATGTCCTCAGAGTAGACGGATACCCTTTATAAGGAGGTCTCGCCACCTCTTCAGCCTCATGTCCCTGTGCTGTAGGTACCCTGTACCAGAATCTTCCTGCAATCTTTAGCTTGATCATATCCTCGGGTCATGGTACATGTTGTTCCTCCTGTCTGGGAGATTCTCCCTAAACTTTTCCCACTGACAAGCTCTTTCTCACCATTTAAGTCTCACATAAATTGACACCTCCTCCAGGAAGCCCTATCCTCGGGTCATGGTATATGTTGTTCCTCCTGTCTGGGAGATTCTCCCTAAACTTTTCCCACTGACAAGCTCTTTCTCACCATTTAAGTCTCACATAAATTGAAACCTCCTCCAGGAAGCCCACCCCATTGCTTTCTACCCCCTCTTTATCTTCCTCCAATGAGATAAATATGCCCATATTGCTATCAGCAATCTTTTGTGCAGCAATATCTGTCTTTTTATCCCTTTGTCCCTGCCAAGAACACATTACTATGTGTTCATTATAGTCGTGCTTTTTAATTTTTTTTCTTTGTTCCCCAGCACCTTACTTGATACAGGGTAGGCATTCAATAAGTGTTTGATGAATGAATGAAGGTGAAATAATGAAAACTGCAGAGATGGCAGCAGAAGGACACTGGGGCAAAGGAAAAGTTCAAGATTATCTGTAACATGTTTGTTTTTGAGGTGAAGGTAAATAAATACCCCAGTATTCCTAAAGGGAAGGGAACAAAAGGAAACAAAAAGAGAGAAGGAGTTATTAGGAGATGAGAGCTTACTTAGCTTCCTAGGTATTCATCTATGTGGACTGTGATTTCTTGAAATAGATTTTGATTGATTCAGGCATTTAAATAACAAATATTGGGGTTTTGTTGCTTCCTAATACGTGACTCTCAGTACATGTAACACAAAAATTGCAAGGAATGTGTTAGCAGCTTAGAGATATCATACCAAGACTTTTTATACTGAACAAAGAAGAGAAATATTTTAAATATTTTAAAACACATTTTATTTGAGCTGTAGGATAAGAAGAGGTGTTCTTCATTTGATAAGAAACTTAATCATAAATGCCTTGCCATAGACTCTTTATTTTCCATTTTCTTTAGGGTAGAAAGAAAGGAACGTGCCCGATTGAAGACAGTGAAGTTTAATGCAAAACCTGGAGTGATTGATTCAAAAGGGGTAGGTACAAAATAATCGGAACATTAAATTCTCTCGTTTGCCATGGATTTAACTATAATTGACATTTAAGCTGTTGGTAACAAACAGATTATGGAGCTACTGGACAGTAGAGCACTGTTATAAATGTATTGCTATGCAGTGATGTAATTTCTGATGAAGTAGATTTATGATAAATAAATTTTGGGAGTAAAGCTGCTAGTGGTCAGCAGAAATGATGTGTTATGAAGGTGATGTAATGACTATAGTGAGGAAGAAAAAGAATAGTTTCAATGTTATTTCTTTAATTTTTTTCTTTTAAATTAAATATTCTAGAAGGATAGATTCCATAAAAGATACCTGCTCATCATAAAATATGTCTAGTCCTTTACATATTATAAAGTCAGGATAGTCATGGAAATATACATATGGATCACCTAAGTGAATACATGGATTGTTGTGACAGACATAGAAAAGAAGAAAGTAAACAAATGAAATTTAGAGTTATGCAACCATCACCACAGTCAATTTTAGAACATTTCATCACCCCATAAAGAAATCTGTAGCTGTCACTTCCCTCTCCCTCAACCCCAGCCCCTCCCCACCCAGCCTAGGCAACTGCTAATCTACTTTGTCTCTGTATATTTGCCTATTCTGGATAGTTCATATAAATGGAATTGTATACTATGTGGTCTTTTGTGACTGCTTTTTTCACTTTACATAATGTTCTCAAAGTGCCTCTGTGTTGTTGCATAAACAAATACTTTTTTTCTTTTCATTGCCAAACAATATTCCATTGTATGGATATACCTCATCTAATTTATCCACTCATCAGGTGATGGACATTTGCATTGTTTCCACTTTGGGACTGTTATGGATAATGTTGCTATAAATATTTGTGCGCAAATTTTTGTGTAGACATATACTCTTATTTCCATTGGGAATATACCTAGGAGTGGAATTTCTGGGTCATAATGATAGCTCTATATTTAACATTTTGGGGAACTGCCAGACTGTTTTCCAAGGTGGCTATAACATTCTACATTCCCACCATCAGTGTATAAGGGTTCCAGTTTCTCTGCATCCTCACCAACACTTGTTATTATATGTCTTTCTGCCTATAGTCATCCTGTTTGGTCTGATGTGGTATCTCATTGTGGTTGTGATTTTTATTTCCCTAATGACCACTGGTATTGAACATCTTTTCATGTGCTTATTGACCATTTGTATATCTTCCTTGGAGAAATGTCTATTCAGATCCTTTGCCCATTTTAAAAATCGGGTTCCTTTGTTGTTGTTGAGTTGTAGAAGTTCTTTGTATATTCCAGATATTAATCTCTTATTAAATATATGCTTTCCAAATATTTTCTCCCATTCTATGAGTTGTCTCTCTTGATAGTGTCATTTGATTCACAAAAGTTTTTAATTTTGACAAAGACCAATTTATCTTATTTTTTCTTTTGTTACTTGTGTTTTTGGTATTATATCTAAAAAACCAAGGCCATGAAGATTTATGCCTGTATTTTCTTCTAAGAATTTTGTAGTTTTAGCTCTTACATTTAGGTGGTTGATCCATTTTGAATTAGTTTTTGTATACAATATGAAGTAGGGTTGCAATTTCATTCTTTTGCACATGAATTGTTTTCTGTTTTATTTTTGGATTGTTCACTGCAAGTGTATAGAAATACAGTTATTGTGTATATCAATCTTATATCCTGCTACCTTGCTAGATCCATTTATTAATTGTAGTAGCTTTTTGGTAGATTCCTCAGGATTTTCTATCTACAAGATCATGTCATATGTAAAAAGAGAGAGTTTTACTTCTTTCTTTCCAATCTGGATGACTTATTTCTTTATCATAACTGATTGCCTTGTCTAGAACTTCCAGTGTTGGATGGAAGTCGCAAAAACAGTCATCCTTGTCTTGTTCCTGACCTTAAGGGGAAAGCATTTAATCTTTCCTATTAAGTATGATGTTAGCTGTGGGTTGTAAAGCTTTTTAAATTTAGTATTTTTAAGTGATAGTACTAGTATCTTACTGCTATATCGTAAAATACCTTTCCCCACCTTCTGCCTTCCTATTCTCTTTCTCTTCATCTCCTTTCCTTTACTTTTCTGTTCTAATCATTTTGGCTGTGAACATCACACAGAACCACAAGTTTAGGTCAATAGATGTCACCATGAAAAACGACAAGAAAAGCTCAGAAGTTTTGAGCCCTAAACCACAACACTGCCCTTTGTATTTTGAAGTAGAAGCGTCACTGGGCAGTCCAGTCATTGACATAATAATTTACTTTCCCCTAAAACATTCAGGTGAAATGGGAATTTATTTAAACATGGTGTCACTCTTAAAAAAAAAGAAAAAATGAGGCTGTATGTCATCATGCATGGAGTCCTTTCAAACAAATACTGCTTCCATACAAAGGGGTAGGATTTTTCATTGATTCTTGGTGAGAATTTAAGAATAGATTTCCTGTTTGTTTCATGTATATAGTTGGATATACATCAGAGAATTTTTGTTGAATACCTACCATGTGCCAGACTCAGGATTAGAACTTGTGAAAGATACAAAGTGTAACATAGGCCCTTCCCCTCAAGAGCTCCTAATATCAGTTAGAGCCCAGATGTCTTTTTGGTAAGGCCAAAACTTGTGTTTTTTTTAAATCATATTGCTAAGTACAGTTAGGTATGAGCCAATGAATAGAATATAAATTCTAGGACTTGAATGACTGTTGAAGGAGAGGCAGTGATCATGTGGAAAGGGAAACCCTGGACTGAAAGTCATGAGAGTCAGGTAGCCTGGTTTCTGGTTTCAGTTCATTACTAAGTCACCACTGCTCTTTGGACCTCGTTAGCAAAACAGCAGCTTTGAACTACATCAGGGATGTCAAACAAGTTTCATCTCCTATGGAAACCGATGAATTGATGGTTTCTAACTAGAATATTGTGTTGAAAATGACTCTGAGGCCATATGTAACTTCAACAGAAGTGTTATGATTGATTAGTCATGCCTAGCACAACATTGGGAATTGTTCTCTATTTGAGGTCCCCGGATTCAATGATTTTTTAAGGTGCCTTCCAGCAATAATTCTCCATGAGCCTGTGAATTAAGAAATAATAAACCAAAATTTTCTAAGTCCCCATGAGAACAATACATCAATGAGAAGACTCTTGCCCTGAAGTAGAAAGCAAAGGACAATTAAAAGAAACTGCACTGAAGAAAGGCCAACTCTGTGGAGAGTTGGGAAAGTCAAGAGATGCCACTCACTCTGAGCCTTGGACAAGGACTACAGAAATAAGTCATTATTACAAAGGCCTCAGTCTCTGGGGCCCTGGGGTAAATTCAGCATAATCTGAAGAGGAAAGATGTTTGGAATGAGAAAGAGAATGGGATATTTTAAGTAACTTTATCATTAGATGGCATTCACAGAGCATTGTGAGATGTTGGGGATTCAGAGTGAAAGCCATGGTTACTGCCCTGGAGGATCTTAGAATCAATTAGTATGTATAAAGCAGGCTGTGACAAGAGCCTTAGTAGTAGTGTGTACAAGAGCTGTGGGGATTCAAATGAATGGATGTGGAAATGACCAGAGAGCACTTCATAGAAGGACTTGGGCTTTAATTGGCCTATCAGTGCTTTAGTTACTTTTCCAGAACTGTTCAATAATTTTTAAAAATTGAGTGCTGCACACCACGAGGTACCATGCTAGGTGCCTTGTAGGGCAGCAAAGTGATTAAAAAGGCAAAGACTTTTTATACTTTTATAAAAAGTATACTTTTTATACTTTCATACCATGGAGCTCACAAAGAGAAATATAAGCAGGCAAACAATGGTGATACAATATCACTGATGATCCCCATAAATTTAGGGAATTAGTCTCTATTTTAAGTATCAGGAGATTGCACCTCAGGAAGATTAACTAATTTACCTAAGATCACACAGCTAGTATGTACAAAAGTCAGTTTTAAATTCAAATCATTTTGACAGTAGAACATTTGCCCTTTTCATTCCTTCACACTATCCCTTATTCTGTTGGAGGTCAGAAGAAGAGAGTTATTAATTATGCCTTGGATAAGAGAGAAGACTTCCAAGAGAAGGTGATACCTCAACGAGATCTTGAAGTTTGAGTAAGAGTTTGCCACACATAAGAAACAGCATGTACATGAAGGTGGAAACCGTAGGCATATTGGAGTAAGGCCAAGCAGTTCAGGGACACCAGATGGAAGGTGTGGATGGTGTGGTGGGAGTTGTAGCTAATGGGGCTGACTGGGAAGATTTGGAAGGTTGGGAAGCTTGTATGGAAAGCCTGACTATGAGCTTTGATGCTTCCTGGGTTTGGAGAGTATCTGTGAGGAAATCTGAGGCTCTCCATTACAAAGTGCCCATTTGCTACAAATGAAATGCCCAGGCTTTCTGTCCACCTCATGTGCCTTCACAAAGTCTGTGTCTACACATGCAAAGACAAGTGGACAGTTGTGTCAGTAACCCAGATAATTCCAGCCTACCCAGACCCAAGTGGCCATATGTTTGGATGGATCTCCTTGAGAACTGTCTCAGTGCCCCAGATCTCAATGCACCCAAGCTTTCCTGAGAATGTCAGCTAAATTTCTAATGAATCTCCATTCAAACTAGCTTCTGGTGAAAACTTAATCACCACCTTAATTTCTTTCATTGTTCTTCTATCTTTTTTATCAATTTTCTAATCAGCCATTCTATTTTATTTATTGAGACATTTAAGAAATTGTATAATCTTCAGAATCAACCTGTTTTCCATTGAAAAATCAGTGGTATTTAGTGATTTATGCTAAATTTTGTTTTATTTTTATTTAAAAGTCCCTATAATTTAAGGAAGGGAAATATATGTCTGGAAGAGTATGAGAGAACTATTAATATTCTTACTAAATGTCAGCAATGTGCAATGTATAAGGGTTCCCTTTGCATTGTAAATCCTTTCTAAAGTAAGGTAGGCTATAACTAACTAGTCCTATTTAGCCACAGGCTGGTACAAAACAGAAGTGATAGGTATTACTCAAAGTAGTAGGAGTATGCATTGTAGAAACCTAGACAGCTTACACACTTCTCTTAATCACCACAACAAAACTTGAAGGGAAATCATTTATTCCCTCTTTATAGATTTAAAGAAACTGAGGCTTGGAGAGGTGAAGAAATCTGAACCCATGTCTGATTGATTCCAAAACCCATAATCTGTTTACTATAGCATGCTCTCTCCCTTGTTAAAACCATGTCGCATATGTGCATTTTAAGAAAAATGAAGAAATAAATTGAATTGGGTTTAGCTTTGTCAAAAACTAACTTCGGCTTAAACTTAAATTCTAAAAGGGGGAAGCTGGTTTCCTTGATGATGTGCATCTTTCTGTATTGAGAACATTTCTGAAGGGAGCTTGGGGGCCGCACACTTTCTCTGTTGTGGTATGCCAGACTAAAATGAAGTCTTGGAAAACATGTTTCAGTCATTTAATAAACTTTTATTAGGTGCCAATACAGGGCAGCTTGCTGCACAATGTGGACCAAGATGAGTAAGTCATGGTCACTGCCCTGAAGGAGCAGGGATACTAGGGGAGAAAATGGGTCTCCACAGGGAGGAAGCGATTCATACTAAATAAGAGGGACAGGAAGCTTGCTCTGAAGTTCAGGCTCCCCTGAACTTGATTCTAGCTTGGAAGCTGGGGGGATTTGAATTGGGGAGCCTTGAAAGATTAGTAAAGCTTGCAAGGAATGGGCAGTGGCGTAGGAATGAGATACAGGACACATAGGAAGTAAAACACGGTTTGCTTTCACTTCAAGCAACAGTTGATGAAGAATGGAAACTCAGAACTGGAAAGTAAGACTCAGGTCAGTTCTGGTGCTTTAAATTTTCCAAGAAGCTTGTACTTAATCCTGTAGACAGTGAAGAATTTTAACAGTTGTGACCAAACCCAACCTAGTGATTTCCTCTGGGCTCCACCCTTAATGTATCTGGATTGCTGCCCAAATGTCACTCCCAGGCAGAACTCCAAACTTACTCATCTTTGTGCCCCTAGCATTTAGCACAGTGTCTGCCGGACACATATTGGCTACTCAGTCCACCCTTTTTAGAGGAAAGGTGAGTGAATGATCAAAAGTAGGTTTCCAAGAGGTCAGTCTGGCGACCACGGGAAAGACAGATTGGAGGGGAGAGAGACTGACATTGGGGGATGTTGGGATAGCTAAAGCAGTGTTGTGGGTACAAGAAAATCTGAATTTCAAACAGTGGCAACGGAAAGGAAAATAGGGAACTGTTACTAAAAAGATCAGAGAGGACCATCATCCTTGGACATCTGACCTCATATTCTGTTTCCTTTTCTAAAGCCTCCCTTTCAGAGGGCATGCTGACTGGGAGAAGGGGACATGGGGCAAATGGAGGTATTGGTGATAGGATAGGATAGGATTGGTGATAGCAGTCTCCCTGAATCAAACTGGAGCTAGCATTAAGAAGCCTCAGTTCTGTTTCATATACTCTTGGAAATTCCCATATGGTCATTGGATCCTACTATGTCATTTACAGATGAAGACACTGAGAATCATTTTTCTGGAACACACAGAGAGTTAGTAGCAGAGCCTGCCATTGAATCATTTATCAAAAAAGTGACTTGACAGTCAGTGTTTTGTTAGCAAGATAGGAATTATGTTTGCTTCATCAGGGTGAGTTATGAGGATTGCTTTTGTAACAGCTTCAAAGTGACATTTTGAGTTTCAAAGGAAGGGTTATTACTGCCCTCAAAAAAAGGGAAACCTTCTTAATAGAGCTAGTTTTGGGGTGGCCAGAGCCCAGTGAAGAGCTCAGATGTCCAGAGTGACCTAGAGATTCAGGAAGGATGGGGTGAAAGGAGAGCCATACTGCCTCAGTCCACAGCCATCAGGAAGGCAGCATTTCTGCTCAAAGTTCATAAACTCAGGAAAGGCTACCCCTCAGGTTCTTTATTATCACTTCCCTCTTCCAGGCCTTCTACGAGTTTCCCAGTTGTTCTTCCTGGCTCTAGCCTTTCTCCTCTGATTCTTTCCCCATACTGCATGCAGGGTGGTTTTAACCAGTCTAACATTTTTACATAAAGAGCCAAGACAGGGTTGTGTCCGGGGAATTCTGCAGTGTCACCAGCGCAGCGTGGGAAGAGCCGCTAACTCACTATATTTTCTTTTGAAAGTGATAATCACATTTTTCCAAACCTTGAGCTCCCACGTCCACTGAGAGCCATGTGAGCAGCACACAGATAATTCTCTGGTTAAAGAAATGCTAGTGGCTTCTCTGCAGATGGTTCTCAGAGGGGCCTACAGTTGAGTTTCCTTCTCTGATACATGTAAGGAGGGTCCCTATCTCAACCTTGAAAGCCAGCTGAACTCAACGAACATTTTTTACTGAATAAATACATGTGATTTTACTTACTCCTCATAGGATATTTGTCAAGTTACTAATGAGGGAACTGCTAGTCTGTGGAATGGAATGGAGAATAAATCATGTTCCTTGTGTGTTTCTGTGCATATTTATTTCTTGGGTCACCTCCCTTGTAGGTCCAAAAACTACCATTGTTGAAACAACCAAGTTAATCTGCAACCTCATATACTAAATTTAGTATAATTAATAACTGACAAAATCTGTCCACTACACACATACACATTCATTTTTACAGTATGTTTTAGTTTGTTCAGTTCTTCCACCTTAATAATATTGTTAAAACACCTTTTTGTTGTTGTTTTGTACATTTTGACTCGAATGTGTTTGAATAACCTCATCCCCAGGAGGAAAAAAGTACAAAAGTTGTAAATTTTTTAAAATACCTTTGAAATTCAGTGTTATCTTCATTGCCTAATTAGGCTAAAGCTTTCACTTCATGAATGTTAGAAAGAATATGGTAAATTGAAACATAATAGATTCACTTGCTCATAGTGTATCCTCCCCTCTAATGTTTTCAGTTTTTTAACAGACATTTGTTGAGGCCGTACTATGTGCCACATACCAATTTAAGCAGTGGGAAGTACACCATGAATAAGACAGGGTTCCAGCCTGTAGGAATCATAAAATGTTCTGTGGAGATAAACATATCAGCAAATGACAAATAGAATCCACTAAGCGTTGAGTGGGAAGTGAGACCAAAATACTATTTGAACTCAGACCTGGAATACTTAAGCCTCTCTTGGAGTTCATAGGCAAGTTCCTAGAAGATATAATGTCCCAAATGAGCCTTGAAGGATCAGTAGAATCTAGTGTGAAAGGCTGGAAAGACCTCTGTATTTTGTAGGCAGAGGGGAGGGCATGTAAAGACAGGAAGCAGCCCAGTGTGTGCAGGGAAGCCAAAGAAGCCTCGTGTTACTTAAATACAAGAGCTTAAGTACAAAGCTGCAAGTGTCAGCCAAGAAGGCAGAGGGGAAGTCAGGACCCAGATCTCGAAGGCAGTGGGGAGGCTTTGGAGGATTTGAGCAAGATTAGATTAGAACTTTAGCAGATCGCTCTCCTGCTGTGTGGAGTAAATTTCCAAAAGGAGGCAACCCTAGACAGCTGGAGTCCATTTTAACAATGCAGGTGAGACATGGAGTTAGCCTAACCTAGGATGACAGAGTAGCGACAGAGAGGAAAGAAGAGACCAGAAAATATTTAGCCTGAGGCACCTATATCAGCATCAGCTGAGGCTCTTTATTAAAAATGGAGATGCCCAGGCTCAAACCCAGCCCTGTGGAATCAGAATCTCTGGGGATGGAGATAGGAAAGTTGCATTTTAATAAGCTCCCAGGAAAATTCTATAGGCTTGCTAAAATTCGAGATACACAGGTGTAGCAGAAAGGTTTGATATCACACAGAATGACCAGTTTCTATCAGAATTATCATAATATATCTAAGCCTTAATCACCTGATATGTAAAAATGGAAATCATATTAAAAGAGATAATATATGTAAAGTACCTAGAAATATTAGTCCCCTACCCCACCTCCCCCGCACGCGCGCACACACACACACACACACACACACACACACACACACACACACACACACACACACACTGTGCTATGGGCAGAGAGGGAGGGAGGGTTGGCCCTACAGCCTTGCCGTACACCTACTGGCACAGGGGTGTTCCTGACTATATGTTTGCTGACTTTATGACTAGGCAGGAAGGTAGAGGTGGCAGCAGACTAATCTCAGTCTTCCACTCCTGTCCCTGCTGTTGGCTGCTATCAGGATTGTTTCTGAGTTCTCTACCATGTTGTGTAATTATCTGTGGAAAATTCCAGAACAGACTTGGATCAGTGCTTACTACATTGGAGAACTGCTGCCTTCTCTTCAGTATGCCAGTTACTCTGAACATCCATAGACTGCCTTATGTTCTACAGGTTATTTTTATAGGCATTGCTCATTTGCGTCTTATGAAAATTCTTAATATGCCCATTTTATGGATGAGAAAACTGAAGCTTAGAAAGGATGAATAACTTACCCAAGTTCACAGAGCTAGTAAGTGACAGAGCTGGGCCCTGCATGATGACATATTGTGTGAGCAGAGTAGAATAATTGATTCTTTAAGGCATTTTATATATGAACTCATTCTAGATGTTATTAGCATAGCTAATTCTATCTATTTAATTAGTGATGCTAAGGCTAAAGTAATATAAATAGGAGATGTATAATTTGTGGTTATATAAATAACAAGTATAGTTTCGTCAGATGAGAACACTGACTTTTTGTTCAGTTTTCTTGCCGCTATTAATTCAGGGTGTTAAGTATTATGCAGAAAATTTGGCTCAAACCCATTTCTAATTTGGGAGTTATTCATGAATCAATTCTGACTCACTACAGGGCTTCCTTTAACCTGACTCTTTAAGGTAAAAGAGCCAGAGTCACACCTCAGAGCTTGCATGTTTCACTTTGCAAAAGTTTTTTTTTTTTTTTTTTAATGTATTTATTTGGCTGCATTGGGTCTTCATTGCTGCACGCAGGCTCTCTAGTTACGGCGAGTGGGGGCTACTCTGTTGCGGTGCACAGGCTTCTTACTGCAGTGGCTTCTCTTATTGCGGAGCACGGGCTCTAGGTGCGTGGGCTTCAGTAGTTGTGGCACACAGGCTCAGCAGTTGTGGCTCGCGGGCTCTTGAGTGCAGGCTCAGTAGTTGTGGTGCATGGGCTTAGTTGCTTCACGGCATGTGGGATCTTCCTGGACCAGGGTTCAAACCCATGTCCCCTGCTTTGGCAGGTGGATTCTTAACTACTGCGCCACGAGGGAAGTCCCTGCAAAAGTTTTTAACTCCTTAAAAGCTCAAACATCAGTACTGAAAGATAAAGATGCAGAAGCTACTGTCCAGTCGTCTGACTTCCTCAGTATAGTAATTATAGCCAGAGTCTCAACAAGCAAAAACAGTATATCTTGCTTCTTTTCAACTGTACACTGTGTTTATATGTCGGTAGAAAGTCTTTTTTTTTTTAATGACAGATCATGTAATATCTGAAAAACTTTCAGCAACAGCTTCCAGTATGTTCCTAATACTCATTAAAAAATACCTAATTACTTTGCCCTTTTATTTTAAAAAATAGCCTCTGAAATTAGACTGCCTTGGGTTCTATTCTTAGCTATTTGATCTGGAACTAGTAGCTTCTCTTTCTGAGACTCTGATTTTTCAACTGTAATAAAATCTAGAAAGTAGGTTGCAAGTTCCTTGAAGGCAGGGAATGTGATTTATTTAAGGCCTAAAATAGTTCATGGCACTCAACCAATAATTACTGAATTAAATAATGTGAGAGTAAAGAAGGTGATATGTTAGGAGAAAAGGTATATAAATTAGAGTGTACAGTCTACATGTTTTTTGCTGTAGTTTGTGAATGGAGAACTAGACAATTTACTGTTGGCGTTAAAGGAAGTTTCTCTTAATCTGAGTGTTATTTCCTTTCATTTCAATAAATAGATTTTGAGTATCCCTTATGTGCAGGAAACTGCTCTGACCACTGAGTGGGGACATGGATAAGTAAGGCCCCACCTCTGCCATTCCAGAGCTTACCTTCTAGTACACACACACACACACACACACACACACACACACAACAATATAGCACAAGGTGAAAAAGTTTAGTGAGGGGTGTACAGAGTCTTAATGGAGATTCAAAGGAGAGAAGAGGCCAGTCTGAGTGAGAGCAATTAAGAAATGATTCCAAGAAGAGGTAGCATTTTAGCTAAGTCTGTGAGGATTGAGTAAGATTTCAACAACTGTAGAATAATTGTAATTTTCACATTTAGAAAATAGTAGAAGCAAAAGTAAAGGAGTAGAGGGTATGTGACAACCATCAAGTACTATATTTGACTGGAACAAAGAACACACACACACACACACACACACAGAGGTAGTGGGGGAAGTAAGGTTGGAAATGTAGCTTGAGGTCCAGTGATGGAGGTATTGAGTATTCCATTAAAAAGTTCAAGGAGGCTGTTCTTTGGCTCTGGGACAGTGTAGTGACAGGATTTGTTTGTGAATAAAGACATTGACTCTTGTTGCTGGGAGGATGGGTGGTGGGTACCTGAGATAGACTGGAGTAGTGGGGCACCTTGGGGGAAGGTGCTGGAAGGACTCAGGTCACAGAGGCCTCAGAGATTGAAAGGTCACAGATAGCAATGGTGGTTAGCAGAGAATGTTGAAAATGTTATCCATGAACAAATGGAGGATCCCGAATGAGTTACTAATTGGTAGAGAAAGGGGTAAAGGCAAATCATGCAAAGTAACTGCACCCACGAGGATGACAATGGAAGGGAGCATGAACTTGATAGAACCCAGACTAAAAATTAAAATTGTACACATGCTTTTAGGCCTAGCCTCAAGCAGATATCTTCCTAACACCCCACGTCGAGATGGTTGCCTTACCTTCCAGTGCAAGTCTCCAGTACTATAGTTGCTGTGTGCTATTAAAAATCGGCACAGTTTATGATACCGAAATAACCACTGAATTGAACTGAAAACTAACCAGGGCAGATTCAATAAAACTGTCACTAAAGTACTTTTTTTAAAAAAATGAAACCAATTTTAGACTGATTGCCAGATTAAAAGCAGAAATGTGTTGTAATGGATCCACTCCAGTGGGATTAAGAAATTCTTCATGGATACTAGTAATAAGTCTTCATATTTACAGAACTCTTTGGTATATTATCCATGTCATAGATGAAGAGGCAGGGACCGAGGATTAAGTGACCTGTCCATAGTCACACAGCCAAGTGCTATCCTTTGGAGGCACATGAAGATCATTTCAGTTATTTAGCAAAAGTTTACAAGGTGTCTTTCATGCCCAGCACTGTGCTAGGGCTTGGGGGAAACAAAGATGCATTAGCCTTTGCTTGCTCTTGGCAAACATTGGATGGTCTGGGAAGGACTGGGATTTCCTTGGAAGTTGGCACTCTTAGTATATAATATTCCTCTGTAAAATGGGCTAGTAAGAGGGGTGCAGTAAACTTGCTTCATTAAGATGTGAGATAAACTAACAAAAAGAGACATAGTATGAAGGATATTTAGTCAAATCAAAATTACACTTTTCAAGAAAAACATCTGTGTGTAGCCCACTTGTTACCTATCTATCATAATGTAATAAGTGCCATGAATCTCCCACCTAACATGAAGGTATGAAACAATGAAAAGCATTTCATGGCCAAGGATTATGATTTATCAGATTCTGTGCACTTGGGGTCCATTTAGAGAAAAGGGGGAAAAATAACTCTTTCCATGAAGAAGAGGAATTTGTATACATAGGTACCAGTGACAAAGCTCAGGGAAACATCCTTTATTTGTTAGTAGTGATAAGGTGTAATGCAAAGAGTTGCCATTCATTTACAGTTCTGGGCAATTTGGGTGACACAACTACCAGGTGAGAGTTTTCCCAGTCTCACATGTATTGCAGGCACTTGTCAGTCTGAGTTAGAGCCTTCCTCACTTGAAAGGAAGCAAAAAGCTTGCAGAGTGCTATTTGCCTTTCACGTTTTGACAACTTCGTGAATATTTGTAAAGATTTTGTTACCACTTGTTGAAACTGGTATTTGGGCATTCTTGATGTGAATGGTTGTTTTTCCTGGAAGGCCCCAAGAAGCCACCGTTTCTCTCTGTAATTGGCTTGTACTCACCTGTCACGAAGAATTAGCACCTTAATGAATTTGGAGCACGTGTTCAATGTGAATGACAGAGCTTGTCACCTCCCATGGCTGCAGGCCATAGTGGAGGTGGTGTGGTGAGACACAAGCCCAGATTACAGTCAGAAAATAAATACATGAATTTATGATTGCTACTCAGTGCTATTTATGATTGCTTTCATTACTTTGTTAAAGGTAAGGAGTTCTTTCCCCCAGCGGACCCCCAAGAGTGGATAGAACTTTTTGTGTTTACCCCCTTCTCAGTAATAGGCAGAGTTCACATTTGGTAAATAAAGGATTTGGCTTTGATCAGTAAATGTGATAACTATATAGCTAACATTTACTGAAGGTTATTTATGAGCCAAAAGTTTTGCTAAATAGATTATAAGAATTTTTTTCATTAAATCTTCACAAAAACCCTATGAGGTGAAAACTACATAGTGGCATTTTTTAAAGAAAATAATCCTTCTTATCCCTGCCCAACCCCAAAGTGTTGACTAAATCCTCCGTGATGATGTTCCCCAAATATATAAGCATAAAATTAAGTGCAAATTTCTTACACTTATAGTTCTTATCATCTATAAAGTTAAAATAAATTTACAAATTAAATGCCATATACATTTAGCATTTATTTATATATTATAGCAACAAAATTCAAAATCACAACATAAATGTGATTGATGTTGTTTTAGTACTACTAAATCTTCACCTACAATGTAAACATGGTAGTGGCTGCCGTGTGGAAGTTTCTTTTGAGTTGTACCTGCTGCGTGTTAGGTGAAGACTCAATTCTCTCACCGCTACATTCACTGAAAAACCACTGCGGAGGTCCCAGGCTGGCTGTCACTCCTCCCCGTTTACCCAGCCCCTAGCTCTGACCCCTTGGGAGTCATTGAATGAATCATTATGGACCTCATTTATCATAATACAGATGCCTTCCGTGGCTGAATCCAAACTTGACAGTTTTCCTTGCCTGCCTTTCTGCAGAACTCAGCTGTACTCCCTTGGCACTGTCTGCACGTATGTGTCTGGGGCAGCACCTCTGCCCAGCCCCCATCCAAGCTGAGCAATGCTATTTTTAATCTACTGTGGGCTGAGAGACCCAAGGAATATGCTTTTTTTTTTCCTTTCATTTAATAGTAAGTAGGCTCTTCTCTGTGATGAAAGTGCTAAGACTTTGTTGGGTAGATTTTGTGCCTTCTATGTCAGCCGCAAAATTCTCCTCCTGCAGAATTTATATTCCAGGTACTTGAAGTGGTTGATTAAATGACAAAAGAATGATTTCTTGACTCTATTTGTGATTTCTGCAGAAAAATGTGTACTGTGCATTTAGTGCTCAATTATTCCTTCAATAGAAGTAAACATTCAATAGTATCACGTGTAACAGAGAGGTGCACAGTGCAGGTGAGCTGTCTCTTTGTCTTTCCTGCCTCTTCTCTGAGTTCCATCCTCCATGGAGTAGAGTGAGTCCTCTACTCCATCCGCAAAGCTTCTTACCATTCCTTAGTCCCACAGAACTGGGGAAGGGTGAAGGGGAGAAGAGGTGGCCTTGCGTCCTCTGTTGCGGCCTTTCATCTGCACAAACCGCCTTTTGCTGCTTCCCCACTGGACAATCTCCTACTCATTAAACCCCTAGAACAGTGCCCCAGAGCCTTCTCCAGCCTCCCCAGTGGCCTTGCTCCCTCCATGGTGCCCCCACAGCTTGTTGTAAGTAACTCCATCATAACGACTATAACAGTGTAGTAATGATTTGCTTAAACTGTGAGCGCCTCGTTTTGTGTTCCCAATGTTTATTATAGCCACATTATTGCCGAGGGGACACGCATGGTGGGTGAAACATCCCACATAACATTCAGCAAGAGCCAGCCTGAGAGTGTGAGCTTTTGCAATTCCTTTTCCCAGAGCGGGGTGCCATTTTCTAATTTGCACCAGGCACTTTTTGCCATTGGAGCCCTGAATATAAAGTTTGGCAAAAACAATAAATGCTTATGGCATAAAAATAATTATGATTTATTGAGCACTTACCATGGCTAAGCTCATACATGCCTGGTTGCATTTACCACTGCAATAGCCTGTGATGGAGGCATTAGTTATGCCACTCCTTTGGAATCTTCAAGTAATGGATATTGCTGTCAAATGTAGTATCTTCTCCTAGAGTATGCAGTCTTCAGCCCCTGAAATGAGGATTGAGAATGGGGAAAAAGTAATAATGTTGTTTATTAGATGCTAGCTATTTCCTAGGCACTATGCTAAGTGATGCAAGTATATTTTCTCACAAGTGAAACACAATTGTTACATGAACAGTATGTCCAGACAAGGTGCAAAGATGCCTCCCCTCGAACCAGGTTAGTAGCAGGAGGGAAGGAGAAAAAAAATGACAGAAATGCATAAGGAAGGGATTAAGGATGATGGCAAAGTTTCTGGTGGATACTTGAAAAAATTCCTCCCCATGCTCAAGAAACATTCTCTTTGGCTTTAAAGTGACAATCAGTTATAGTGACAGACTCACTCAGTGATCCCTGGTGTCTAACACAGAAGTAACAATGAACTTGCTGGGATGTGACATGAACATGAATAGGAAAGGGGTGTGTGTATGTGTAAGAGAGAGAGAAAAAGAAAAGGATGGAGGGAGGGAGGGAGAGGGAGAGAGAGAAAGAGATTGTTCTTAAAAGGAAGTTCTGGGGGTTTTGAAGGTGTTTTTATTCCCTTGAGGTGTGTATATATGTTTTCATGGTTTTTATCTCTGCACTCTAAAACCTTAGAGGATTTCAAATCTTAGTCAAGTGAAAAATCTGTACTTTTATCGGCTGCCGTTCAAAGTTTAGCAGGCAATGTTTGATTTTTCTCTCCCCAAAGAATGAACCATTGAGAAACCCTTAAGCCACTCACATCCTCTCACATTAGAACTACAATCTGCTCTCTTGACGAGCTCTGCTTGTCTTAGAAAACACAGTCTGCTAGCATATAGCATATGAAATGCACCTTAAAGGAAATATGTAGATGGAAGGCACAGTGTGGGCTAGACAGAAATGCCCAAGACACAGACCACCTCTCCACTCTCCTGCCACAAGACTGAACTCCCAGTGAGAGTCCTAATCCCTGTGGCTTATCCTGCTAAAATGAGGCTACAGGCCTAGGGCCCAGCAGTCTAAGCTATAATGGACTTGCCTTCATTTGTAAGGTGTACCCCTTCTTCCATTCAAGTATGAAGTAAGAATTGTTCAATCAGGCACAACCTTACAAAAAATACTATTTATTATTTGTACTTATTGGTTTGCCTGCAGTTACTCCTGAGACATGAATGCTGCAAGTGACCTTGTGCTTTGGGTCTGGAAGTGACATCAGATTGTGGGAGACAAAGAGCAAACCATCAGTTCCTGAAACTCAGTCATCGTCCAAGAGAATGAAGCTGAGTACCTCTCCTAGTTGAAGGAGGGAAGAAAAGGAGGGAACAGGCAAGGGGAGGAAGAGGAAAAATCCTCATTACATAAAGGACCTTCGAGGTCATCTCATTTATCTCCCTGATTGACAGAAGAGGAAGGTGATGCTCAGGGAGGGAAAGTGACTTTCCTAAGCTCATATGGACAGGAGGGGCCGGGGCCAGGAGTCTCTCCTTGGAGTTTCCATAGTGAGTATAGCCTGAGTATTTGCCTGTTGTCTGCCACTAGACAGTAAACCCCACAAGCAAAGCAAGTTACCTCTGTGAGCCTCACATGTTACCATTGGTGATAATGATGATAGTGATGGTGGGAAGTAGGGATGGTACAGATGAGGAAAATAAATCTTAGAAAGGTTCAATAACTTGCCCCAAGGCCACACAGCTAGTGAGTTTGATCAAACATATTAGCAAGAAAGACTCTTGAAAAGAAAATGTGTCTAGCAGAGAAGTGGTGTGCCTGGGCCCATCTGATGCCAGGACTGGGCTCTTTTTTTTTTTTTTTTTAACATCTTTATTAGAGTATAATTGCTTTACAATGTTGTGTTAGTTTCTGCTGTATAATAAAGTGAATCAGCTATACGTATACATATATCCCCTTATCCCCTCCCTCTTGCATCTCCCTCGCACCCTCCCTATCCCACCCCTCTAGGTGGTCACAAAGCACCAAGCTGATCTCCCTGTGCTATGCGGCTGCTTCCCACTAGCTATTTTACATTTGGTAGTGTATATATATCAATGCCATTCTCTCACTTTGTCCCAGCTTACCCTTCCCCCTCTCCGTTTCCTCAAGTCCCTTCTCTATGTCTGTATCTTTATTCCTGTTCTGCCCCTAGGTTCATCAGAACCTTTTTTTTTTTTTTTAGATTCCATATATATGTGTTAGCATACAGTGTTTGTTTTTCTCTTTCTGACTTACTTCACTCTGTATGATGGACTCTAGGTCCATCCACCTCACTACAAATAACTCAATTTCGTTTCTTTTTATGGCTGAGTAGTATTCCATTGTATATGTGTGCCACATCTTCTTTATCCATTCATCTGTTGATGGACACTTAGGTTGCTTCCATGTCCTGGCTATTGTAAATAGTGCTGCAATACACATTGTGGTACATGACTCTTTTTGAAATACGGTTTTCGCAGGGTATATGCCCAGGAGTGGGATTGGTGGGTCATATGGTAGTTCTATTTTTAGTGTTTTAAGGAACCTCCATTCTGTTCTCCATAGTGGCTGTATCAATTTACATTCCCACCAGCAGTGCAAGAGGGTTCCCTTTTCTCCACACCCTCTCTAGCATTTATTGTTTCTAGATTTTTTGATGATGGCCATTCTGACTGGTATGAGGTGATACCTCATTGTAGTTTTGATTTGCGTTTCTCTAATGATTAGTGATGTGGAGCATCCTTTCATGTGTTTCTTGGCAATCTGTATATCTTCTTTGGAGAAATGTCTACTTAGGTCTTCTGCCCATTTTTGGATTGGGTTGTTTTTTTGATATTGAGCTACTTGTATATTTTGGAGATTAATCCTTTGTCAGTTGCTTCATTTGCAAATATTTTCTCCCATTCTGAGGGTTGTCTTTAGGACAGGGCTCTTATCTCTTCCCCTTGCACACTCCTCACTGAACAAATACCTGGGAGCCTCTAGTGATGCTGGCCTCGCCCTGTAGCATCACACGCCTCCAAACAACAAACAAGGTTGTGAAACAAACCAGACTGTGAAACGAAGTAATTGGTCCCTCCCTTCCTGCCTGCAGTAGGACATAGTACGGATCCCCCTGCCATGGACAACTAGCTGTCAACCAACTCTTCCCTCAGCCAACAATGCTTGGGCAACTACTATGTACTCAGCCCTAGAAAAGTGCAAACAGGAAACAAACTAGTAGTGAAATTTTGGCTCTGGAGTCCGAGACCTGAGTTTGAATCCAGTTCTGCCACTTACCAGCTGGGCAAATGATGTTACCTCTCTAAGCCTCAGTTCTCATTTGTATATGTGTAATAGTATAGACAGAGGGGTGTGTGTGTGTGTGTGCGAGTGTGTGATGGAATTGTGGGGAGGATTCAATGAGGTAATTAGTACAGAATATTTGACAAGATTATACTGACAAGGGCACAGAGAAAGAGCTCAATAAATTTTGGTTGCTATTATTGTTATCGATGAGTTTATTTGGAGAAAAGACGCACTTTGAGTGAGCGGAGAACAGTCAAGAACTCTGCCTAACTCCTTTTGCTGGTGGAATAACCTCCCCACCTGCTCTGTTCCACATGGTGAATGATGATCATTCTTCAATATCTAGTTCACAGTTCACCTCTTGCTCCCTTCCAGAGCAGAACTTACTCTGCCTTCCTGATGCCTCTTCAGTACTGTGCACACACTGTCACACTGTATTAGTAACTTAGGAATCTCTCTGTTACTGAATTGTGAGGTCCTTGAAAGTTTATTGCAGCTCCAGTTCCTAACTCAGCACCTGGCTTATACATGTGCTCAGCATATATTTGGTGTATGAATAAGTGGATGTAACTGTCTAATGTAAAGGAACCTGGAGTAGTTAGGAAAGCCTTCTCTCAGGAAAGGTTCATGAGAGATGAATAGCTTCAGAAGTGCTTGGACAGACAGCAGTGGAAACAGGAGGAAAGACAGTGTTCTGTTACTTTCTATTAGTGTAAATCAATATATTGATTTGAGTGAGGGTCTTCTCCTCACACAGGTAACGGTAAATCAGCTTACAGCTTCCCTGCTGGCCTCATGGTGTTACATCACCTCCAGGGTAGGTGTGTAGAACCAGCCAGTGAGGACTGGCCTGAGGGATTACAAAAAGAAGAGGAGCCCTTGGGAAAGTTTCAGAACTGGCATTCGTAGGAATGAAGAAATGAAATTGAGAAGTGGCGTCCTCCCTGCAAATGAGCATATTATTTTCATAATAGTAGAAAACATTCAGTGTTATCATTGACCCTAGGGGACCCATCACAGAAATCTCATTGCATAAACCATTTGAAAAGAATAAAGTACCAGAGATTATGTTTCAGAGATAAAGTATAAAATTCCGCAGAAAGTAATTTGCCTGGAGAAGTTCTCAACAATGGCTAAAGTGCCTATGTGCTAAAAGCAGGGTGGAATGCATACTTGGAATCTTGGCAAGCAATCACAGAAAGGCAGTATTGCATAGTGGTTAAGGGCTCAACTCTGGAACCAACTGCTTGGGTATGAAACCTGGCTGATGACTCACAGTTGTGTAAACCCTGAGCAAGTGACCAACTGCTCTGTACCTCAGTCTCCTTGTATGTAAAATGTGGACACAAAATAGTTGATAATTAGTGAAAAGCACTTAGAATAGTTAACCCATGTAAATCACTTAGAAAAGTACTTCCCCTGTGGGTAAGCATTTAACAAATATTAGGGAGGAAAATGCTATTATGATTAGCAAGTCCCTGTTACCGATTTTGTTCCACATGTTGTTCTGGGGCACTGGGGGAAGTGCAAAAGAAAACTTTAAGACAAGAGCCTCATCATTACAGAGTTAGACTGAAGATGAAACATAAAACTAACTTCAATAAGGCAGTTAGAGAACTCAGATTGCAAACCGGATGAATCTGTGTGACGAGGAGGGAGAGGAGTATAATAGAGAATAAGCCGAACAACCTTGTGGGTGCTCAGGTAAGGTTCATTAAATATAAATAAATGGGATTTCATTCAGGTTAGGATGTTATCAGCTATTTAGTAAAACTCCAGATTTTGGAGAACAAAAAAAATCATAGGAATAGAAGAAGCCTCTCAATTATCAGTGTATTTAGAGAATGCTAAAACAGAAAGAAGAAAAACGGAATTTCTTTAACTTGACCTTGAATGAGGTTTCAGATTCTGTGACTGATCGAGATTGAAAGAAACCTCAGCGATCAGCTGGTCCGAGCACCTTGTTCTTCAGATGGAGAAACAGCCCAGAGATAGGAGGTGACTTACCCAAGTCACAGTGGAAACCCAGGTCTCCTCCTGCTCCTCAGTCTGTTTCTCAACTCTGCATGGATGCTTGTTGGCTTCTCTGGCTCCTGAAGGGCATTCTTCCCATCCAACACCAATCAGCTGATTGGACCCCCATCTGTGACTCCTAGAGCTTTTCCAGCGGGCACTTGCTTGTGGTCAATTATGTCCTGACAGCCACATCTTGTAGGCTTAACCCTCTAGGCTTTGACTAGAACCTTTGAGTTGTAGCAAATAGCAATCAAAGGAAAGGAAGGGAAGGAGGGAGGAAAGAAAGGGCAAAAAACCATTAACGGAAAAATCAAGAAATTAACAGTGTGACCAACATATCTGATCCATTCAACTATTCTGTTCCCCATTTTTCTGTCTAATACATGAGATTTAAAAATCATTCCAATGTGTCCCATTGATGAGAACATCTTGAAAATGAGTAAAGTTGAAAATGCAAGTTTTGGGGTTTTTTGCTTAGTTTTGCTTTGGTTTCAGATCCTGTGGGTTGTTGCATAAGCCATTAGTATTGTGTGGCTTAATGCCAAAATGCTGGACAATTCTAGAATTCTGAAGCAACTAATCGGAATCACATAGCTTGGCAATTTCCTATGGAGTCTACTACACAAAATGATGCACGAATTGACAAAGAAAATGCCACATTGTCAGAATGCATTACTGAATGTTATCATCCTTTGCACTAGTCACAAATATCAATATCTATTTAAGTGAAGACCAAATTGCTAAGGGCTCAGCAGAGGGCTTGGCACATAAAAGGACATAGTAGCCATTCACTAAATAAATTTATTAATGAATAAAGTGAATAGTGAAAATCAGAAATGTATTAATAAGTAAAGTGAATAAATAAATGAATGAGTGACCCCATAACTAACAGCAGCATGAAGGTTCCATCAGCTACAATGAACTTGAAGAAAGCCATTTTTACTTTTTCCAACAACTGTAGCTATGGCCCGGGGACCACACAAAGTTTCAGGTTTGCAAGATGGGATGGACTGTGGAAGAAGCTCCGTTATAGACAACTCAGTACAACAGCACCGTCTCTGATGTTTGATTCTCTGATACTTTGATTCTCCCAGTTTGAGGTCATGTCCACATCCATGCAGGAATACTTTGAATCTTAACAAATAGATTTAGACTAGAACTAGCACCAGAGTTCTATATCCAGAATGATAACCTCCTTACCCCAACCTCGCAAAAAAAAAAAATCAGGAGCAAGTTTGAAAGAGTCTTCAGGTCATTTAGAGAATACTGTCTACAGTAATAGATCAAAGTCTTACTTTTCGTTTGATTGTAGTAGTACTGGTACAATACTCATGAACTACTCAAGAATAATAGTTTGACCAGTTATTTCAGTATGTCTCTGGGTATGATGCCCTGAATTGTAAATATATTATTTTCATAGTAATTTTTATTGTCTGGTAGCTTCAGATTTTAATGTGAAGTTTACACTTCTGTGACAAATAATTTCTCTTAGAAAAGTTACTCTTCAAGCAGAGAATTTGATAATTAAAAAAACAGAGCTTAATTTCCCAGTTGTGGGATGTATCAGTGTTCTCTTTCAACTTCATTAAATAAATCTTGCCCTTGGCTAACAGACTTAAAATGTACCTTTCTCATAGAAGCCTTACATTGCAATGGGGTAATTAGGATTGTGTAGGGGGTGTTAGAAGGGGAGAAAAAAAAGCAGACAGGACACATCATTGGGACCAATTATAAGTTAAGAATAAATGGTTGCTAGAGGAGATGTCAGTTAGTACAGATCATTTTGAAAGTAGTTTGGCATGTGTCAGATTTTTTTTAGCTATCCATAATTTTTAACTCAATAATTCAACTTCTAGAAATCTATCCCAAGGAAATAATTTGAAATACAAAAAATGTTATATTCATTGCAACATAGAGTACTTAAAAATGGGAAACTACAGAAGTATCCAGTAATATAGGAATGTTTAAGCCAATTGTGGTAAATCCATTTGATGAAATATTAAGTTGTTATTATGCTTATAAGATGTATTGGTTTGTAGTTTTTATTTATTGTGATATATTTTCTAATTTTGGTGTCTGGTAATGGTGCCATATAGAATGAGTTCTGTCTTTTAGAAGTTTGAGAAGAGTTGATATTTATTCTTTTTTAAATGTTTAGTAGAATTCACCAGTGAAGCCAGCTAGGCCTGGGCTTTTCTTTGTGGCTAGTTTTTCAAATTACTAATTTAACCTATTTATTTGTTATAAATCTGTTCAGAGTTATTTTTCTTCTTGAGTCAGTTTTGGTAATTTGTGTCTTTCTAGGAATTTGTTCATTTCATTTGTCCATCTAAATTGTCTAATTTACTGGTATACAACTGATCATGGTATTTCTTTATAATTCTTTTTATTTCTGTAGGGTCAGTAATGATATCTCCTCTTTTATTCCTTATTTTAGTAATGAGTCTTCTCTCTTTTTTTCTTAGCCAGTCTAACGGTTATCAATTTGTTAATCTTTTCAAAGAACTAACTTTCGGTTTTGTTGATTTCTCTCTGTTGTTTTTCTCTTCTCTATAGTTCATTAATTTCTGCTCTAATCTTTATTATTTGCCTTTTTCTGCTTGCTTTAGGCTTAGCTTGGTCTTTTTTCCAGTGCCTTAAGGTGGAAGGTTAGACTTCTGATTTGAGATCTTTTTTAAAATTATAGCTATAATATTTAATATTATAGCTATAAGTTTTCCTCTAAATATTGCTTTAGCTGCCATAAGTTTTGGTATCTGTGTCTTTATTCTCATTCATATCGAAGTCTTTTCTAGTTTCCTTATAATTTCTTCTTTGACCCATTGGTTAGTTAGGATAGTATTTTCTTTTTTTTTAATGTCCACATATTTGGGGATTTTCTAAATTTCTATTTCGTTATAGATTTCTAATTTCATTCCATTGTTAAGCATTCATTAAAGCTGATGCTTCCAAATACTCTCTAATGATATGTCACCATTAAAATAATTGACTCCTATTTATTGAGCTTTAATAAATGCCAGGCACTATGATAATAGCTTTTTATACATTATCACATTTAAATATTCACAACTGAGGCTCAGAGATTAAACAAGCAAATAGCTGAGCCAGCACATTTTTATTACTAATAATAAACAGCAACTAGATCAGATCATTGAGCATAGAATTATGAGAAAAACAGATTCTGAGAGATAACTGCCAAGAAATACAATTAAAAAAAACAAACATTATTCATTTGGCCATGGTTCTTTTTCTTCCATTACTTCTCCCCCTTTTCTCCAGATGTTTCTTATATTCCTTCTCTTCCTTCTTTTTCTTCTTTTTTGCCAAAAGTTTCTCCCCATATTCCCAGTGAGAATCATCCCTTAGCACTTCAGTTCATGCATTCATTTGACAAATATTTGAGTACCTACCTTCTCTAGATCCTACATACAGAAATGAAAGGGATGTGGTGCCTGCTCTGAGATCATAATGCAGTAGGAGAGAGCTATGTAAAAAGGAGTAGATTCACTGTGACAGCCTTGGGTAGAACATCTGAGCATATAACCTTAAAAATGAGTCAGTGTTCATGAGATGGACAAAGGGGGAAGGGTTTCTATAACCAGCACCCAAGTCAAGATATAGAATATATACCTATAAGTCAACTATACTTCAATTAAAAAACAAGAAGATATACCTATATATATTTAGGAGAGTAGCCTAGGCTAGAAATGTATTTTGGGGAAGTGTTGTGGTTCTAGTCATGATAAAGACACAGTTTCTCACTTTTCAACAATGAATTTGATTTCTACCACCATATCTTAGTTTTGCCTGTTGTAGAACTTCTTATAATTGGAATCATACATACATACTCTTTTGTGTCTGCCTTCTATGACTCAGCATAATGCTTTTGAGATTCATCCATGTTGTTGCTTATATTGGTAGTTCAATCCTTTATATTGCTGAGTAGCAATAGCAATATGTTGTGTGTATCAGTATATCACAGTTTACCAATTTACCTGTTGATGGACATTAGAATTCCCATTTGGGGAATTATGAACATTCTTATACACACCTTTTTGTGGGCATGTTTTTCTCTTGAGTAAACATCTAAGGGTGAATTGTTGAATCATAGGTTAGCTGTATGATAAACTTTACAAGAAACTGTCCAAGTGTTTTCAAAGTGGCTATACCATTTTGCATTCCCACTAACAATTCATATGAGAGTTCCAGTTGCTTCACATCCTTACCAACACCTAATATTGTCAGTCTTTTTGTTTTTGTTTTTGTTTTGCGGTATGTGGGCCTCTCACTGTTGTGGCCTCTCCCATTGCGGAGCACAGGCTCCGGATGCACAGGCTCAGCGGCCATGGCTCATGGGCCCAGCCGCTTCGCGGCATGTGGGATCCTCCCAGACCGGGGCACAAACCTGCGTCCCCTGTGTCGGCAGGCGGACTCTCAACCACTGCGCCACTAGGGAAGCCCTTGTCAGTCTTTTTACTTTCAGCCACTCTAGTGGGTATGGAGTGGTATCTTGCTTTGGCTTTAATTTCTCTGATGATTAATGATGTTTCTCACATGCTTACTGACCATTTGCATATCTTATGTTAAATATCCAGTTGAGTCTTTTGCCCATTTTTTATTGTATGTTTTTGCTTTTTATTGTTCAGTTGTAGGAGTTTTTAAATATTCTGAATAAAAATCCTTTCTCAGATATATGTATTTTAAACACTGTTTCCCAGTTTGTGGCTTGGTTTTTTATTTTCTTAATGACCTCTTTTGAAAAGCAAAAGTTTTTAATGATGAAATCCAGTTTACCATTTTTTAAAATTTACCATTAGTACTTTTATGTTTTATCCACAAAATCTTTGCCTTCCTCAGATTACAAGTATATTCTGTTTTCTTCTAGAAATTGTATACTTCAGGCTTTTAGAATTAGGTCTGCAATCTATCTCTAGAAAATTTTGGTGTATGGTATAAGTTAAGAGACAGAGTTCATTATTATGAAAATTTTCAAGCTTACAAAAATGTAGAAAGAATAGAATTATGAACCTGTGTACTTATTAGCTTCAACAATTACCAACTCATGGTCAGTCTTGTTTTGTATGTTCTGAAATATGAGATATTTATAGATAAATAGATAGATAGATAATCTCCCCTGAACTATTTCGAGAGGACATTGTAGAAATTATGGCCTGTTGTTGTTGTTCTAATCCAGAATTCAATCCAGGATCGCACATTGCAATTCATTTGTCCTATTTCCTTAATCTCCTTTAATCTAGAATGGTTCTTTAGCCTTTTCTGTTTTTTATGATAGTGACATAAAAGGATTAAGAGGATGTTTCTTAATTTTAATTTGCTGATTATCTCTTCATGGTTAGCTTCATCTAATGCATTTTTGGCAAGGATATTATATCAGTGATACTGTATACTTCTCAGTGCTTTCCATCAGGAGGCACATGGTGTCAGGTTATCCCACAATATTGTGATGCTAAGTTTGATCACTTGGTTAAGGTGGTATCTGCCAGATTACTCCACCATAAAGGCACTTTTACCCACTTTTTTTTTTTTTTTGGCTGTGTTGGGTCTTCATTGCTGCACGCGAGCTCTCTCCAGCTGCAGCGGGCAGGGGCTACTCCTCATTGCAGTGCGCAGGCTTCTCATTGCAGTGGCTTCTCTTGTTGTGGAGCACAGATTCTAGGTGCACAGGCTTTGGTAGTTGTGGTGCGCAGGCTTGGTAGTTGTGGCACACAGGCTTAGTTGCTCCGTGACATGTGGGATCTTCCTGGACCAGGGCTTGAACCCATGCCCCCTGCATTGGCAGGCGGATTCTTAACCACTGCACCACCAGGGAAGCCCTTACCCACCTTTTTAATGATTAATCTGTTAGAAGATAAGTGTCCAGAGAGGACATACAGCAGAAGCAAGAAGAACTGCAGTCCTGCAGCCTGTGGAATGAAAACCACATTCACAGAAAGATAGACAAAATGAAAAGGCAGAGGACTATGTACCAGATAAAAGAACAAGATAAAACCCCAGAAAAACAACTAAATGAAGTGGAGATAGGCAACCTTCCAGAAAAAGAATTCAGAATAATGATAGTGAAGATGATCCAGGACCTCGGAAAAAGAATGGAGGCAGAGATCGAGAAGATGCAAGAAATGTTTAACAAAGACCTAGAAAGATTAAAGAACAAACAAACAGATGAACAATACAATAACTGAAATGCAAACTACACTAGAAGGAATCAATAGCGGAATAACTGAGGCAGAAGAACGGATAAGTGACCTGGAAGACAGAATGGTGGAGATCACTGCCGCAGAATAGAACAACAAAAAAAGAATGAAAAGAAATGAAGACAGCCTAAGGGATCTCTGGGACAACATTAAAGACACCCACATTCACATTATAGGGGTCCCAGAAGGAGAAGAGAGAGAGAAAGGGCCCAAGAAAATATTTGAAGACATTATAGTCAAAAACTTCCCTAACATGGGAATGGAAATAGCCAGCCAAGTCCAGGAAGCGCAGAGAGCCCCAGGCAGGATAAACCCAAGGAGAAACATGCTGAGACATATAGTAGTCAAATTGACAAAAATTAAAGACAAAGAAAAATTATTAAAAACAACAAGGGAAAAACGACAGATAACATACAAGGGAACTCCCATAAGATTAACAGCTGATTTCTCAGCAGAAACTCTACAAGCCAGAAGGGAATGGCATGATATATTTAAAGTGATGAAAGGGAAGAACCTACAACCCAGATTACTCTACCCAGCAAGGATCTCATTCAGATTCGACGGAGAAATCAAAAGCTTTACAGACAAGCAAAAGCTAAGAGAATTCAGCACTACCAAACCAGCTCTACAACAAGTGCTAAAGGAACTTCTCCAAGTGGGAAACACAAGAGAAGGAAAGGACCTACAAAAACAAACCCAAAACAATTAAGAAAACGCTAATAGGAACATACATATGGATAATTACCTTAAATGTGAATGGATTTAATGCTCCAGCCAAAAGTCACAGGCTCATTGAATGGATACAAAAACAAGACCCACATATATGCTGTCTACAAGAGACCCACTTCAGACCTAGGGACACATACAGACTGAAAGTGAGGGGATGGAAAAAGATTTTCCATGCAAATGGAAATCAAAAGAAAGCTGGAGGGCTTCCCTGGTGGCGCAGTGGTTGGGAGTCCGCCTGCCGATGCAGGGGACGTGGGTTCGTGCCCCGGTCCTGGAGGATCCCACGTGCCACAGAGCAGCTGGGCCCGTGGGCCATGGCCGCTGGGCCTGCACGTCCAGAGCCTGTGCTCCGCAGCGGGAGAGGCCACAGCAGTGAGAGCCCTGCGTACCGCAAAAAAAAAGAAAGAAAGAAAGCTGGAGTAGCAATACTCATATCAGGTAAAATAGACTTTAAAATAAAGAATGTTACAAGAGGCAAGGAAGGACACTACATAATGATCAAGGGTTCAATCCAAGAGGAAGATATAACAATTACAAATATATATGCACCCAACATAGGAGCACCTCAGTACATAAGGCAAATGCTAACAGCTATAAAAGAAGAAATCGACAGTAACACAATAATAGTGGGGGACTTTAACACCTCACTTACACCAATGGACAGATCATCCAGACAGAAAATTAATAAGGAAACACAAGCTTTAGATGGATAGATTTAATGGATATTTGTAGGACATTCCATCCAAAAAGAACAGATTACACTTTCTTCTCAAATGCACACAGAACATTCTCCAGGATAGATCATATCTTGGGTCACAAATCAAGCCTTGGTAAATTTAAGAAAGTTGAAATCATATCAAGCATCTTTTCTGACCACAACACTATGAGATTAGAAATAAATTACAGGGAAAAAACCATAAAAAACACAAACACATGGAGGCTAAACAATACGTTACTAAATAACCAAGACATCACTGAAGAAATCAAAGAGGCAATCAAAAAATACATAAAGACAAATGACAACAAAAACACGATGACCCAAAACCTATGGGATGCAGCAAAAGCAGTTCTAAGAGGAAAGTTTATAGCAATACCATCCTACCTCAGGAAACAAAAGAAATCTCAAATAAACTATCTAACCTTACACCTAAAGGAACTAGAGAAAGAAAAACAAACAAAACCCAAAGTTAGTAGAAGGAAAGAAATCATAAGGATCAGAGCAGAAATAAATGAAATAGAAACAAAGAAAACAATAGCAAAGATCAGTAAAACTAAAAGCTGGTTCTTTGAGAAGATAAACGAAATTGATAAACCTTTAGCCAGACCCATCAAGAAAAAGAGGGAGAGGACTCAAATCAATAAAATTAGAAATGAAAAAAAAAAAAGAAGATAATGTATCCTGTTCCCCAACAAATTTTTAATCAATAGTTTTATTAACCACTGATGATTCTTGCCTGAATTAATTATTATTATGGTAGTCAAAAAATGGTGATTTCCTAACTTTATTATTTCTTCTATAGTTATTAGCATTCTACATAAGAGAACTTTCTCTTTCCCCATTATTAATTATTTAATTTAGGTATTTTGGGTGATCTTTATGGACTTACCATTTTCTTTTTTAATTCAATGTGTTATACTCCATTTCTGTCATTATTCATTTTAGTATTCAACTTGTCTAGATTTGGCTGGTGTGATCCCTTTTAAACTGGCTTTGGTGTCCTTTTGACATGCCATCATTAGTTCTAGGTTTTCTAACTTTTGTGTTATTTTTGTGTTTATGTTTAGTACTTTTTACTTTCCAGTCCAACAAAATGTTTCAGACTTACCTTTTACTTTACCTGCTCATGGAATCAGCCATTTCTCAAAAAAAAAAACCTAGCTCTTTTTTGTAGGAAATGGCATTTAGAAAACAAAATCTGAGCACCAGGTGTGCTTTTTGCTTCTGGGATATCATTACATCTAGCCTCCTTTAATGGGCAGAGAAAGAAAAATAAATTTGTTTAGAAAAAAATCATAAATTTATATCAGATGCTTCTAATTACTATTTACCATCATAAGATTTTTCCTCTCCTTACCTCATTCCATGATTGTACCTTACCCTTCTTTCAGAAGAATAACATTGTTTCACAACATCAGTGTGTTTTACTCACTTGCTCATTACTCACATACCAAATAGTTTCAGAATTCAACCAACAATAAGCCTCCTAAGTGAAGTTCAAAATTTCTTTACAATTCTATCTTTAGAATATATTCTGAGGGTAAGTAGTCAGAGTACTATGTTTCTCCCATATTTTTTTGAAGCAAATTCAATGCGTTAAATCATTTCAACTGTAACTACTTAAATATGGCATGACCACAATGCCATTTATTACACTTAAAAATTAATAATTATTGGATTAATATTCCATGAATTTCAGGTCTTAAATTGACTCATAAATATCATAAATGCTTTTCTGTTTCTTTATTATACAATTTCTTTGCTTGAACCAGAAGTGAAATCTATTGCAATTGGTTGATCCCTCTTAGTTCTCTTCTGGTTTATATGTTTTCCCCCATTTTTTTGTTTGTTTTGTTTCCATTTTTATATTTAAGAAACCAGGTCATTTGTCTTATAGAGTTTGCTCCAGATTTTCTTTGTAGTATAATTTAGCAGGTTTCTCTGTCCTCTTTATTTCTGTAAACTGGTAGTTGGATCTAGAGGTTTGGTTAGATTCAGACTCATTGGCAAAGGAGGGTTTTCTTTCCTTTTCTTTTGAGAGTAGAGGTTTACAGAACTACTTTGTGGTAATATTTTGTTTTCGCATCAGGAAGCACATTCATCTGATTGTCTTTTTGTGTGTGTGATGCTACCAGCCATTGATGCTCAATGCCTGGATGCATTCATTCATTAGCCTTGCAAATAGAACCCTGGGACACTGTTACAGACACATTTATAGGGACACTGTTATAGACACACATCCATTCAGACACGTTTCTAAAACAGACATATTTCAGGCCAACTATTGTCTTTCCTTTAACAACCTCTTTGTTTCATTGTTACTTGTTTTTGGACCTCTCTTGTTTTAAACTTCTCTTTTTTTCTGTCTGAAAACATGATGTGTATGATACAAAGTGGTGGCCCAAACTTATAGTAACAACCTTCCAAAGGGAACACAATTATTTTAGAGGAGGAGAGACAAGAATGAAGAGGAAAGAAACATTTATAAGAGATAAAAGAGGTCACAGAAAAAGGTGTATATGAGCTCAGTATACATTTAAATCAAATTCTGCCCAGAGAACATTCATATCTTGAATGTGACTTTTTAGAACTATGAAACATTTGAAGCTTGAAAAATTAGAACACGAAGAAGAAAAACTTTAAAATGCCCCTCGTTTTAAAGTTTTCTGAACGAAAAGGATACAAACACATCAAGATTCCCTCACGTGTCTTTAAAAACATGGGATTTGAGTGGGAGAAGGAGCAATTTGAGTTTTTTGTTTTGTTTCTTTTCTTCATGAAGCATGTATTTTACCTTAAACCAGTTCACCGACGCCATTACATTCTGGGGTCAGGCTGCACAATTTCGTGCCATTTGACCTAACAACTTGGTGACTTCTGAGTGACAGTAATAATATGCTGACTCCTGGAATGAGTGTTCTAATGTCTGTCACAACATGAAAGGTATTCATTTAACAGAGACACAACAGAATCAGATAAACAAGGCATGTGTATCTGATTGATTGCAAGTGTTGTGGAGGGAGGTTTCCTCTCATTCAATTAAAGATAAAAAATATTTACACCAAGTAAAATTTAAAACATGCTGTGATTGTTTGCTTTCATTCCATAGTGTGGAGGTTAGGGAGAGGGGTATTTTTGTTTTTTAAGACCTTATTGAGATATAATTCACATAGTATACAATTCACAGACTTAAAGTGTCCAATTCAGTGTTGTTTAGTATATTGGTAGGGTTATGCAACCATCACCACAATCTAATTTTAGAACATTTTCGTCTCTCCTAAAACTAAAACTATACCCATTAGCTGTCACTTCCCATTCTCTGTACCCCCTACCCTCACTCAGCCCCAACCAACCACTAATCTACTTTGTCTATAGATTTGCCCCCTCATGGGCACTTACCTTTTAAAAGCCATTCATAACCTGTCCCACTGAAATATTTTTACTTTATTTTTGTACATTATTTAAAAACAAGTACAATAGAACAGAACCCTCAAAAACATGAAAGGGTCTCAAAAAATTGTAGCAGGATATCCCACAAAAATATTGTTGAAGCCAATAGCATCTGATGGCTTAAATAAATAATTGCCAAGCAGTGAAGCTGTGGGAAAGAAGACAGATTACAGTGTCACTTAAGGAAGTCAGATGCTAATGATTTGAAATATAAACTTGAAATAGGCTTGAGTTACGGAAACTTTTCCTGCTCTAAGAACAGCAATATTTGCAACCAGGAATATTTGCAAATTCAGATTCTAACTTCACTGCTCACCAACTGTGTGACTCTGGGCAAGTAACAGAAGATTTGTAAACTTTAGTTTCCTCATCTGTAATATGAGAATAATGATGGTACCAACCTCATGAAGTTAGTGTGGAGATTCGCATATGCAGAGCCTTTAGAGCCAAGCCTGCCACATAATAAGTGCTCAGCAAATGTTACTTGCTGTCTTTACCATTTTTGTTCATAAGAACTCAATAGTCCAGGTCAAATTCCACAATGGAATTCTTAGATATGCCAGCTTTCCACTTGCCACGTGTGATCGGTATTTTCAAAATCTCTGCTCAGAGAAGTTTTCTGCCATGAAGACAATGGATTGGAATTTAAGATACTGTAATGTAGAGGAAAACAGCACTGATCAAGTATGATTAATAGAGCTGTAGGTTAGCCTTCAGTTGCTTTAGAACATGTGTTCCACGAATAGTAAAAGTGCTGATTTATTATTCTCACCTAACACTCGTGTAACAGATTTTTCTTTTCTAAATTAAAAGAAAAAATTAACAGCAATGAAAACAAAAGCTTATATAATGGTATTACGCATGTCTAACAAAATAAAGACTAGATTAGAGCACCATAAACCACATATAACCTCTTCTAGTTGAAATGTTTAACTAAGACCTTAAATGTGTGACTTTTAAATCTGTGCGTGTGAAGGGAAGTTGTGATTTGGTTTTGTGTCCATAAATGTAAGGCAATGTGACCACCAGTGAATGATTCCATTACCTTTTCTTTAACTCCAGTACAAAGTGGCTTTCGGTAATAGACTGCTATGTTAGATAATTTTATTTTTGAGGAATTATTATGCATTTTCTGTTCTTTTAAAAAGTGTGGTGCTAAATATTATGATGTCCCAGTCAGATGACTCATGATACACAACATTTTCATACTCGGGAAATGTTAACACATTACAGTCCTTGCTTTGAAAAGATAAAAGAATGAATCACAAACAACACATTTTCATTTTCCTTTGACCCCAAGAGACAATTTAAACGATGTGGTTTGCATGCGGCCCCATGTGGCTCTCAAAGGCCTCCACATTGTGCGTTCATGTCTACATTTTAACCCCAGGCTTTATTCCTCCTGGCATTGTTTTGTATTTGCATGAAAATATGTAAGTGGTTTTTTTTTTGCATGACAAGCCATCCGTAACGTTGAAGTTAAATGTCTAACATATCTTGCAATATCACATGTCATTAATTCTTACATGATATTTTTTTTCTTTTATTTTCAGTTACTGAAGTTAAATATGCTTGAAATGTAAAAGTGGCATGAAACTGGAGTGATGCAAGAATATTTAATGTTCCTTTAAGAACTTACCATTTTTTAACTGGGAAAATCTGGGGGGTAGTTCCCAGCCTTGTCTTTGGACACCAATCCCTCAATTACAAATTATGATAAAACTATATTGAACACAAGTGCTGTCAGCAGAGTAATAAATTCTGAAGTGATACTTCTTTTTTTCCCTGAGAATGTGTTTCTGGTTCTTGAATATGAAGTACAAAATGTGTCCCCTAATTTCAGGATTTATTAAATATATGATTTATTGGTTTTCTTAAAGCCTTCTTAATGGTACATAAAATTAAGCTCAACTGACTGGTGAAATTTCCTAGTAACTAAAAAAGTAATGAATTACTGAATGACAGCGCCAATATTTTAATACTTTAATATTTCCTAAATGAACATGACTACCAAAATGGATATTAGATATAGGAGTGCATGAGTATACAAAGAAAATAAGTTATTTATACCATTTTGTCAAGCATCAAATTCGTAAGAGCACATAACTGATTCCCACCAATGGGCCAAAATATCCAAACAAGTGCTGTTTTTTCCAAGTAGTCACCTTGCTATCTCTGCATTTATTCCTATCAGCTGTCATTGCTAAAACCGTTTTAGAATACCCCTTGTCAAATTACCTTCAGTCTTTGGCACACTAATACCTGTGTGGTAACAAATCTTGTTGCTTGGAGAGAGACCCTCAGAGCCAAGTCAGTCAAATAAGCTGGCAAAACATGTTTTTAAAATGATATGTCAATATGAAATTACCAAGACTTGCATGGCTTTATAGCCTATAAAATGATTAAGAACGCGTTTCCCAAAGAAGAACCCCAGATAGCATTTACATAACAGCAACAGTGGGAATAAATGATTTTTTCTTAAGAAGTCTTTTAGGCAAGCATCTGATATTTACTTGAATGAATAAGTTCTGATACAGGTATTCTGTTATGTCTATCTGTATTATTTTAAATTCCACCTCATTTAAGCTAATGGGGTGGTTTACATTTTTAAGGACAGCGCTTCTTCCATTATTTCTTGTCATATCAGAATATAGATAAATGGCCGTTATATCTCCCTTGCTTGAGTGAATATCAAGTTAATACCTCTTTAGCAGCAGTTTTAATAGATTTTGGTTGATGGTGCCTTGACTGTCACCAGCTAGCTCTGTGATATTGGCAAGGGACTCAGCCTCTCTGTGCCTCTGGCCCCCTGTCTACAAGTGAGGACTTGGAGCTCAATTATCTTTAAAATCTCTTTTGAATGAAAATATAATACTGTAATTATCATATATCTGTGTGGGAACTAAATCATCATATATCATAAATCCACACACATCTCTGAGGTTTTAATTAAATTCAAGCTAAAGTAACTCAAATTCCAGTTATTTAAAAAGAGATCTAGACACTGATGTGTCTAGCATCTCTAGTAAAGTCTTTTCTACCTGATGATAATGATGATTATAAAGATGACATTTGTATAGCACTTTATGTTTATACTGCCTTACATGGGTCTCACAACCTAAGAGCTGCTGTCATCATCCTCAGTATGCAGATGAAGTAGATACTGAGGTTCAAAGAGATTGAGTTACCTGTCTAAGGTGATGAACTAGCAAGTTACAGAGGCGGACAGAGGGTCTTCTACTTCCAATTTAATATTCATTTCCCCCATTGTCATTTACCTGCCTTTTAATTAGGAGACAGTTTTTCCAAGGTGTCATTTTTCAGAATTTACACTCCTGGAAACTAAAGTCTGCCTTTAGGGACCCTCCCACACCCCTTTAGACTATCCACTTGCGTCACTACAGCTCTCTCTGCTTTTACAAACTAGTTGTTTTGTCAGCATGAGTGTGACAACAATTAGACGTCCCCTGTTTTTGCCCCATGCCTTTTCTCCTTCACAGTCATTCAATGACAAGCGTAAAAAGAGCTTCATCTTTTCACGAAAATTCCCATTCTACAAGAACAAGGAGCAGAGTGAGCAGGAAACCAGTGATCCCGAACGTAAGTAGATTCTCGAAGAGAATGTCACCTGCAACACAAGAGAAAAAAATCCTTCACGGGCAACACGCATGATGTAGGCTCCCCCACGCCACACGCCTAGGCAAACAAACATGGCAGGCAGGCAGGTCAGGGCTTACTACTGTGACCAGTGTTTGGCTGCAGTCTGGATCCTTCCCTGGATGGAGCTCTTCTTTGCAGAACGCATTGGAGAGGGACCTGAGGAAGCAGGGACTTTGCTTCCAAACAGCCTTTATCTGTGACCAGGACTGGGTCTGGTTCGCGTTTCTATCATGCAACTCTCCAAGGGCTCGAGACAAATTCTTTTCTGGACAGAAATATTAGATTCCATTGCCACGTATATTGTTTTGGAATGCTAGCTAACTGGGAGT
>NW_006784622.1:164773-167040 GCF_000442215.2 Lipotes vexillifer | reverse complement strand
AACTATCGATTGTTCATTCTTTCCCTCCCAGCAAATATTAAGCACTTCCTTACTGAGCAGTGAGCTTGTATTGGGTGGATGCTCAGACTAAGAATTGGCCATGAAACTTGGAGGGGATCATCGCTCTCAGTGGTACGTTGCTGTGGCAATACTGACAGTGGGCCAAAATGACATCTGCTGACTCTTTCTCTTTTTCAAAACAATCTTCTGCTTAAACCTTTCGAGTTGGCTTTACGAATCCTTGAGTCTCAGTCCAGGGAGTTTGGGGTGAAAGTTATTTCAGAAGAAGAGAGCATGGGATCCAGATTGCTCAGGCAACACGGTCTGTCATGGTAGTATCCATTTCAACTCCACTGACTTCTTCCTTCCTCTTCCGTGGCTGTTCTCCCTCTCTCATTGCTCTCTCTGGGGACTTCCATGCAGGACATCCCCGGATTAGGTGACGACGGTTATGGAACAAAGACTCTGAGTAAGTTCCCAGGAATGGTCACTGTAACTTTTCTTTTCTTTTTCTTTCCTTTTGAGTTTCGCTTTTGTTCCTTTTCTCGAGGGCCTTTCACTCCTAGCATGCACAAGATACGAGTTTTGTTACCTAGCTGTGAATGCTCCTACAAAGCAATTTTCAGCCGTTTTGTTCTGCATGTCAGCATTTAAAAGCAAAGTGTCTCAGGCACTGTAACTTCCGTTGAAGTTCACACCTTCCCTTTCTGACCGCGTGCTGTGACCAGCATGGTCCTGATGCCGCCGTGGCATCCCTTGCTCTGCCGCCTGATACCTCCCAGGGAGCAAGAAACCATGTTGAAAGAAAGGGCGAGTTAAATGCTCTAGAACAGGAAAGCAGAAATGTATTTTATATTCTTTCTTCTGGCTTTTCCCCCAGACATACTTAATGACCTTGCCAAATTCCATAATTGGGTTGTTCTTTGCTATTGGTAAAGGAGCTGTGTTATAGTCAAAAGGAACATGCGTTCTCAAAAAGTAAATATTAAGCTATTTGATCTTCCATGAATAATTCTTTGCTGTTAACTTTGACTGATTTTTTTTTCTGACTTGCGGTGATCCTGCTTGAAATGTTTGTATGATAAAGTTTTAGATATGTATTAATATGTTTTTCTATCAGTGATTTATTAGCTGCATTGCATAACCAGATCTTCATTTTACGGTTTAGAGTGGAAAGAAAAATATATTAAACTTTAAAATTTTCTAGTTATTAATGCCTTTACTGTGTGTCCCATTGCACTAATAAAAAATAATAATTCTGTGTATTAATATACTATACTATGATTTTTCTTTCTTTAATATTAACTCCATTGTGTAGGCATCAATGAACTAAGAACAAACAGTTTTGTGTCTTTTGCAGCTGTATCACATGTTCATTTTTGTTTGTTTTCTTTTGTCTTAATTTAACAGCTGTGGGCAATATTTTTAGAAGCTGTTCATTTCATTTCTATAAAACAAAATAACATTGAGCTGGACTTTGTTTTCAAGAGCTGGTTATATAACCCTGCGTAATGATACCCGTCATCCTTCAAATTGTTAATTTGGACTCTTTTTTTTTAGATATGTATGTTTAGAAAACAAAATCTGATCAAGAGTAACTACTGATCTCCTTAAAGATGAAAACTTTATCTTTGAGTCTCTATGGAATATGTCATAAAATTTTTCTTGAATTGGTGGCTGAAATTCAAATGTTGATTTCAACAGTATCTGGATAGTATCAAGTACCACCCAAGAGAATTTCTTAAATTTTCAGTGGGGGTGGGGAGCATTTTAATATATTGTTAATATGAACATCACTAAAAAGTAGTTGCTATTGGAGAGTCAAAAATATGTTATGCCTTTTTATATCTAGAATGATGCCCTTTTAAATCCAAAGGTTTGTTTACTCTTTAAAAATTGAACAGATTTCACTAGGTAAAGTTATTTGCCAGTTAACACTACTGGTAGCCATAACTTGGACTTTAGCTGGAACATATTTTTAATTTCTTTTTACCTACAAAATAGAAAAATTCTGTTAAACACTATCTTGATGTTAAGAGAGATTGGTCGTTAAATAAAACACTGCATGGTTCTAAATTTCTATAGTGTAGCTTCACTCTAAATTATTTTAAAAGTAAAAACAAAACAAAAATAAACCTGTCATCTTCAAGTCAAGGTACTTGTGATAATCACACATGTGAAGATATGCCATTGTTGGGTATGTACTTAGACTTTCTTTTCAGTAACAAAAAACAAATATGCACTAATTCATCCACACTTCTTTCCCT
>NW_006784622.1:79756-164751 GCF_000442215.2 Lipotes vexillifer | reverse complement strand
CTTTCCCTAGTGCCTCTTTGCACTTGTAACGTATGTACCTAAATTAATAATGCAGTTCTGGTCAAACACCCACACAAAGAGAAATGATTCAGGTGAATTTAACCCATGCTTTGATTTTCATTATTTTCATGCTCTGAAATTAATCCATCTAGGATGTGTTAACTAACACGATTGTGGGAGTCCTTTCACAATGTTCACATGTATCACATCATCACACAGTACACTTTAAAATATATTACAATTTTATTTGTCAGTTATATCTTAATAAAGCTAAAAAATGAAAACTAATCCATCCAAGAATCTATAATAGCAAATACATTTTAAAGCACTTTTTTTAACTGTTAGAGAATAATGTTCTATATTCTTTTCCTTTTTTCTAAAGATGTACAACAGTTGTCACTTTTTAAAAATCTGAATTTAAGCTAATGAGCTTCAGAAATCAAATAGTCACATATTCTTCATTCAATTAGCCTGATATACAAAGAAGTTAGTAAGTTGATGAATTTATCTTCTATAGCTTAGTAAATAGTACAGATGAAAGGAAGTGATTTTGGAAATAAAGCCCTAATTCTGGCACATAACCAATACGTCCCTGTTATGCTAGTTAAACTGTGTTTTTATGAAAAAAAAGGTTCGAAATATCACCGTATACTTGTGCAGTCATTCAACATGAATTAAAAACATACTTCGTGCCAGAACCTGTGCTTAGTATCAGACCGTTTATCTTCTACCTGTTCCACTCCTCCAGAACCTAACAGCTATCCAAGCAAGAATCTTAAAATAAAAACAAGGAAATATTGAACTGACTCATAAAACATTTTTCAGTGACTCATTTCTTCCTCCAAGATTTCCTACACACTCACTGAAGCAGGAAAGTTCTTCAGCAATCCCTTTCATCTTGTGAATTAGTTTAGGAAGTATTTAAATAGAAATAAAATTCAAGGGATTCCAGGGGTCAATTGGCAATTTGAAATGCAATATTCCTGCAAAATACCTAAAGGCAAAATAGAGCAACAAAAAGCCTGCAAGAAAACAGTCCCTGCATACCAGAATCTCTTGAATTTATAGTCAAGAACATCCAATTGAGAGACATTGACCTTTGTAACAAGAATCTGGAAAATCAGAGCAACATGAATGGGTCAAAGTATTCATAAAAAGGAAAGTGCTTAGATGGACATTATGCATTTTTTATAATTAAACATAGTTTACTGTTTGCTAACAAAGAAGATACAGCAATCAAGTAGTAGCTTCCTGGAAAATAGAGATAAAGTTTTCATCTTCATCTTATCTGAGTTTTCTTAATGCGTCTCCTCTACGGCCTCTTATTTGCCTTTCGCTCACATTTCTAGTAGCCTTGCATGGTATTCCTTTAAGTTCTGGCTGCTCTCCAATGCTTGGTATCTCTTTAATTTGCTGTGCTGTTCTTGCAGAACATGTTTCTTCTAATGCCAGCGATAGCGAAAGTAGCTACCGTAAGTTATTGCTTTGGTTTGTGATTCTTTTCTTTGCAGTTGCCCCTTTGCCTGTGGTGTGCATTTCAGATTTTTGCTGTCGTTGTTTTTCAATTGCTGCCCTTTATCATCCTCATCCAAAGCAAATGGCTTGAAATGAAATCATCATCTGATGTGGAAAGATACCAAAGACACTAGGGCGGCGGGTGGACTCGTGATTTGTGCGAGAGGTAGCAGTCTTGCTAATAAATGACTCCAACCTCAGTTGGCTGGGGCCTGATGATGCAATTTTCCTAGAGAAGGTGGGGGTAAAGTTCAGCTTGGTGGATTCTGACATTCTGCCCTCCAAAATAATTTAAACTCCCTGCAGGAAGGTTGAAAAGTTGTCATGGTTTTATTTTCCTTCTCATTTTGCCTTTCCTTTCTGTTCCTGGCTCCCCTTTACAAGAGAAATCCTGATAAATTACAGGGTTCCTTTTAAATGGAGCATGAACCTTATATATCTCTTCTCTCCTTGATTAATATTTTGAGGTAGATACTATGTTATATCTAACTTTAAATTTTGATGGTTGGGAAGAGATGAAAAAGTTTCATCCTCTAATGTTGAAGGAGCTCACATTTTGTTTAAAAGTGAACAAATCTTGGATCAGAAAGCTTAACTGAAAAGGTAGGTAACTATTTAAAACTTATTTCTGGTGTTTGTTTGGTCACCTCAAGCCATTTGCTTAGTGATATAAAAATATTCACCAAATGCCAAGCACATCCTTTTTATCTGTTCTTGTGGTTTCTTGCCACTTACAGGTTTTTGGTGACTAAAAATAGGTACATGTTATTACTGGGATCCTTACAATTTCTGTAATATTTATTTATACGCCTTAGTGAAATGGGTTACTCAAAAAGCAATTGCTGAGGATATTAGAAAATTGCAGGCCCAATACATATGACCCTCAGCTACCAAGATAGAAATTGGTTGGAGGTTTCTGTTTTGGGGGTTTTTTTGTTTTGTTTTTGTTTTTTGTCTTTTTGCTTGTGTTAACTGAAAACAAGAATAGAATCGCTTTTATTTTTGTATTTTTCCATTACAGCATGGTAATTTACAAGACCATGCCTTTTTTGAGGTGGAATGTCAGATAGTGTTCTTGAAGTGTGACAAATTCAATCTGGATCTTGAGAAAGGCTTTGGATAACCAGATTGGTAGAAAAATAGAAAAAAAAGCACAAAAGAGGAAAGATGACAGATGGAGGAGGAAGATGAAACACACCACAGAACGAAATGAAGAAGAGGTGTAATGAGATGCCTTTGATCAACCAAATAATATTAGAACCCCCTCATTTCCTTCCTCAACAGAATAAGTCCTGCTGATGAAAGGAATGAAAGCATTCTTGTTCTTAACGTGATCTTTAACATTTGTACATTCTTCCTACTTTTATACTTTTATGATTATCCCAAGTTGGGAAAATATTTGCCTTCCCCCATCTCTTCATTTGGTTTTAAAACAAGGAAACCTGGCTGGTTAAGAAGTGGCCAAAGATTATCTTCCCTGCGCCTGAAGTACCCTCAGTGTAGTATAAGGAAAATATAACTTATTTGTTGGGTTTCATGGAGACCCTTGGCCCTAATTTCTTTGGCATCAGTTTTCAATTTTTAAGTGTTGTGCTTGCATCCTGTAGATACAGGTAGAGAAAGGGAAAACATCAGATCTTGTTCTTTCAGTCCCTTTTGTGGAAAGTATATAGGAACTACCTTTTCCTTCAGAAATCTTTTTTTAGAGTATTTCAGAAGCCCCTCTCTTCTCCTTCAGAGATGGGAATGTTCTTCCCAGAACCATTAAGTTATAAAAATTGCACCAGGGCTTTCAGCTGTTTGACAGGCTTTTGATTGCAATGCTCCAAGATGAAATCAATAATTCTTTTCACCCTCAAATAGTAAGTACACATAAATGTTTATTGAGTGAATAAAGGAAACACTTGGAAACAGCTTGAATTATCTATGAGAAGAGAGTTGGAACTGGACTCTAGGATATCACTAGAGAAAATGTGGAGTCTAATAATCTGTATTGGCTTGGGTCTCATCTGAGGGTACAGAAGGTTAGCCATTTAAATTGTTTCCTTTACAAATGAACAGAAGTAAGAAGAGCCTTTGTCATAACTTAGAGGGGAAAAAAGGATATTTCTTTCTCCAGGATAGAAATATCAGGAATTACAGAGGAATATTCTTTAGTTCATTCATCATCTGCTCTATGTCATGCTCTCTCATAGGCACCTTGAGACCCAATATGAATCCCAATGAACTCTGGAACTCAACACACGTATAGGGAGAGAGAGAGAGAGAGAGGTCAATACATTAAAAAAGCACAAAGTGTGACTGTTTCTAGAATAAAAGTCTGGCCCAAGAATAGTGGGGCTTCAGAGATGATTTCAAAGAAGAAGGGGCCTTTGAGCTGAGCTTTGGAAAGATGAGGCACTTGCCAGCTCAGTAAGTTGAAGAAGAAACTTTCCAGAAAGGGCGGTGACATGACAAAAGACAGAGAGGCCTGGGACAGACACGGTTTCGTGAAAGTGCCATTTTGAAATCAAACGAGGCTGGATTTTTCTACTGAATTCCTCCTGGCTTTTGCTGTAATTATGACTAACTTCTATGTTTTGTGGATAGCAGTATAGACAAATACAAAAAAGACCTCTTTTTACTAATGTTCAGGTGTTATTTTTTACTCTTAGAACCATTCCATGTCCACTCAGGGACAAAATGGCTAAAAAAATAGTCAGTGGTTAGAAAGAAGAGCCCAGGCCCGTGTGTTTCACAGCTCCAGAGGGCACCATTCACACTGCATTCTGGAGTTACAGATTGTGCCAACCTTACTTGAAAGCCTCATATATTTTCTGAGATACACACACATACACATGAATTTACACTAACCTCAGTTTCTAATAAGTAGCTCAGACCTTTGCTGCACCATCTCAAGAATTATAGAATAATTATTTTTTCCGAAGCCCAAGTATATTGAGCACCAGCTAAAATGCAGTTAGTTACAATGCACATTGTCTAATTATGCAAGATGCCATCTCAAACCTTGCAAATCTCTACAAGCTGAAGACCTGCCTTCCGTAAAGCCCAGTGAAGCTCTTTATGTCAGTATGGGTATGGGGGAGCTGGTGATTATCCTCCTAACGCATTGGTGCTCATCAGTTAAGTAGGATTTTCAAAACAAGGATCTTGAAGAAATGATCTGAGTGAAATTGAGATACTGAAATGAGGAGACCCCAGACTTTCCCTCTGGAATCAGTGCCCGTATTCTCCTTTCTCCACTCGTCTCAAGTTTTGCCCTTATATTTCCTCTAGTTCTTTAGTCCTTACAAAGCAATTTTATTACATCTATTATTAGCTCATTTGATTTCTGCAACAAAATTATGAGATATACCTTGTATTAATACCCCGTTTTACAGATGAGGAAGCTGAAGTTCCAAAGAGCTAACACCTCACTAATATGATGGCACTGCAAGGCCAAGTCAGGATAGTTTAATTCTGAAACTTACACATTTTCACTCTTCCCTATAGTTTGTAATCCAAGCCTCTTCATGTTTTATCTAGTACATTTCAACCATTTCATACGACCTATCAAGTTAATACAAGCAGCAATATTTATATAGCATTAACTATGTAATAAGCCTGATTTTAAGGGCACTGGGTATAGTAACAGATCTTCTGAAGATCCTTTGAAGACACTGAATCACTGATTCACCATGTGACCTTGAAGAAATCCCTGACCGTTTTTGAACCTCAGTTCTCTCCTATGTAAAATGACTAGCTTGGATTAGAACAGAGATATAAGAAACAGATTTTAATCAAGATTGCCCTTTGACCAGCTGGTAGTAGCTGCCTGAAGAATTGTATTGAAAAGTATTGAGGCCAAGTGAGGCTCAGCAGTAATTCGGGCAATGATCGATTTGTGATGCATGTCGAGCGTTCGGAAAGGGGAGTGACATCATCATGTGCTACAGACTTTCCGTCTGTAAACCACATGAACTCCAAACCCTTTCTTAGCACTAACATTCTGTGGCTCTAGGAACCCAGTTAATTCTTCATAATTTATCCAGTGCAGACACTAAACACTAAATTTAGAACATTTAATATCCTGCCACTGGTCTTCACTTCCCTCCTCTCTCTTTTCTAGTTTTGAAAAAGTTCTAAAAAAGAACAACTTGTTTTTCCTTATCATGAGGGCATATTTGGGTCTTACTCCAAATCCCTCTTACTGTGACTTGCTTCCAGTTTAAAGATGGTGTTCGTGGAGATGGTTACAACGGTGTCTGCCAAGTCTCTGCCAGCCACAGGCGTCCACCCCCAGTACTGTGCCGCTCTCCCCTTTCCAGCCATGCAGTTGCCAAAACAAGACCAAGTAATTGTTCGTACCCTTGTGTTGGCTGTTATTTCTGAGTGCCGACACCTCCTGAGCAAAAGATAGAAAAACTACTAAGGATGACTATTCTATGGAGATGACACAGCAGCATTTAAAAAAAAAAAGAGTTGGCGTTTGCAGATGGAGCACTTTATGCCCTGTCAGTGACTCTGACCCAGGTTCAGCTCCTTTCTCTGCCACCCACCATTTGTTCATTTATAAGTTCTGCCCCTATATCCCAGCCTCCACAGAGAATTCTACATCTCTGGCCTTTTTGAGACAGTGCCATATACTGAACAAGGAGTCAAAAAAGGTGTAGTTTTGAATGTTGACTCTACTACTTACTAACTGAGGAAACAGGCCCCGTCTCTGAGCCTCAGCTTCTTCATCTGTAAGGTGGAGATCATCAGAGCACCTACCTCAAAAGAAATGGCTGTGAAAAATAGGAAGCAATGGCTGTGAAAGCCTTTTATAGCATGTAAAGTGCTATGCAGACATGAAGAATTATCTTTCTTTCACTGCTGTGGCTTTTTTATTTCTCCCCCTAGTAATCTCCCTCCCACTACCCCTAGGGCTTTTCATTCTTGAACATGAAAGTGAAAATTGGTTTCAGGTGCTGAGTTCACAGTTGTTATGTAATACCAGCTGCCGTAGCATCCCTGTAGGCTTCCTTACATAGTGCCTGATTGTCACAGGGTCTTCAGAATTGGGATGGGCCTTGACATAAGGGATGCTGTCACTGCTGTCTGCCAGTCTTACTGCTCTGAACAAGAACCAGTGCTTTCTGTAGGTTAGAAGTAAACCAAAAAGCAGTGGATAAATGAAGAACTACAGAACTCTGTTCTAACAAAGTCAGTCAAAGCTATGTTGCTTTGGCCTAGTTTTCTGAATCACACATTGTAGTTACTGACACCAAATATTTTATTTAAGGTTTGCCTTTAGAATGTCCCATCAGAATGATTTGCAAGGCCATTTTAAAGAGATTCCCATGGGAACACGAGGTGTTATATTTATTTAGAGAAAACCACACTTCCCAAAATGAAAGTGTATAGACAGGAACACAAAGTAGAACCTGTCTTTGGCTTCTTTTCTCATCCTGTCCCCTACCACTAGAATCAGAATGCAAATTCATTGTCGTCTTTCTTTATGTTAAGTACTGGGGACACAGTGGTGACTGTGGTATGGGGTTCCCAGTCTGGTGCAGAGGCATAAGTATCACCTGATATTTAAAACCTCTGTTATCTATCCCATGGTCAGGATTCTCCTACCACATATTAATAGTTCCATGGAGATTTCTCTGGACGTTAGTCTATCATTGCAGTGTTAGTCTACCATGCTTCTGTCTCTAAAGCTATGCTTTTTTCCCCAACCATTTTTACACTTATCCTCTGAATTCCTATGACCTCTGCATATCTCAGCCTTTAGATAACTAGAGCTTAGCAATCAGTCACCTTTATTATTTTTTGGCCCAGCCTCTGTAAATTTTAGTCATTTCATTTTTTTTAAAGGAAATCACTTTTTCCTGAATAAAAAAAAAAATCATGAATCTGATTCCTCACATACCAAACCCCTGCCCTGATGTGGGAAGGTCCCCTGAACACTTTTGGAGCAGCCATGGGTAGGTTCCACTTAGAAGAAGCACCAATGCCTGTTCTCCGTGACTTTAGGAAGTGGCCTAGCAGTGCCATTCTGAGAGTGCGCCCTGCTTGAGGGGTGAGGTAAGACGTGACGTAGGCCTGGGGCCAGTTCTCACACTTGAAAAAGTAAGACACCCTCACTTCCCCCCACACCCCACCCCAGCTGTAATTCATAGCTTTACCCATATATCGTTTAATTTCCCAAAATCAGTTGTCATTATCAAAACTGTCTGTAATACTAACTCCTTTTATGACATTAACTCACCCGAGGCTGTGACTTCTGAAGGAGCAGCACATGGCTTTGAGAGACTGTGAACGTGTTTCAGGGGCTCTGAGGAGATAAAGCAATGAGACTCATTGCCCTTTGGTTTCAGGAAACAGTACCTCATATTATACTCCTCCTCTATAGAAAAGCATACAAAAAGCCCTTTTCAACAGCCCTGAACAATTTCCGCACCAAAAGATAGTTGGTCCTGGGCCTATGCAAATAAAAGAATAGAGCCTTCGGGGTTTGCAGCTGAATCAGACTCATCTCGTGCCTAGTTCATCAACTGGGCAAAATAGATGATTAAAAAACATAATTGCCTGAAACCAATTTACTTTTCATGGTTATGTGTTGACTTGAGGCTCATCGTGAATCAGAAGGCTTATAGCAAATGACACTGGAGGGGGCCGACCCTTATGCTACATTGTCTTCCTTACTTCTCTTTTCAAAGTTTCAAGGCTAGATTTAGCAGCAATTAGAACCAGTGATACAGGGTCCTCCTCAATTTTTTTATCTTCTTAATTGACCCAGCATTTTCTTGATGAATTAACAGAGTAAAATCCTCCGAGCCCTGTAGTGTGTGCTGCTGAAGTTTTTGTCTCGTAAATGAAACAAGCAGACATTTGCTTTTGAACGTTCTTCTTTGGGAAATAAAACGGAAGATGAAATAAAAGGTCCAGAAATTCTGGTAATGTAGCAGTAAACTATTGGAAGGCCCCTCTGCTTGAACTCAGTGGGTTCCTTTTAAGGAGGAATGCTGGGTATGAGGCCATAGTGCTGCGTTTCTCAGTGTCAGACGGAAGGCGGTCTCTTAGACGGCCAGCCTCCGGTTGTTCCTTAGACTTATGACCTTCGATCACCTGACACTGTAATACTGCTAAACAGCTTTATGGGGGTGAAGGGATTTGGGGAATAGTTCAGGGAGGGAGAGAGCAGGGAAATTAACCCTGAAGTGGGTCTGTTTCCTGGGTTGCAGAGCAGGACTTGTAGCTGTGGTTTGTGATTCGTTGTTAGTCCACCGTAATTTTCCTTTTTTCTCTTCTCAGGAGGACAAGAAGACTTCATTCTTTCTTATGAGCCTGTCACAAGACAGGAAAGTAAGTTTCCCAGCACTTTGGTTCCCCTGATTGACACCATTACAGAATAAAGAGTGAAGGACTAAGGAAAATAAACTCCTTAATAGTCAGCAGTTCCCAGGCCAGACCGTGCTCTCTCTTTGGCCCTGTGACCAAGCAAACAGCTTCCCTGCTGAATGTGGGCAATGACAGCTCCCAAGAGAATGGAACTGCCCTCCAGATGGGAAAGAGCACATCCAAATCATAAAGAGCCCCACCTGCAGGATCGATGCATAAAATCTCCATGCAGATTGACATCCACTCAGTATTAAGAAGGGCTTTTTAGCAGACCTGTCATAAGGTATAAGCTACCTTCTAGGCTGCTCCGAAGCCTGGGAGGAATTTATACAGAGGCTAATGGCATCAGAGGAGGAATTGTACCAAATGAACTTTAGAGTTCCTTGTAACCCCATGATTACAAAGGAATTGGGAAAATCCAAGCAGAGTATGGAGAGTATTTTGAGCTAAGGAAAAGAAATTATAAAAACGTAAGGTGTAGACTTCCCTGGTGGCGCAGTGGTTGAGAGTCGCCTGCCGATGCAGGGGACACCGGTTCGTGCCCTGGTCCAGGAAGATCCCACATGCTGCGGAGTGGCTGGGCCCGTGAGCCATGGCCGCTGAGCCTGCACGTCCGGAACCTGTGCTCCGCAACGGGAGAGGCCACAACAGTGAGAGGCCCACGTACCACAAAAAAAAAAACATAAGGTGTCATTACTGCAGATGATTACTTTTTAAAGTCATTGCCTAAACAGTGGTCAAATAGCTACTTTTTCTCCCATTCAATTGACTGAATTCAGTAGTTGTTTTGACATTGTGTAGGCATAACTGTAGAGTAAGCAAAACCTCTCTAAATGTTTCTTTTCATTGACAGACACTGCAGTTGTTTTTCCCTGCAGAAAGTAGACTCAGCCAACACACTGTGTATTAAACATTCCAGAAAGTATATAAATTCCAGAAAGTAGACTCAGCCAACACACTGAGTGTTAAACATCAATTTCCCTCTGCAGGGCTGTATGGGCAGTTTATCCACCGAAGTAATACCCTTACCAGTTCTTGGTGTTTGGCAGTTTTGCCTTAAGAGCACAGTGGTTTCCAGGTCTTTCTCCTTATCTGCATCTTCCTTTCCATTTCTGCAGTAAACTATACCCGGCCAGTGATTATCCTGGGCCCCATGAAGGATCGGATCAATGACGACTTGATATCTGAATTCCCTGACAAATTTGGCTCCTGTGTGCCTCGTAAGTATCTAAACAAAGCTTGTCTCCTTTTGAGATGATAAAATGTAATTCTGTTCCTCCAGTAGTCTCCCCAGTGATTCAGATACCATCAGTTACCTATTTTCCAGGCATCTCATTTAATTTTCCCCACCGAACACATTTCATCTATGCTGCCATGTGTTGTTCTCTATTTAGTGAGTAAATGATGTGGTCCCCTAGAGGGCAGGATGAATCCTTTCTTTGTATCTCCCATAGCATTTAAAATAGCATAGGTTTGTTTGTTTGTTTGTTTTAAAAAAAGGGACCTCCCTGGTGGTCCAGTGGTAATGAATCCGCCTTACAATGCAGGGGATGCGGGTTCCATCCCTGGTCAGGGAACTAAGATCCCACATGCTGCGGGGCAACTAAGCCTGCGTGCCTCAACTAGAGCCCGCATGCCACAAACTACAGAGCCCACGCACCCTGGAGCCTGCGTGCTACAACCAGAGAAGAGAAAAACCTGCAGGCCACAACTAGAGAGAAGCCCACGCACTACAGCAAAGAGCCCACGCACTGCAACGAAAGATCCCGCGTGCTGCAGCTAAGACCCGATGCAGCCAAAAATAAATTAATTAATTAAAAATATACTTTTAAATAAATAAAATAGCATAGGATTATTGATAGGCATCGGTATGTTCTCATTGATTGATGGAAATGCCACTGAAGCATCTTTTCCCATAGAATAACGTTACCGAAACAGGTTTGCTGAGATGCCGAGGTTTGCAACAAAGAAAGGGTTAATTCACGAGGCAGCCAAGTGAGGAGACTGGAGAACGAATCTCAGACTCTCAGACTCGCTGCCTCCTTGAAGGCGAGAAACGGGGTATTTGTGGGACGAAGGAGCAGGGCGGTCTGAGGTGTGGGCAACATGGGGAAGGGTGATTGGAAATAAGAAAAAGGTGAGGTAAATGTCATTCTGTGCAGGTGCAGGTAAGCTACAGGCTTCCTCATGGCAAGCATGTTCAGAAAATCGTGGCATTAGCATGTTCTGAGGGTGGAGTTTGGGACCTCCTGATGTCAGGTCACCAAGTGGACATTGGCACTTGCCCAGTTGGAGGGTCGGTGGTCTTAACCAGCTCAAGGTTGAACTGGACGCAGCTGACTCTGAGTTCCTGAAAAACAGCTCAGGCAAACACATCGTTTGGGTTGTGTGATGCTTGGAGGACCTGCACGTTTTTTTTGTAACAACAAAGTGAGCTCAATCAGTGAAGGCAGGTTACAGGTTTCATGGATCTAAATGATGATCACCTTCAGTTACAAGAAAAGAGATCAGAAACAAAGCCATCTATTAAAATCACCTCAGGATGACTTAGGGCCGTGTGTCATTCCAAAACAAAATAGCCTTTCCCAGGTGTTTCACAGCCTCAGGAGTTGGGAAGATGCAGACAAGAAAGATTATAAAATTTTAACCCACCCCCCTGGCCACTGCAAACTTTAATCTGCTTTCTTGTCATTATGGACAATCGTCAGGTCTCCTGGTCCCTCTGATACACTCAGGGCTACATGCCTGTAAGAGTCTATCTGCTCTCCCTCCTCCCATTCGCCACCCACCCACTCACCACTTCCATCTCTACTCCCACTGTGTCACATAAAAATACATAGAGGCCTTCTGTGTACATAGACAAACCCACCAGGGAATTTTAATTTATTAGATCATCGAGCTCTTAAATCTGATCTCAACAGATATTTCTTTCTCACTCTACAGTTTTTGAGCTTTATGCTCTGAAGTGTCTCTTACATTTCAAGACTGCAAATGTCTCCCGGAATACAGAAGAATAGCAAGAATTGCATGTGTGCAGTACATGGGCAGGAGGGAACTAGGATGACTGTGCTATCTCATGAAACTGTTCCCAGCAAGGATTCTGGGAAGAGACCTTGCCACAGAACATACCCTGAGAGAGACTCCAGATAGAAATGATCAGGTCAAACCCTAGGCCATTCGTCACAGCTCCCAGCTTGTTCCTCCACTTTTGAAAGAAAAAAAAAACCCTTTAACACCATTTTTACTTCCCCTCTACCTTGCATAGTCTTCTCTTTCTCTTTCTTTAATTAATAGCACTATTTTATGAAAATCAATACATGTTCATTGTACAAAACATGGAAAATGATAAAAAGTTAAAATAAAAATACAGAATCCCACAAGGTACCCAGAGGTAACATCACTGCTAATATTTTCATAGATTTCTACCTATTCTTTCTTTTCATGCATTTTCTCCCATGATTGGGCACATATTAGATATATATATATTTATTTTGCTTAATATCATTTAAAATTTTATAACTATTTAAAATGATTATTATATCATAATACTTTCTCACTTATGGGTATTTGGGGTTTTTTCTACTTTTCAGTATTATGAATTATAACTCAAATACAATTATAATTATGTTATAATTATTTAAATTTATAAATTAATGTAGTGAATATCTTCAAGGATAAAACTTCATCCAGAGTTTTGATAATTTTTTTTTTCAAAGTTTTGATAATTTTTAAAGATGGATTTCTAGGAAGAATATCTGGGTCAAAGATCAAAAATATTTTAACATTTTTTTAATGTTAAGGATAAATTATATTTAACCCAATATATCCAGAACAATACCATTTCAATTGTAATCAGTATAAAAATTATTGAGGTATTTCATAATTTTTGGTAGTAAGTCTCGGAAATCCAGTGTGTATTTTACACATATGGACCAGCCCCATTTTAAGTGCTCTTGAATGGGGCTGCTGGTGACCACACTGAGCAGTGCAGGTATAGAATGTATCTTACTCCCTCCTGTATTCTTTTTTTTTAATACAATTTTTAAAGATTACTTTCCATTTACAGTTATTACAAAATTATTGGCTATATTCCCAGTGTTGTACAATACATCCTTGAGCCTATCTTAAAACACCCAGTAGTTTGTACCTCCCACCCCCCTCACCCCTATATTGCCCCTCCCCCCCCATAACCACTAGTTTGTTCTTTATATCTGTGAGTCTGCTTCTTTTTTGTTACATTCACTAGTTTGTTGTATTTCTTAGATTTCACTTATATAAGTGATAACATGTGACATTTATCTTAACTTTTTTTTTATATGTTAAATTATTTTCCCTTCTCTTCTTACCAAAAAGTTTCTAACTATGGTTAGAGTTGATGACTTTTACTCCCTCCTTAACTGTGACCGTCTCATCTTACATCTTTTAAAATCCCCGAATATATTTATACTGCATGTCCATTTTTTAATATGAGACATTTTTTTACTTCTTTGCTTGTCCCATAATCTTTTATCATGTGCTAGATATAGTGATGCTACATTATTGGGCATCTGGATTTTGTTACCTTCCTTTATAGAATACTAAGTTTTTGTTCTGGCAGGTAATAATTTACTGACAAATCAGCTTCTTCCAGTTTTGACTTGGTTTTACGGTTTGTGAAGGTGGGTCTGGAGTAAGTCGAGAGTAACCTCATAACATGCGGCCCTTCTGGCGTCTCAACCAAATGCACAGTCTGGCTGACCTTCAGAGTCTCCTAGCACTACATGACCTCTAGACACTCTCCATTTGGAAATGAAAATGGAGTAAATGCGGAGTCCCTTCGTGTTGTTCTTAAGTATTACAGCCCAGCACTGCCTGTTGTCTGATGCCTGAAAATATATTTCCATATATTTTATCTAGTTTTATAGTCTTTACAGTGGGAGGCTAAGCCTGGGACCTGCTACTATGTCATGGTCCTTCATATTACATATTTTTATATGTCTATGTTGAGGGTGTAAAAATATATGTATAAAGGAAGTTTATGAGTATAAAGTTACCTTATTTTCATCTTTTTTGTTTTATAAAGATACTACGAGGCCAAAGCGTGACTACGAGGTGGATGGCAGAGACTATCACTTTGTCATTTCCAGAGAACAAATGGAGAAAGACATCCAAGAGCACAAGTTTATAGAAGCCGGCCAGTACAATGACAACTTGTATGGAACCAGTGTGCAGTCTGTGAGATTTGTAGCAGAAAGGGTATGTTCCCCAATCATCTTACGTTTCCGCTGAAGAAGCTTCCCAAGTGGCAAACTGCATTTTTTTTTTTTTTTGGTCATTACTCTTTCCTGATTTCAGTTGTAAATTTTGATTAAATATTCCTTTTAAGACCTCTAAGCAGAGAATCCCTTTAGAGCAAGATCATTAATCTTTATTCTAATCTCAATAAAGACTGACCTGGCGGGGAGAGGAGGAAAGGGAGCTTATAAACCTAAAGGCAGTTAACAGCTTGAAGTTTATGGAGATTCACTTTGTCCTTGACTCACTTATCTTTGGCCACAACATTGAATTTACTTTAAAAACTTTGTCACTCTTCGTTGTTTAGATCAGTGTCCTCAATTCTTGTTGTTAGCAGGAGTTAACTTTTTATCTCACTGAAAACTCAAGATCCTCACGGTAGAGGGGGAGATAGATGAGGGGGACTGCCTGGCCTGTTGCTGTCAGATATTTTAACTCAGAGGAGGTGTAGATGCTGTGATTCCCCTCCTGATAATTTCAAGGGCGTGGAAATGAGAAGAATGTTCAAGAGAGAATAGGATAGGAAAGCACTTCAGTGTACATTTAAGATCTACCTAAAGAAAGATCCTAATCTCCTATGAGCACAGAGAACCAATTTCATAGAAGAAAAAAAAGAGTTAAGAGGCAATCATATTTGTTGGATCGATTTGATTTGACACAACCTTCCCCCCCCCCCTTTTAAAGTATTGGTTAAAAAGATTAAACAAGAAATGTTCCTGTCTGTCTGAGAATACAGTAAGAAGGTGGGTCTGCTTTCTTCTCTCTGGAAAGTTGGCTTCTTTGAGCTATATCATACTGTTTCGAAGCAGCTTCCCGGATAATGGCATCTATTCTCATAGACACAACCTTTGTTATCTCGAACTGTTCTGGCCAGTGAATAAGCAAACTGCATTTAGACATTTTATATAACTGCTGCATTTCACAGATAGCAAACTTGGAATTTATTTAAGTGGTAAGTAAAGGCTTGAGCCATCTTAGTGTGTTTCTCCTATAAAAGCTCAAGTACTCACCGGGCTCTCTTCATTTTTACATGAATATTATGGATGAGTTTTCATCCCCTTTTATTGATTTAGGACTGTTTCTATTTGCATAGTATGCTTTTTCTCTTCTTTTGTAAAGCTCTTTAGCCTTGGGGTAATGAAGCCATTTCCCTCCAGGAGGCAGAATATGATGTGAGGCAAATGTGTCTGTTTTTCCAGAAATACTTTATAAAGCAGCTCCTTGCTCTGAGCACTCATTGCAGTGGAAAGCAAGTTAAATGAGGTGTGCTATAGTGTAATCGGGTTTTTATTTGTTAAGAAACAAGATATTTAGACACTATGCAAGCCTATCTCTTAGCATTTAAGATAAAATATTTAAGGTAACTCTTTGTGTCTGTCCTTGCTTTATACTAGACTGAGCATATCGAAGGCAGGATACATATAAACACTCAGCAAATGTTTATGGGATTGTTCTAAACTCACATTACCATTCTTCCAGATTTAACGTTGGTCAGGGTGAGACAATAAGGTATCTATTTATTTCAACCCATAAGACTTGGGTTTGAGACTTTGGGCAAGTTAGTATTTTTAAGCCTTAGTCTTTTCTTCTGTAAAATGCAGTTGATAATATGTACCTCATAGGTAGGGAATTTCTTCTTTGACAATTTGGGAATTTCCTTTTGACAGTTGTTTTCAGATATGGTTTATGAGCGTTTCATGAGGGTGGACTCAGTCATATTACATATGGCTACACAGCTTCCTTGTGCAAAGCATCAGGTATTTATTTAAGGAAATAAAGTTAACTGAGATAACACAAGTAAAATATCTATCCCAGTGACAGACGCTTAGTAAAGGAGTAAGAAATATAAATTATTGCAAACATTTGGTTATGACCCTGTATATCAACTTTTGTTTATGCTTTGCAGTGATTCTTTTTCAAAATTTGAAATCCAGTATCTTTTACCTCCCTCTAAAACATACTTACTTTATTTTTTTCCTTTTGGTTTGATTATGATCATTCTTCCTGGATTAACTCCATATTTTTCTTCTCTTTCTTCCAGGGCAAACACTGTATACTTGACGTATCAGGAAATGCTATCAAGCGGTTACAAGTTGCCCAGCTCTATCCCATTGCCATCTTCATTAAACCCAAGTCTCTGGAACCTCTGATGTAAGTGGAGGACAGCGGCGGCCTTCATCTAGCCCCCTGTTCTGTACGACAGAGCAAATTGTTAACAGCTCTTTGTCATAAATGCTTACAAATGGGAACTGCCATTGTTGATTTTTTTTTTTAAGAATTCCCTTTTTTAATGATAGGTGAAAGTTCTTTTGAACCACTAAAGACATAATGTCAATAATTCCTTAAAATATCTTCACTAATGTTTCTTGATTTTTGTTTTCATTTCACAAGTTGTTTTTGTGTGTGTGATATTTTCATTTTGTCATGCAGTTTTGAAGGTAGGTTGGTTTGGTTTGTTTTTGTTTTATCTTGCTTTGCTTTCCAAATGATAGGAAGCAATCATCTTTAAATTATCTCTTACTTTGGAGAGCAGTTCCACTAGTAAATTTTTTAAATGTGTGGGTTTTCATAGAGGGAGCAAACAATATTTTTAGACTCTTTCCATTGGCATTTCACGTTGTTATAGCATAGAATTCTCATGTTTCTTAATTAAAACCTCATGTTATGTAGACCGCTATCCTTAATAGGGCGTTTTCTTAGTGGCCTGGCAGTAAAACATCTACAAGCTTAACCAATAGCTCCAGACCTGTGTACATTTATAAACAAGGGGAAAATGCATGACTTGGATATTTTTGTTCTTTATATCTTTAATCGAATGTGTAAAATATCTTCCTGCAAAAATCAGTAAACAAAATGGGCAGATATTCATGATCTGGCTGTAAAGTAACAAATTTTTTGTGCCAATTTGATACAAATTGGTGGCATTATTTTGTAGACCACTCTCATACAAAAGTGACGCTGCAGTAGCCATAAAAGTAGCAGAGCAAAAAGGCTAAGAGCAGGGACTTGAAAATTAATCAGGCTAGGTTTGATTCTTTCCTTTGCCACTGTTCAGTTATGTGAGCTCAGGCAATTTGCTTAACATCTGTAAGATTTAGTTCCTCACCTCTAAACTAAGCACATTGATGATGCAGACCTCATAGAGCTAGTGTCAAGGTTAAACAGCATCTTGAATGTAGAGTTCTCCATATGGTCTTTGGCATATGATAAGCACTCACTAAATGGTAGCTATTATTACTATAAAAGATTTCAAGTAACCTTATTGTAAGAGGAATAAAACTATTTTATCACTACAAACCATGTAAACAGTGCCATTTCCAAGAGGCCACAAGAGATGACACCAGTGCGTCCATTGTAAGAGCTTTGCCCAAATATGCCTCCATTTGGGCCTCAAGACATTAGAGCATTTGGCAGGGTTCAAAAGTGAACCACAAAGTACTAGAAAACAGTGTTTATGGAAAGACCAAAGAAAATGAAATCATTCATCCCAGAGGAGAAAGCAGTTACTTGTAGAGGATATCGACCAATTATTCGGCACCTTCTCTAGAAGGAAGAAGTGACAGTAGCTGGAATTGCAGTCTAAGAGAATTAAGTTAAATACATAGTCGATCTCTAGGGAAATTGGCAGATATATCTTAAAAGCAGAATAGATTCCCATAAATAAAAGACGGACAAAGGTTCTTACCAGGATGAAAAAATAAAGTCAGGAGGTCACTCTTAGTACCTTCTGCCCCATGAATTTAGGTATTAAATTATATCATAAAGAGCTTAGCCCACAGCTAGCACTGTGGAAAAATATGTGTTGAAGATAAAATAATGGTTGTTGATAGTATTATCCCTAATGGTACATATTAAATTCCTCCTCATGTAAGCTATTGTGTTGGGCATTGAGCAAAGTGAATTAAGCAACTGCAGATTTCCTTGAGTAAAAGTGATTTATAATCCGAGAAGGGCCTCGTAAATATTATTAGTACTGCTAACATTAATAAGAAGAATAGAAATATGGCCCCCACCTCCTGGGAACAGCATCTTAAAGGCCCGTTTCAGAAATAGAAAAATACGTTTTCACGTCATAAACATGCAATGAGATAAGTGGCTTCCCTGGGAAGGGAGGCCTGAGGGAGAAACCGCAGCTGCACATTTGGTTCAGTGCAACACTGGGGGATGTTCCCATCTGGTGCTCAGTAGGAGAAGGTCTACTGCTTTCCACAACTATGAGATGCCTTGTTTAGTTTTGCCTTAGGGCCCTGTCACGGCCATGTATCATCAAGGATAATCAAACCTGCTGAAGGCCGGACTCCACGATGAGATAGTGACTCTGACATCATTTGCTGCAGCCATATGCGAAGTGCCGTAACGGTGACATTCAAACCAATGTGATCTTATTAGGAAATGCTAGATGCTTACTTTCTAGCTCACTCTTTTTCTGAGGGTTTTACTTCAGGAGCAAAGCTGGCATGAATTGCCCATTCCGCAGGGAGGGGTGAAGGCTAGGTCACCTGGAACAAAAGCATGGCAGCTGTCACATTTAGGCACTGATACATCATCACACACATTATTCTCAAGTGCATCATCCACATCAAACCACAGCACTTATTAGCACATACATAGCTGACTCTTCAGAGGAGCACAAAGTCAAGGGCGTGTATGAAAGAGGTGTTTTTTTACATTGTACCCGCCATGTGACTTCTATTCCCCACCCCCATCCCATGGCGATAAGAAGCTTTCCTGTGGCTCCCCACGCTTCCACCCCAATCTACTTTTACCTTCTTGCTCCCATGATGGCCTGTGTTTACTTCTGTCTTCAACTGTATCATAATTATGTTTGTCTAGCTCTCCAGTCATTCACTGTTTCATTTCTTCATTCACTTATTTATTCAATAAGTTAAGTGTTGACTCAGCTCCATGCCACATGCTAGTGAACAAGCCATGGTCTCCGCCCTCAAAGAACGAGCAGATTGGGCAGGGAGACAGAGCAAGTTCATGTATTAGAGGATAAAATCCTAAATTCAGTATTGCTACAATAAATGCAGAGGGAATTCAGAGAAGACAGACCAGTATGGGCCAGGGAAGTCAAAGAAGAACCAGAACTACATGATTTCTTGACATCTGGAGCAAAACACTTTCTTTCTGTGAGAAGATACCTTGGTTTAGCCCAGCATCTCCTGCCACCCAAGAGTGACAGCCACTCAAAGCTTCTAGGGCTAGGAAACTCCCACTTCTGTATATTGCAGCCATCGACATCGAGCCCAGAATTGTGTTAGCGTCAGACTTCAGTTTTGTTTAGTGTTTTTCTAAATAAGGGCCTCTTTTGAAAGAAAGTCTTGGTATACTGGAAAGCCTATTTCACTAAAAATTGGTTTCAAAAAAAAAAAAAACTTTGAGTTCTTACATCAAATTCACTCTTTTACCTTTTAGGCAAGTCCCTTTACTAGTTCTGACCTCAGTTACTTGCTCTGAAAAAGGAATTAACCTGAGACTACATGCTCAAGACCCAGATGTCTGGCATCCTAAAGTGACATGCTAAGGCAGCAATGCCTTCAGAATCCTACCTGTACCTGCGATGCCTCCCGATGGACCAACCAAACTGTCTTTGCTCTTAGCTGAACTTTTATCAGTGCAGTCACACTGGTATTCTTATGATGATCAGAGGCAATGATTGTCAGTCTTCGATTAAGAAAAGTGGGAAGATAAAATAATTCTTACTTAATAAGTACAGTTTGGTTGGCAAAAAACGTTAACACCTAGAGGACTTGAGAGGATAAAGCTGACACTGGTCGGGAATCAATAGATTAGGTTATTCTCCCTTTTCCTCCCTCCTCAGTTTGTCCTTGAGACTAGATTGGATTTAAATAATCTTACGATTGATTAAGCAGCACTAACATACAGTTAATGATACACCAGTGGTTGACAGACTAACAGAAGGAAGGACAGAGAATGCCCAGCGTAATTCCTTTACAGCCCGTTCTTCTATCCGAACAAAAATAAACAAAATAAGCATCGGAGATTCCTTCTTGCCAGGCTCCTCTCTCTGGCTCACTATTTGATATGACTTACTTAGAGTCTGTTTGAAAATATTTTGGTCCCAGCGCTTTTGATTGTTCCATTCTCTCTGTATCTTTAATTCAAGCCATCTTTAGCAGCTCCTTGAAATTCCACTGATTATAAAAACAGGAATTCAGGGCTCTTGTTGCTATAGGCATGCCTCACTGTTTGCAGAAGTTGAGCCGCGCAAGCTACAGGATGCTTTTTGGGCCTGAAAGATACACACGCCTGAGGGCCCTGTCACATTTTCTATAATTCGTTGGAAGCACTGTCCCTCTCTCCACTCCACATGTCTCCTGCCCACATTGAAGATGAACAGCAGCCCTTGGGGAGGATGGGAGAGTCGAGAGATCAAAGCTTTCTGCGACGTCAGGACCTGAGAACAGTCAAGTCTTGTTCTCTTAGACATAATGAGCTCTGAAAGGCTGTGATGTGTCTTCCCTTCTCTCCATCTCCTCTTCTCCCTCTGGCCACCCTGGAAGACTGCGTTGAATTCTACATCCCGTGTTTAAAAGAGGTTGAGGTAGATGAGAACAAAGTCTAAGGAAGGGTGGCCAGGAATGTTAGGATTTGGAAATTATATCCAATGAGAGAATAGATGAAGGAAGCAGGACAGTCTTTTCTGAAAGAGCGGAAGCCTCGAGGGACACATCAGCCCTTGACTTAAAGACCCAAGGGCCTGGCATGGAGGAAGGAAGTTCAGTCCTACTCTGCGGGGCTGCAGAGGACAGAACCAGTGACTGGAAATCATGACAGGACAGATCCTGCTTCAGCCCCATGTGGGACCAAGAGACTGCCCTCCGAGAGAGTGAGCCCCCTGGGAGGGAGTCTTTGTGGCTGAAAGTATTCCAGCAAAGAGGAATAGGAGGCTGCTGCTAAGATTACACTAGGCTTCCTGCAGGACTCATTTTCGCCATGCATTGTAGTTTTTCAGGATTTGGTATGTTCCCTTTGTGTTCTAATAGCAAACTCTCATTTTCCCAGGGAGATGAATAAGCGTTTAACAGAGGAACAAGCCAAGAAAACCTATGACCGTGCAATTAAGCTAGAACAAGAATTTGGAGAATATTTTACAGGTAAAACTTCATTTACATTTGTGCTGTGAGAAAGGAGATAAATTGTCTGACATTTGGCATAGAGAGGACTCTGGGCCTGGTGTACCTGGGCCCTAAGACCTTCCTGCTAAAAACCCCTCATTTCCTTCTACTTCCATTTGATCCAAAACTCTGGTTTCTTTCTTCTCTGGATTCAGCTTCCAGGTTCCCACTGCCCCTACCCGAAACCATGAGTGGCAGATGCCACTGAGCTATCTCCTGCTATTAAGGAGATTTTAAGCATTAATACCTCATTCAGCTTCTGTCCCTGAGATCATCAGAAAATTTGAAAAAGAAACTTTTAAGGCTGAAAATGTGTACCGTCCAAAGCAGATACTCTTGGGAAGCAAGCCCAGGGCCTCTGTCCTTTGCTTCAGGGACCTATGGGTCTGTCTCCCCATTAGCAGCACTTGAAGAAAATGTTGAAACACTTTCTGTGTTCCAATTAATTCCATGTCAAGTCTCAATGCAAAACTTTTTTTTTTCTTTTTAAATATTTCCTTGGAAACATGAATTTGGGGGGATATTTTGTCCTGGGTATCATGTCCTGTGTTCTTTATCCTTAACATGCTTTCATGAAACACTGATCAAATCCAAAGAGCAATCAAACTTTATGGAATTTGCCTTACCACTGATGGTTTAAAAACAAGAACTTTCCTCCTGAGTTACCTTGCGTGAAGTTCTGTGTTTTCTTTTTTCTCTCATTCAGAATATGAAAATGCCATGGGCTTAGCAGTTTGCAAATATGTTGAATTGGGTAAATCTTAAGTAAAATTTTGGTTAATAACAAAGATATGAGTTATGTTTCATCCTAAAAGAACATCCAAGATGTCCTTTTAAATCAAAACAATGTACATTTTGACCAGTGGTTCATATTCAGGAGTAAAATATCATAATCAATACATTCTGAGGATTGTTTTTGCAGATCTAAACCATGTTTCAGTCACAATTTATTTTTAAGCCCTAGTGTCATATGGATAGGACTGATGTGTTTGGAATATCTATCTACAAGGTAGCTGCTGTTCAAAGGAGATAATAAAATGTATTTAAATCTACTGTAAGTGACTTGGTGTTTTAGGTAATACACAGTTTGTTTGTTTCCTCCTATTTTTATGCTTTTTACAAGTAGTTGCCCATAAGGTATTCTCACTACAAACAGCCCTGTAAGGTAAAATTTCAATTTACCAGATTACTTGGAGAATGAATGGGGTTTTCTTTTAAAGGTTTTGGGGGTTGAGGAGATTAACTAAAGTTTCTTCTAAAATCTTTATCATTTCCTCTGTGTCTAAAATATTTGAATTTCTGCCCCTTACAAAATAAGTACAGTACGGAGTATATAAGTCTGGCTTTCTTTGATAACAGGGAGCTCTCAATCTGAAAATTGATCAGTGCCTAGCTCAGTGCCTGGCCCAGAGTACACACCCATAAAATTTAAATAAATGAATGATTCATTATGCAGAACTACAGAGTGACATGTAGAAAGTAGGAAGACCATGGTGCATTTAATACCAATCTAGGACATGCCTTGTAAGGATTTTTTTAAATCATTGTTGTGACTTTGCTTGAGTGAATTTCTGCTTTTTCTTACTAATAAAAAGTAATATTCAGCTTCCTGATGAGTTTGTCTGTCACTAGTTGAGCTTTTGCTGCGTGATTGATGGTGGTTCTTCACCAGCCAGCGAGTGATTCCTAACTCCAGTGTGTTTGCTTTTGTTCTAGCTATTGTCCAAGGTGACACCTTAGAAGATATCTATAACCAATGCAAGCTTGTTATTGAAGAGCAATCTGGGCCTTTCATCTGGATTCCCTCAAAGGAGAAGTTATAAATTAGCCACTGCACCTCCAACAATGACAGAAGAGCATTTAGAAGAACAAAATATATATAATACACTACTTGGAGGCTTTTATGTTTCTGTTGCATTTATGTTTTTGCAGTCAATGTGAATTCTTATGAATGTACAACACAAACTGTGTGAAGCCATGAAGGAGAAGGAGGGGCCAAAGGGCGGGACAGAAAAGACATTGCAGTACGCGGGAAGGCTTTGGTTTGCTCAGAGTGCCAGGGGTAGGGACGAACCTCTGACGGGCTTTGTGCCCAAGAGATGGGCAGCCTCCTCACCCAGCAGATGTCCAGAGCTGATTTAGCTGCTGAGCTCCCTGTGTTTTTTGCTTTAAAGAAAAGTTGCCAGCACTTGAACTTCACCAACCTTCCCATTACCCACATCTGTAATTGGTACACTTCGAATTTTATAACTATGCACCTCCTTTGATTTCTTAACAAGCAAAAGAAAGAACGAAGGAAAAAAAAGAAAGGAGTCCCTTTGGAGACGGCATAATATCAGGGAAGGATAAGTGTGTAGTTTCTTTTCCTGGCATCTGCAAAGACAAGCATTTCATAAAATTTGCGAGTGTGTGGAGGACTGACCTCACTGAGAGGAGGGGATTCCACCTGGGGTTAGCTTTATGATTGTTTATCGTCTATTTTGCCATTTATAAACTTAAAGAAGGCACTAAAGATGAGAATAATTTATATAATAAAAATATATTAAATGTATAGAAATGAATTTCTATAGGTTAAAGAAGTTTTGTGAAATATTTTGTAAAGATTAATTAATTGAAAGACTAAATGTATGCACTATCTGCAGATGATCCAATTCAAGAACAGAAAGCTGCACTCTCCCTTTTGTTGCCAATGATCCATTGAGAGCATCTGAGTTCCTTCTGAAGCCTGACAAAGACTTCTCCCTCACTTACCTCCCATGATCTCCCTTCCACATTAGTGATACACTCCCATGGAGCACATCCCTTAATGAGTTACCTTCATGAATATTTTTGGAGGACATTTGGTTACTGCATTTTTTTAAGCTGATGGCTTTCAGAGACAAACTCATGCAAATGATGTAAAGGGAAGTTTTTGCTTTTGCTTTTCTCTTGTTAAACAACCTGGGCCTGCCGTGCAAATAGTTGAATAATGTTGTTCCTAGTTAACTTACATTCAGTTCTTAAAGGATCATTTAGTATTTTGGCCATCATGAATAATTAGGACTTTTTTTTTTGTCTGTTTCACAAGTAACTGAGGGTTTTGTAATAGCCAGAGAAGGTATAGAGCCATGGAGAGATCTGCCCCAAAATGCACTATTTCTCTGAGGAAGAGAGAGAGAAGGGAAGCATCTGGTTGAGGGGGCGTGAGGGGTGCAGACTTTTGTTTCTGTGTACCGGACAAAGAGATAGAACCATCAGGAAAGACCATTAATGACTTTGAGCTCAACCAACTGAACTGCCTTTCTTGGGGGATGCACCTGGACCAGGTTTATTTTTCAGCAATTATAATAATGATGATTTACAAAAAGAAACCTCCCGAAGCCTATATCCCACTTTAGAGCCATTGGTGACATCAGCATTGCTTGTGCCCAGGGCGTTTAGAGAGAGACTTTTCAGTGATCTCAATAACTACTCAACTCTGGGTTGTATACATGCCCAAACTAAGCCCCATCGCCTTATCTCTGGGGTACATCAGACCTGGCAGGGATTCTGCCACACTGTGCAGCAAACCAGCATGCAGGCTGCGATGGGAGAGCAAGAGACAGCCATCAGCAGTGATGGGGCTTCTTCACAGTAAGAACATCAGAGCTCAGAATGAGGGTCTCTTTCCAAAAGCAAGCATTATTCATCTTACACTAAAATACCACTGTCTGCCTGGCTGCAGTCACCAAAACAAACACAAAAATGCAAAATCATGCATCTACCTATAGTCTTGAGGCTACCTTTACCAATGGAAGGGCTAGCAGTGCATTTTTCCCTCTGATGAAAGTTAAATTTCCCAAGACTTCCTTGGAGTGCTCAAAATGTCAAAAATGTGTCCATGTCTGCAATTCGCCAGTTTCAGGTCAAGGCCTGCTTTCATCAATCTTACTCCCAGAAGTTTTCTGCCACCAGAATGCCATTCCTGATCCCAGCTCTACTTTTAGGCCACCATGATAACTTCTTTGGTTTCTCAACTAAGCATGCAACCATTTATTTAAAGGACTGTCATTAATGAATAGATGTTTCCACGGGTCATGTGATGTGCTTTCCATTTAATATTAAGTATTGCTGTGGCTGAGTACAATCAAATTGAACCACCAACCCCTGGTTTTGTAGTAATATAATTATTTATTTTCCTAGTGTAGATGCTTCTGATTAGAATTGGCATTTGCACTGATTTTTTATGTAGATTTATATAAATATATATATACATATATATTTGCTTGAAGAATCACCAAGCCAATTGGTGAGAGGGTCTTTTCCTGTAGAATTTACACCTCCATTTGTTGTGTTGTCTTGCGCTTCCCAATGTTGAGGTCTCTACGGCTCCAGTGAACCAGTGTGTTTTGCAGCAAATCTGACGACTTGTGTGGAAATGGCATGAAAGTTACCCAGATTACAACTGGTGCAAATGCACTTGGAGCCTGGGGCCAGACTGGTGCTAACACTGCAAACTTTGTCGAGAGCTCTCTCCAATCTGAAGGCTTGCTGGGGGCGCAACGTCACCTTCACATGCTGGGCCCTTTCGGAAAAGTGCCAGATCGTCTCACTGGTGCTATTTTTCATGCTCTGGTACAATGTGTAGCACCACGGGGGTCTCAGCTTTACCAAAATCAAAATCCCATTTGTCAGCTAATTGCAGGGGCATTTGTTTTTTCGCTCTCCTCGCACAGGATTTGTTGGCCACTTCCTTGCAGGCTTTTTCTCCCAGCTCCAAGCTTTCGGGTTGGCTCTGTTGAGTGCGCCAATCTTTACGAAGCCTGCACTCAGGTGCCTGTGAGCTGTCTTAGATCCTACTGCCAGCCCTTCAGGACTCCGAGCCAGGGAAAAGCTCCCCACTCCTATGGCTCTTGCCTCTTTTTTCTCCTCATTCTTTCCCTCTGCTCTTCCCCTTCTAGTTCTGTCTCATTCCAGCTCTCTTTTGTGTACCTCTCCTTTTATCCTTCCTTCCCGTCTTCTCTGAGTTGTTGGCTTTCTCCTGCATTCCTTCCTTTCTCCCTCCCCTTTGATTCCTCAGTCTCTTTGTCTATCTCTCCTTTAGTCTCAGTCTCTCCCCTTCCTCTTCCTCTTTCTCCATCTTTCCTGTCCTTTCTCTTCTCACATCTCTCATCATCTCTCCCATAACCCACTCCTTAGTATTTCCGTCCTAAAAGGGCTCATGGCTGATTCAGACAGCAAGTCCATACACTGGACTAACGACACAAATTCTTTGGGTCACCGTCTCACCCAGGCAGCCCAGAAGGCGAAGCTGAGCCTGAATGAGGTCCTGCACTGGAGCCAGCTCCATCACACCTCACTGAGCCAGCCTGCACCGCTGCCCTGGCAGTGATGATGCACGTGCTCTGGGCCCTGCCGGCACCTGGGTGCCTCTGCCTGAAGTCTGGTCCAAGGTGAGCCCGCTCCCAGCACCATCCCACGGCTCTGAGGACACTTCCTTTCAATAAAGGCAGACTCTGGCCCCAACAATTATTCTGACACCAAACCTCTTCCTTCTCATGGAAGCCATGCCATCACCTTGGTTTGGAGAGAGACTTTTTCTCCATTCATAAGCTTTCTTTTTCCTATTTTCATGTGAAGCTCCCTCTGCTTTTCAGCTGGTGATTGCTCTGGTGAGATTGAATGGACTTGCTGGTGAAATTACATCTCTTTTTTCCTGTCTTGGTCCTGCCTAAATTCCTACAAAAATATTTAAGTCAAAGACTCAGGCTAGTTCCTAAGTTTATCATAGTAATCTGTCTCTCCTAAAGAGGACAAAAGGGGACATTTCCCTTAGAGTATGTGGAGTACCTCCCATGACAACTGATTTGAAAGAGGACTCCCTACAGAATTCTGTGGATATACATTTTACTTCTCTGTACGTATGGTATATGTGGTATGTCTATCATGTATACACATACTACATTGGGTACAAATGAATGTGGATGGAAACCCACACACACACTTTAGTCTGTAAATATCCTTCCTCACTGAAAACTGTGCTTCGGAAATCATTTCTTGTACAGCTGTGCAGTTTCTTGTAGCAGCTGAGGATAAACTCAGACAGGTGAATGATTTAGACAAAGATCATCTAAAAGATAGAATACAGAAGCTCCCTGGCAACTCAGGAGGACAGACAACCAAACGACAAGGTTGACTCCCAATGAGATGGCAAACTTTTCTTCTCTCCTTTTTGAATCTGTGTTTACTAAATGTGTCTTAACTTCTGAGTGCACCAGGCTGTATGCGTGAGATCCTTTTGATATGACAGTTTTGTGCTGCTCTCTGACAGGATGCTTCTCCATTGAGCTGTAGTGCCGGATGGGAGGGAGGGAAATATACTCCTTGCCTGGGCTGGAGTTTACAGAGACACTGCACAGCTTACACTCCTGTTAAGTGTAAATATTCGACACTTCCATTCCATTTGTGTAAAAAATAAAGCACACACGATTATAAAATCAAGATGTATATTTCATACTCAGTGTGTCTTTGCATATTTATTGCGTTTCCAGTTGTCAGCGGTGGCCCCATTGTAAAAATGCTTGATAGAGTGTTTATAAACATGTCATGGTTTTATTATATAAATATTAAAACATTTTATACTTTATAGCAAATTATTTTCTCCCAAAGCATAATTTGTCTTATTTCACGAAGAATAGAATCATTCATTTCTATTTTTATCAGACTTGTCTGATTTTAGAGCTAAAGTGTAGTTAGAGTAGATTTGCTCTGAGAAATATTGGCACTGCCTAGAGCAGCTGAAAATGCTGCTTTTGAATATTTTTAAATATTTGATTGCTGTCTTGCCTGCTTTTAATCAGGATTTTGCCAAGGGTGAACAAGGTAGTAAATGATAGGTTTTGGGGTTGTTTTTTTTTTTAATTTATTTAATTTATTTATTTTTGGCTCCGTTGGGTCTTCGTTGCTGCGCACTGGCTTTCTCTAGTTGCAGCGAGCGAGGGCTATTCTTCATTGCGGTGCTCGGGCTTCTCATTGCGGTGGCTTCCGTTGTGGAGCACGGGCTCTAGGCGTGCGGGCTCAGTAGCTGTGGTTCCTGGGCTCTAGAGCCCAGGCTCAGTAGCTGTGGTGCACGGGCTTAGTTGCTTCACGGCATGTGGGATCTTCCCGGACCAGGGATCGAACCCACGTCCCCTGCATTGGCAGGCAGATTCTTAACCACTGCACCACCAGGGAAGCCCAAATGATAGGTTTTTTTAAAGACCCTCACATCTACCTGAAAAAAAAAAAATCAATTCTCCAGTTTCAAAATTGTGAGATTCCAGAAGTTCCTAAGAATAGAGAGAAATCGTTTTTTCTTGTCTGATACTAATGATGCAAAGAAAGGCAAAAATGGGAAAGAAGGTGTCGATTTTCCATATGTACTGGGGCCAAAAAACATACCAGCTCCAAAGAGCTGAGCATACCAAACATGTCAGGCTTGAGAACCTGAATCTGCCAGATGATTCTTCCCTCCAGGTTAAACATATTCCTTGTCATGTAGACATTCGGACAGCACAGGTCTGACAGCTGGGGGGCCAAAACAAATTCCTCCCGTGGAAGGGTTGAAATTTCACCATTGAAGTGATCACTTTGAAGTACATTTTGCTTCACGATAAACTATCACATAATTGGATTAGCCACTGGGGAAGCCAGACTTGGTCATGCCGCCCTGGCCAGCACAGTGCGCCGCCAGGAGTCTCCACCAGGTGCCCCGCCTCTGTCCATGGTACCTTGGTGGCAGTGAGCCGAGCAGATCAGAGGCAGCAGAAGACATTGACTGAGGCTGCAAGCCCAATGCAGGCCTCACATTCCAACAATTATTCAATTTTTAACATTTGCACAGTCTCATCAGGTTTAATATTAGTGGTAACACTACACAAAAAGCCAGATTCTCAATAATGGGTGTGTTTATTCAGGGGGGAAAAAAGCTAGAAGAGCTTTTGACTTTTCTTTGGGCCCTATTTCGTTTCTTTGTAACTATTTTTAAAACACGATCATTCTGGAAGTCTCAAAAGTTAGAAATGACTGCACATCTTTGAACCTAAGAGGGCCTAGCTATGCAACCATGGACGTTTTGTAGATACTCTGAGACTAAACATCCAGCGACAGAATTTAAAAGCCTCAGTGGGGCACAAAGATAAGGAACATTTGTAGAGGGGCCACCAGCTTTCTCGGCACAAACCAGACCCAGAGTCTCTGAAGTTGTCGGGGGACAATGTCTTCTACGCCCCAGGACCGCTGGGTCTCATAACCCCAGTCGTGGTCCTCTGTGACTCACCTTTCCCTTAGGGACGTCTCAGGAGGCACTACTGCAATCATGAAACTGATCCTTTCCCCCTTCCAATGTTACAGCCATTGTCAAGCCCAGACCTTGTCCCTAATCCCCCTTAGCACAGTTGGGACAAAGCTGGAATACTTAGGCAAACTTTGCTAAAGATTGGGTATAACAAAAGGGAAATAACAGATAACTTGATTTATGGGACGGGCTTAGTGCCCAGCACCTGGCCACCCGCCATGTGACACAGGCCCATTTTCTCTCACCTCCCAGGGGTCCCTCAGGCACAGCTGGACCTGAGGTCAAAACCTTTACTCTACTGTAGCCCGCTTGAGAGACACGGAATCCATGCCTGACTCAGCACTGCTTTCCCACGATGTCAGCTACCGGTGAAAAGTGCCTGCACTCTCCATCCCCTTTGCTCCCACGTGCTGGAATACAAATAGGGTTGAATCATGGTGGTTACCTTTGATTCCTCTTTCACTGTAAGATCACCTTAGATGCAGATTCTGATTCTTACAAGCTCCCAGGTGATACTGACGCTGGCTGGAGTCACCAGGCTGTAATTCAGTCTCATTTTTCACACTGCTACTGACCACCCACCAGTGGGTCATAAACCAGCACTTTTTTCCAATGAAATAGAAACTCTATAGAGTGCCACACGTGTAGTAAGGATGAATATTGTTTCATGTTGTGTCAGGTGTAAAATGTATTCCTTACTGTCAGTCACAGTCACACTTTGAGAAACAGTGCCATGACCCACACTCACCCAGCTCCCAGGGGCCTCCTCTTCTGCAGAAGATGGGGCGCCACCGTGGAGAACGCAGACCACTAAGTCCTTTTCTCTGCCACCTCCTAGCTTTTCCTCACTGGTCCTACTTTCAGAGCCACACAAACCAATGCATAGACCCTCTTCACCCAACTGAGACAGGGAATGAAATTGGAAACATCCACCTAAACCTACTACAAAATGACCACTGTCTAAGTCAAGGCCTAAATCAGAGTAAAGAAACTGAAGAACTGATGGCTTTTCCCAAATGTGAATATACACCTTTTCCGTTTCCAAAGCCCTGGTCCACATCCTTCATGAGAGAAATCTAAATCTTGAATTTAATTTTTCAGTCTTTTACTGGATTATTTTTAAGATTCTAGGTAAAACAACTATCCTTCAATAAAAATTAATTTAAAAAAATTTAAAACAACATTGTATGGGCTTCCCTTTGAAGTCCCAGACTCCTATAGCCTTCTCCTTAAGTCCAAAGTGACATATATGCTTTGTCTTGCCTTTTACTGTCTTTGGTATCCTTCATGCTTATGTGAATTCCCCATGTGTAGGTGATACAATTTGATTTTCTCCTGTTAATCTGCCTTATGTCCTTTTAATTATTCAATTCAACCAGCCAAAAGGCACCAGAGGGCTTGGTGGGGGAGGGAGGAAGAGTCCCCTTCCCCACAGATCCTAACTAGATTGTTTGATTTTTCATGGGCCACTCCCGTTTCTTTACTATTCTTAGTAACCTTTCAGCAGAAATACTGTGTGCGACATGCTCCCTCATCTAGCAGCTCTGGTATGAATAACCCCCCAGTGAAGGAAATCTCTCCCTTTGGTCTTTCCAAGCCAATTTCTCTTTATAATATTACTCATTCTAATTGACTACAGCCGCCAAATCTGGCTTCAAATCCATAATCCTTTTCCTTAACAACTGGTGGTTTGATTTTGACTACCTGAAATTAATTCTTCAGGGTATAAAGTAATAAGAACATAGGCCATGTTTTAAACCTAGGGTCAGTCAACATTAAAATCTGGAGTATTTAAGTGAACATTTCAGGCAAGGAAGAGCTAGCAGTTGCTTAACTTAAAATGCCCCACAAGAAAAATGTTTGCAAAGAAGCTGGCATTTTTTTACTAGTTATTTATCTTGCCGTCATTCCTTACACATTTGGTCAGCAAACAGTAACCACCTGCTTGGCGCCAGCCTCTATTTAGACGATGAAATAAAAAACAAATGCACAGGGCACAACCTGTCTTCTAAAGGAATGCAGGCCTAGGAGCAGAGACATTTTTAAAAAGAGAGGGAGAGAGAATTAAAACACAGAAGCTCTAAAACAGACCAGTGAGTGCATAAAGACTTTGGGAGAGAGACCTTGACATCTAGGAGTCAAACGTACACCTGCTCACGATTTGCCCTTGTTGCTCACACCCTGGGAAGAAACTTTATGTCAAAATTGAGTCTCTTCGGGCTTCCCTGGTGGCACAGTGGTTGAGAGTCCGCCTGCCGATGCAGGGGACACGGGTTCGTGCCCCGGTCCGGGAAGATCCCACATGCCGTGGAGTGGCTGGGCCCGTGAGCCATGGCCGCTGAGCCTGCGCGTCCGGAGCCTGTGCTCCGCAACGGGAGAGGCCACAACAGTGAGAGGCCTGCGTACCGCAAAAAAAAAAAAATTGAGTCTCTTCACTAACATTCCTGAATCTGTCAACCCACAGATATTTCATCCTGTGCTGTAAACCCTGAGAGGTTTTTTTTAATTGTAATGCAAATGCCTAACATTAAGCTTTTGATTACCCAGGCATCCGGCTATCTCCAATAAACACACTGCCAGCGACTCAGCCTGAGGAAGAGCCAGGCCGCCTACCCCTGAAGTTTCCTTCCTTTTAGACTTCTCTGGCTGACTCTGATAACTAACCCTTTGACTGGTTGTTTTTCCCTTTCTTCACTTTAATTCGGGCTCTTATGTATTAAATTCACCAATAAAGAGTGAACCTGCGGAACCCTAGCTCTCCCACCCTCGACTCCAATAAAAGCAGAATGCCAGGTTCTCGCTCTCTGCCCCCCTCCCCCGCTGCTCTCTCCCTCTCCCCATCGCCACACCCCACATCCACAGCCTCTCTGTGTAGCCCCAGGCATGCCATGAGTCTTCCAGGATCTGTAAGAAATCTTGTCCTTTCAAAGGGGTTATTGCTAAGGGTGTTTTCCAATCACGGTAAAAGCCACAAGGGCCAGTCCAATCGCAGCATTGGCTCTGGAAAGGGAGACATCTGTAGGGGCTCCCTCTGAGCCCAGGTGAGTGCCCAGAGGCATTTCGAGCCAACAGTATCACTATCCACAGGCTGAGATGCACACAAAACACCTCCCCATCCAATCACATTGGCCACCTAATTGGCTTACCTATATCCAGTTAAGATGACAATTAGCACAGGCTAGCTGGCCAGGTGGGTGACGAGGGGCAGGTAAGATTAGTGTGAGATATGGAGGTTGGTATTCCAGAACTGGTATGCCTAATAGGTGGCAAAAATTTCAGGAAGCAAGAAACAACTTGGACAAGTAGTCAAGACATAGGACAATCCCTGCGCTCATCAGGGAAATCTGTAGAGCTGGAGAGCTTCAGTTTTCTTTGTAACACTGAGTATTTGAGGCATCAAAGACCTGCTTCAAAGTAAAATGGTGCAATGAGGCCTTCTTATCTGTTACTACAACTTGGGGCATTAAAACACTTTCCTTAGAACCACACGCAAGGTTTTATTCCCTTGGAAGTGGTAGTTTCCTGACCTGGAGACTTAAATCAAAAATATTCTATAAAAACTAAAAGCAAGTTAAACCCAACTTTTAAAAAAAAAGAGTAAATATGCAGCCTAAACCTATGAGATAAATAAGTCCTATTTCTGCTATTACCTTTTTTTTTTTTCAGATTTGCATGATTATTTTAATGTTATCACAGGATACAAACACACAGAAATTCGAATCAGAATGCTTGTTTCTCATAGCTGCAAGTGAAACCAAGCAGCACCCTTTGGGACCCTCCTGGGCACAAAAGCCTTTCCAGGTTCTCCATTTCTTATTTGCAGGATAAAGCCTTCAGCCTCCTAGACCTTCCCTGAGTTCCAAAGGGCAGATCCAAACAGTTAGTAATCAGGGCAATAGGGAATGCAGAAACAAAGGAGGAATGGTCAAGAAACCATAGTGCAGGGGCTTCTCTGGTGGCGCAGTGGTTGAGAGTCCGCCTGCCGATGCAGGGGACGCGGGTTCGTGCCCTGGTCCGGGAAGATCCCACGTGCCGCGGAGCGGCTGGGCCCGTGAGCCATGGCCGCTGAGCCTGCGCGTCCGGACCCTGTGCTCCGCAACGGGAGAGGCCACAACGGTGAGAGCCCCGCGTACCGCAAAAAAAAAAAGAAAAAGAAAAAGAAACCATAGTGCAGCAATTAAAGCAGGATCCTGGTTCCTCCTCAGGGGATATATGTAACAATATCTTTGAGTTCTTCTGTAAGAACGAAGACCCCCAACCAGGTGGAGGATGGTAACTTCAGGCTGAGCACAAGATTCCTGGAGCACCACCTTAGTACCTCACTACTGACCAATCAGAAGAAAGTCACACATCCTGCAGCCCTCACCCCAAATTTTGCCCATAAAAATTTCTCCCTGAAAACCACCAGGGAGTTCTGGGGGGTTTGAGCAGGAACCACCTGTTCTCTTTGCTTCGCCATGCCATAAACATTTCTCTGCTCCAAACTCCGACGTTGCAGTTGGTTTGGCCTCACTGTTCATTGCTGAATCTCTCTTATGATGTTGCAGGAAGGATAACCCCTTCCAGGGCCTGAGAGTGAGCTCTTGTCTAACACTCAGAAATGAATTGTCCGAGGAGACACACATGCTGACAAAGCAAGAGACTTTATTGGGAACGGGCGCCCGGACGGAGAGCAGGAGGCTAAGGGAACCCAGGTGAACTGCTCTGCCACGTGGCTCGCAATCTCGGGTTTTATGGGAATCAGGTTAGTTTCCAGGTTGTCTCTGGCCAATCGTTCTGACTCAGGGCCCTTCCTGGTGGCACACGCATCACTCAGCCAAGATGTATTCCAGAGAGAAGGATTCTGGGAGGTTGGTAGAACATATGGACCCACGTCTCCTCTCTCCTTTTTGTTTTGTTTTGTTTTTTTACGGTACGCGGGCCTCTCACTGTTGTGACCTCTCCCATTGCGGAGCACAGGTTCCGGACGCACAGGCTCAGCGGCCATGGCTCACGGGCCCAGCAGCTCCGCGGCACGTGGGATCTTCCCGGACCGGGGCATGAACCCGCGTCCCCTGCGTCGACAGGCGGTCTCAACCACTGCGCCACCAGGGAAGCCCTCCTCTCTCCTTTTGACCTTTCCCGCATTCTTCCAGTCGGTGGTTACTTGTTTGTTCCGCGTTCCTTACCAGGACCCCCTATTGTAAGATAACTCATGCAAGTGGTTACTATCTTGCCTGGCTGGGGTGGGGGGGGGGCGGGGGGCTTCAGTCAGTGGTTCCCGTAACAATGATGTGGCCAAGTATCACCCTATGCTATCAGCAAATCCTACTGATAGAAATTTGATACTGATAGACATTTGAGAGTCTGTTTATTCATTGGTCCTCATACCCTGTGAAAGAGACAAGGCCATTTGCTTCTCCAACTTAGAGGCGAATAAATCAGGGTTGCAGGAAGCAGAGACTCCCCCACGGTTGCATGGCTGGTGGCAGAGCTGGGTCTCGAGCTCAGGCTTTAGCCTCCCTCATTCAGTGTCCTTTACTGCTACACCAGACAAGTTTCATTAATGTTAATTAAGGATCTGCTTTGGAGCAGTGATTACCAAGTAAAGGCCCAGAAGGCTGGCCTGATGGACAAGCCGACAGCCATCTGCCTCCTACCTGGGTCACCGGCCCCTGAGCTCCAAGTTCGGAATGAGTCACTGTCAAAAGGCAAAGAAACATCCCTGGTTATCACATGAGAAAGACAAAAAATTATTCCAGTTTAGCAGTAATTTTTTCCCACCCTGCCACATGTTGCAATGCCAGTCATTTTTAAATAAACTCTTTATTTTAGAATAGTTTTAGATTTACAGGAAAATTACAAATATACTACAGAGAATTCCCATATACTCTCCAGCCAATCCCCTCTATTAACTACTCTATGGTCAGGCCACTCAGGATGGCTGTTTGCTTGCTGTCTGTGCATTCCCTGCTTCACCAGTGCCTGCTTCACCTACACCCTATGCACCTGACTCACCTTGCTACGTGCTTGCCCCTGCCTCAGCTGATGCTTGTTCTTATCAAAGGGGCGGTGAGGGGCGTGCCCCTCTGCTAGTTTCCCTGGTAACTAATGAGCCAACCTATAACTGGCAACCTCCCCTTCCCCCACCCCCAGGAGCAAAGCCTGCCTCCATGTCCTCCCCACTGATAGCTGCACACAGTCGGGTGTCACTCCAGGGCCTTTCTCCAGGCAGGTAAGCACCCTATCCATTAACCATTGATATCTCTGTTGCTGACTCTGGGCTCTTTCTTTGGTCTTAAAGCTGGGCAAGTGCAGGCCGTGTAGGCCTGCAGGGTGCAGCCCGTAACTACTTGTCACAATTAATGGGCTGATGTTATGTTGTTAACTGAAGACCATACTGTATTCAGATTGCCTTAGTTTTTACCTTTTTCTCTTCCTGGATTCCATCCAGGACACCATATTAACATTTCATCATCGTGTCCCCTTAGTCTTCTTGGCTGTGACAGTTCCTCAGACTTATCTTGTTTTTGTGACAGTTTTGAGGAGTACTGATCAGGTATTTTATAGAATGTCCCTCACTTGGGATTCATCTGATGTTTTCTCATGATTCGACTGGGATTATGAGTTTTTGGAAGGATGCTCACAGAGCTGAAGAGCCATTCTCATTACAGCGTATTAAGGGTGCATGACTTAATCACTGTTGATGTTGACCTTGTCCACCTGGCTGAGGTAGGCTTTTTCAGGTTTTTCCACTGTGAAGTTACTTTCATCCCCCTTTTCATGCTGCATTCTTTGGAAGGAAGTCACTGGGCACAGGCTGCCCTTAATTAGAAGGGAGTTATGCTTGAGGGCTAAGGAACACAGGAGATTTGTCTATTCTCCCCCGTTTATTTATTCTATAATTTGTTTATATCAGCAGGGACTAGTAGATATTCTAAACTTTCGGTTATAATCCAATAATACTTTTTTTGTTACTCAGATTGCTTCAGGTTTGGCCATTGGGAGTGTGTTCATTTGGCTTCTGTGTTCCTTTGGCATACCCACGTCATTGTGGATTTTTTTTGAGCACTCTTACTATCTGGCTCTATAAGAGATTCAGGCTCATTTTGTAGATTTCCTGCCTGAATCCTAGAATGAGCCATTTCTCCAAGGCACCCTGGTTCCTTTCATTGGAGAATGGTATTAGGAACTGAGATCTCGCCAGGAGGTGTTGCCGGCGCCTGGTGAGGACCCGAGGGTGGCAGGGGGTGGTTTCTAGGCCTAATCTCAAGGTACTGGTGAGAAAGTCGTCAGGAGTGAAAGGTGAGAGAAGTGCTGAGCCATCGGAGACAGGAAGCCTCAGGGAGCCTCGGGGGCATCACCAGGGTCTGCCAAAGCCCCCAGGCCACTGGCTGGGACCTGGAGAGGTGAGGAAACACTGTGAGGCCTAGTACTGGCTTTGTGTCTGAGGCAGTGTTGGTGGGGGTAGGGGGTAGCTGGAGCCAGGGCAGCCTGGGGAAGGCCTCTCCTCTGCCACCGCCTTTGGGCCTCACGGTGGGTCTGCTCGTGGCCTCTAGGGAGTATTCCTGAACAAAGTCCACGTGCCTGATGCACAATGAGATCAAAGAAACCATAGCATCAGAGTTTGGAGCGGACTCTGGTTTATTGCAGAGCCAAGCAAGCAGACAGGATGGCTCGTGCTCAGAAACCCCAAACTCCCTGATGGTTTCGGGGGGAAAATTTTTATAGGAAAAGTTTGGGGTGAGTGCTGCAAGGGGTGTGACTTTCTTCTGCCCGTTGGTGGATTCTCACCTTCCCTGCCCTCATCTACCTTCTCCCTCGTGAATCGATTCTGAATATGGGAGGGGGAGGGCGTCTGGCTTACTGTTTTTATGAACCCCTGCTTGCGATTGGGGGTGTATTTAATCTGAGGCCTTAGGGTCCTTTGGTGTCTCTGAGTGTTTTGTGTGTGTACATATTTTGCTCTTAATTTCTTAAATAAGCATATATTGAGAGTGGGGGGGGGAAACTGAGATCTAGGGGTTAGATGCTCTCATGGCTACTGAGATGTCATTTCCCAGGCTGCCAGAACAAGGACATAAATGTATATGTATTAACTCGTATAATATACATACCTAAACGTAATCATCTCTATATTAAGCTAAACATGAGCTCATACTGATGTCTCCACTCTAATCCATTACCACATAGATCATTCTAGCCTCCTCCCCTTGCTTGTCTGTAACCTCCTACCCCCACAGTGGGAAACCCAATGCCAGTCATTTTTCCTATCTTTATTTCATTTGACTAACTGATCCAGGGTGGGACCCTCTGCTTCGGGGAAGTCCTAAAGAACCTTCAAATCTTTCACATTTTGGCTTTTAATAGTCTCTTAATTACCTTAGGCTCCTACTTTTTCCCAAACTTGATGATAAACATCTTCATTATAATTCTTCCAGTATTTCACATCCAAAGCATGGAAAAATAGTAATTGATTGAAAGGGCAACAAATCCAACCTCATATGAGAGATATAATTTTCACAGTCAAAAATGTGAGGATTCAGATTGTTTCTTTCTTTGCTTATCTCTTACCATTTTCATGTATTAACTCTGAGCCCTCAACTTGCCTCACATCCTAATCATGTTTAAGCTCAGTCAAATGCAGTGATTTATCCAGTGGTTTAGAATTGTCAAATCTCTTGCCCCTGCTTCCCACAGTCTCCGCGGTTGGCATCTGGGTTCCAGGGTGTTTTGCATCACTTCATGGAATCAGAAGAGATTAGCTTCTGCTCACCAAACCTGACTTGAGTCTCCTGCTCCCGGTGTGATGGTCCCATCTGTTTCTCCTTATACTCTTGATCAACTCTCTTTTGGGTAATTCTTGGAAAGGCCTTAGCAAAAAGGAAGGATTAAATTATCCACAGGCAAATTGTGAATTGTGTATCACGCTGCTTGTATCAACTAGGGTTCTTTAGTCAAAGGTATAAAGGAAATATCTGAGAAATACAAACGTAGATTTACATGCACATTACCCGATCTTCTCCATAGTCAGCCAAGTTACTCACCTTTCTTGGCAGCAGGTGAGGGGTGGGGTAGACAGAGGGAAAATTGGATTCTTAAAGAAGGAATACAGAGAAAGGTAACAGTCAGCTGCTGACATTATAAGGCAAGGCAATAAAGTCTAAATTTCTTTTGGTCCCTTTCTTTTATATATAAATTTCTTTTATGTATTTACTTTTGGCTGCATTGTGTCTTCGTTGCTACACGCAGGCTTTCTCTAGTTGCAGTGAGCGGGGGCTACTCTTCGTTGAGGTGTGCAGGCTTCTCACTGCAGTGGCTTCTCTTGCTGCGGAGCACGGGCTCTAGACATGCAGGCTTCAGTAGTTGTGGCATGCAGGCTAAATAGTTGTGGCTTGTGGGCTCTAGAGCATAGGCTCAGTAGTTGTGGCACACGGGCTTAGTTGCTCTGAGGCATGTGGGATCTTCCCAGACCAGGGCTCAAACCTGTGTCCCCTGCGTTGGCGGGAAATTCTTAACCACTATACCACCAGGGAAGCCCCTGTCCCCATTTTACATATCAGCTTGATATAGAATTTTTACCATGGTGTAAATAAGATAGCCATAAAACTACAAGCAGAAAAGACAGGATATAAGATAGAAGCAAAAGTGAAGCCCATCCTTTATAATCCAAGGTTATATTGAAGAAAGAGGGTGGGCTGAAGGCAGAAGAGAAGAAACAGAGGTGGAGAAGTAGACAAACTGTGCTCCATTCCTCTCCCCGGGCTGCAACCCTGACAAGCTGAAGAAAATAATTAGGGCAGAAGGGTCCTGGCCCACTCCCTATTTGGAACCCTGGGAGGAGGTTGCCTGGTGGGCCAAGTTCCCTGACATGTCCATAAGAATTTGGGGATTGGCCACATGAAAGAAGCTCAATGGTGCAGCCTCTCTCTAGCTGCTCTCTCTTCCCATGGGATTTGTTGGAACACAGGAGCTTCCACTGAACCCTGAAATGGGGAAGCAGGAGGTAGCTGAGTCTGAGAGCCAGCTTTCCAACCAACTGTGGTCAGGGGTGATTCAACAGAGAAAGATGAACCCCACCCCACATCCGATCTCACCCCAACCAGAAGCCAATGGAGGATATGTGGAGGTTTTAGAGCCATCAGTGATGAGGTAAGTGTGGCAACTAGGAAGCACTGCAGCCTCTGCCAAGCCTTGCAAAACCAGATTACAAGCAATGCCAGCTTTGGCTTCAGACACAAATGCCAGGAGGGCAAGCATCCCTCTAGTGGGCAAGGAACACTGTCATGGAAACAAGAGATGTTGCTGTGGAGACCAGGGAGGTCAGAGAATATCACATGAACCCAAAGAACCCTTCCTTTCTACCTGCAAAGAGGACAGAGTAAGCCACAACCCGCTCACCTGAGAGCCATCTTGGAGCGGAGCAGGACTGTGGTCAGAAATCTGAGCAACAGATGTTTTTACCTAGGAAGAGTAAGCCTTATTTAAAGGGAATTCTTGAAAGTATTGCAAGGGACTAACTCTTCAATATTGTCCAAAAATAAAGTTATACTTCATGTGGTCTCTCTGACCCATAAATTCCAGCCAACTTAGTCAAGAAAAGAAGTGTTAATGGAAGACCCCTGGGCAGCTCACAGAGGAGCTGCAGCAGGAGCCTGGGGTGGGGGTGGGGAGAGGACCTCAGCTGGTGGGAATGGAAGAGATGCAGGCCCTCAAGGAAGGAATGATACTGTTACTAGAAACAGAGAAGGGATGCTCAACAGGCAACACAACAGATGTTCACAGCTTTCCTCTTAGTAAACAGGGAGGCTTGGTCCAAAAAGCAATCATTCATTCAACAAATATTTATTGAGCAGAATGGAGAGGAGCAAGACTACAAAGATGAATCAGGAGGAGGAGCTTCAAGATGGTGGAAGAGTAAGACGCGGAGATCACCTTCCTCCCCACAGATACACCAGAAATACATCTACATGTGGAACAACTCCTACAGAACACCTACTGAACGCTGGCAGAAGACCTCAGACCTCCCAAAAGGCAAGAAACTCCTCACGTACCTGGGTAGGGCACAAGAAAAAAGAATAAACAGAGACAAAAGAATAGGGACGGGGTCTTCCCTGGTGGCACAGTGGTTGAGAGTCCACCTGCCAATGTCAGGGATGCGGGTTCGTGCCCCGGTCTGGGAGGATCCCACATGCCGCGGAGTGGCTGGGCCCATGAGCCATGGCCGCTGAGCCTGCGCGTCGAGAGGGAGCTGTGAAGGAGGAAGAAAGGTTTCCACACACTAGGAAGCCCCTTCGCGGGCAGAGACTGCGGGAGGCGGAGCGGGGAGCTTCGGAGCCGCGGGGGAGAGCGCAGCAACAGGGGCGCGGAGGCACCAGCCCGAGAGGCTTGTGTGCTCGCCCGCCGGGGCGGGCGGGGCTCCTGTAGGAGCGCAGGGAGAGGACTGGGGTTGGCGGCGTGAACACAGCATGAAGGGGTTAGTGCATCACGGCTAGTCGGGAGAGAGTCCAGGAAAAGGTGTGGAGCTGCCGAAGAGGCAAGAGACTTTTTCTTCCCTCTTTGTTTCCTGGTGCGCGAGGAGAGGGGATTAAGAGCGCTGCTTAAAGGGGCTCCAGAGATGGGCGCGAGCCACAGCTAAAAGCACGGACCCCAGAGACGGGCATGAGATGCTAAGGCTGCTGCTGGAGCCACCAAGAAGCCTGTGTGCGAGCACAGGTCACTATCCACACCTCCCCTCCCAGGAGCCTGTGCAGCCCGCCACTGCCAGGGTCCCGGGATCCAGGGACAACTTCTCCGGGAGAACGCACGGCGCGCCTGAGGCTGGTGCAACATCCCGCCGGCCTCTGCCGCCGCAGGCTCGCCCCGCACTCCGTACCCCTCCCTCCCCCAAGCCTGAGTGCGCCAGAGCCCCCGAATCAGCTGCTCCTTTAACCCCGTCCTGTCTGAGCGAAGAACAGACGCCCTCAGGCAACCTACATGCAGAGGCGGGGCCAGATCCAAAACTGAACCCCAGGAGCTGTGCGAACAAAGAAGAGAAAGGGAAATCTCTCCCAGCAGCCTCAGGAGCAGTGGATTAAATCTCCACAATCAACTTGATGTACCCTGCATCGGTGGAATACCTGAATAGAATCATCCCAAATAGAGGAGGTGGACTTTGGGAGCACCAACACGTATATATTTTTTCCCCTTTTTCTCTTTTTGTGAGTGTGTATGTGTATCCTTCTCTGTGTGATTTTGTCTGTATAGCTTTGCTTTTGCCATTTGTCCTAGGGTTCTGTCTAGTTTTTTTTTTTTTTTTAAGTATAGTTTTCAGTGCTTGTTATCATTGGTGAATTTGTTCTTTGATTTGGTTGTTCTCTTCTTTCTTTCTTTTTAAATTACTTAAAAATTTTTTTAATAAGTATTTTTTTATTTTAATAACTTAAAAAATTTAGTACTATTTTCTTTTTTCTTTCTTTCTTTCTTTCTTTCTTTCTTTCTTTCTTTCTTCCTTTCTTTCTTTCTTTCTTTTCTTTCTTTCTTTTCTTCCTTTTATTTGGAGCCATGTGGATGACAGGCTCTTGGTGCTCCAGCCAGGCATAAGGGCTGTTCCTCTGAGGTGTGAGAGCCAAGTTCAGGACATTGGTCCACCAGAGGCCTCCCAACTACACATAATATCAAAAAGGTGGAAATCTCCCAGCAATCTCCATCTCACCACCAAGACCCAGCTCCACTCAACGACCAGCAAGCTACAGGGCTGGACATCCTATGCCAAACAACTAGCAACACAGGAATACAACCCCACCCATTAGCAGAGAGGTTGCCTAAAATCATAATAAAGTCACAGAAACCCCAAAACACACCACCGGGTGTGGACCTGCCCACCAGAAAGAAAAGATCCAGCCTCATCCACCAGAACACAGGCACTAGTCCCCTCCACCAAAAGCCTACACAATCCACTGAACCAACCTTAGCCACTGGGGGCAGACAGCAAAAACAATGGGAACTACAAACCTGCAGCCTGCGAAAAGGAGACCCCAAACACAGTAAGTTAAGCAAAATGAGAAGACAAAGAAACACACAGCAGATGAAGGAGCAAGGTAAAAACCCACCAGACCTAACAAATGAATAGGAAATAGGCAGTCTACCTAAAAAAGAATTCAGAAAAATGATAGTAAAGATGATCCAAATTCTTGGAAATAGAATGGAGAAAATACAAGAAACGTTTAACAAGGGCCTAGAAGAGAAAAAGAGCAAACAAACAGTCATGAACAGCACAATAAATGAAATGAAAAATTCTCTAGAAGGGATCAATAGCAGACTAACTGGGACAGAAGAACAGATAAGTGACCTGGAAGATAAAAGAGTGGAAATAACTACTGCAGAGCAGAATAAAGGAAAAAGAATGAAAAGAACTGAGGACAGTCTCAGAGACCTCTGGGATAATATTAAACACACCAACATTGGAATTATAGGGGTCCCAGAAGAAGAAGAGAAAAAGAAAGGGACTGAGAAAATATTTGAAGAGATCATAGTTGAAAACTTCCCTAATATGGGAAATGAAATAGTTAATCAAGTCCAGGAAGCACAGGGAGTCCCATACAGGACAAATCCAAGGAGAAACATGCCAAGACACATATTAATCAAACTATCAAAAATTAAATACAAAGAAAACATATTAAAAGCAGCAAGGGAAAAACAACAAATATACAAGAGAATCCCGATAACATTAACAGCTGATCTTTCAGAAGAAACTCTGCAAACCAGAAGGGACTGGCAGGACATATTTAAAGTGATGAAAAGAAAAAACCTGCAACCAAGTTTACTCTATCCAGCAAGGCTCTCATTCAGATTTGACAGAGAAATTAAAACATTTACAGACAAGCAAAAGCTAAGAGAATTCAGCACCACCAAACCAGCTTTACAACAAATGCTAAAGGAACTTCTTTAGGCAGGAAACACAAGAGAAGGAAAAGACCTACAATAACGAACCCAAAACAGTTAAGAAAATGATAATAGGAACATACATATCGATAATTACCTTAAATGTAAATGGATTAAATGCTCCAACCAAAAGACATACACTGGCTGAAAGGATACAAAAATAAGACCTGTATATATGCTGTCTACAAGAGACCCAATTCAGACCTAAGGACACATACAGACTGAAAGTGAAGGGATGGGAAAGGATATTCCATGCAAATGGAAATCAAAAGAAAGCTGGAGTAGCAATTCTTATATCAGACAAAAGAGACTTTAAAAGAAAGACTATTACAAGAGACAAAGAAAGACACTACAGAATGATCAAGGGATCAATCCAAGAAGAAGATATAACAATTGTAAATATTTATGCACCCAACATAGGAGCACCTCAATACATAAGGCAAATGATAACAGCCACAAAAGGGGAAATCGACAGTAACACAATCATAGTAGGGGACTTTAACACCCCACTTTCACCAATGGACAGATCATCCAAAATGAAAATAAATAAGGAAACACAAGCTTTAAATGATACATTAAACAAGATGGACTTAATTTATATTTAAAGGACATTCCATCCAAAAACAGCAGAATACACTTTCTATTCAAGTGCTCATGCAACATTCTCCAGGATAGATCATATCTTGGGTCACAAATAAAGCCTTGGTAAATTTAAGAAAATTGAAATCATATCAGATGTCTTTTCTGACCACAACGCTATGAGACTAGATATCAATTACAGGAAAAAAAATCTGTAAAAAATACAAACACATGGAGCCTAAACAATACACTACTTAATAACCAAGGCATCACTGAAAAATTCAAAGAGGAAATCAAAAAATACCTAGAAACAAATGACAATGAAAACACGATGACACAAAACCTATGAGATGCAGCAAAAGCAGTTCTAAGAGGGAACCTTATAACTATACGATCCTACCTTAAGAAACAAGAAACATCTCAAATAAACAACCTAACCTTACACCTAAAGCAATTAGAGAAAGAAGAATAAAAAAATCCCAAAGTTAGCAGAATGAAAGAAATCATAAAGATCAGATCAGAAATAAATGAAAAAGAAATGAAGGAAACGAGAGCAAAGATCCTTAAAATTAAAAGCTGGTTCTTTGAGAAGATAAACATAATTGATAAACCATTAGCCAGACTCATCATGAAGAAAATGGAGAAGACGCAAATCAATAGAATTAGAAATGAAAAAGGGGAAGTAACAACTGACACTGCAGAAATACAAAGGATCATGAAAGATTACTACAAACAACAATATGCTAATAAAATGGACAACCTGGAAGAAATGTACAAATTCTTAGAAACTCATAACCTTCCAAGACTGGATCAGGAAGAAATAGAAAATATGAACAGACCAAACACAAGCACTGAAATTGAAACTGTGATTAAAAATCTTCCAATAGGGCTTCCCTGGTGGCGCAGTGGTTGAGAGTCTGCCTGCCGATGCAGGGGACACAGGTTTGTGCCCCAGTCTGGGAGGATCCCACATGCCGTGGAGCGGCTGGGCCCGTGAGCCATGGCTGCTGAGCCTGTGCGTCCAGAGCCTGTGCTCAACAATGGAAGAGGCCACTACAGTGATAGGCCCGCGTTCAGCGGAAAAAAAAAAAAAATCTTCCAACAAACAAAAGCCCAGGACCAGATGGCTTCACAGGAGAATTCTTTCAAACATTTAGAGAAGAGCTAACACCTATCCTTCTCAAACTCTTCCAAAATATAGCAGAGGGAGGAACACTGCCAAACTCGTTCTATGAGGCCACCATCACCCTCATACCAAAACCAGACAAAGATGTCACAAAAAAAGAAAACTGCAGACCAATATCACTGATGAATATAGATGCAAAAATCCTCAACAAAATACTAGCAAACAGAATCCAACAGCATATTAAAGGATCATACACCATGATCAAGTGGGGTTTATCCCAGGAATGCAAGGATTCTTCAGTATACACAAATCAATCAATGTGATACACCGTATTAACAAACTGAAGGAGAAAAACCATATGATCATCTCAATAGATGCAGAGAAAGCTTTTGACAAAATTCAGCACCCATTTATGATAAAAACCCTCCAGAAAGTAGGCATAGAGGGAACTTTCCTCAACGTGATAAAGGCCGTATATGACAAAGCCACAGCCAACATCATCCTCAATGTGAAAAACTGAAACCATTTCCACTAAGATGAGGAAGAAGACAAGGTTGTCCGCTCTCACCACTATTATTCAACATAGTTTTGGAAGTTTTAGCCACGGCAATCAGAGAAGAAAAAGAAATAAAAGGAATCTGAATCAGAAAAGAAGAAGTAAAGCTGTCATTGTTTGCAAATGATATGATACTATACATAGAGAATCCTAAAGACTCCATCAGGAAAGTACTAGAGCTAATCAATGAATCTGGTTAAGTAGCAGGATACAAGATTAATGCACAGAAATCTCTTGCATTCCTGTACACTAATGATGAAAAATATGAAAGAGAAATTAAGGAAACACTCCCTTTTACCACTGCAAGAAAAAGAATAAAATACCTAGGAATAAACCTACCTAAGGAGACAAAAGACCTGTATGCAGAAAACTATAAGACACTGATGAAAGAAATTAAAGAAATGTCAGTCAGAATGGCCATCATCAAAAAATCTACAAGCAATAAATGCTGGAGACAGTGTGGAGAAAAGGGAACCTCTTGCACTGTTGCTGGGAATGTAAATTGATACAGCCACTATGGAGAAAAGTATGAAGGTTCCTAAAAAACTAAAAATAGAACTACCATGTGACCCAGCAATCCCACCATTGGGCATATACCCTGAGAAAACCATAATTCAAAAAGAGTCATGTACCACAATGTTCATTGCAGCACATGGAGGCAACCTAAGTGTTCTTTGACAGATGAATGGATAAAGATGTGGCACATATATACAATGGAATATTACTCAGCCAAAAAAAGAAATGAAATTGAGTTATTTGTAGTGAGGTGGACGGACCTAGAGTCTGTCATACAGAGTGAAGTAAGTCAGAAAGAGAAAAACAAATCCAGAATGCTAACACATATATATGGAACAACAACAACAACAACAACTATATATATATATATATATATATATATATATATATATATATATATATATGGTTCTGAAGAATGTAGGAGCAGGACAGGAATAAAGACGCAGACCTAGAAAATGGACTTGAGGACTCAGGGAAGGGGAAGGGGAAGCTGGGATGAAGTGAGAGAGTGGCATGGACATGTATACACTACCAAATGTAAAATAGATAGCTAGTGGGAAGCTGTCGCGTAGCACAGGGAGATCAGCTAGGTGCTTTGTGACCAGCTAGAAGGGTGGGATAGGGAGGGTGGGAGAGAGGTAGATGCAAAAGCAAAGAGATATGGGGATATATGTGTATGTATATCTGATTCACTTTGTTATAAAGCAGAAACTAACACACCATTGTAAAGCAGTTTTACTCCAATAAAAATGTTAAAAAAAAAAAAAAAGATGAATCAGTCAGGGCCCCTAGCCTCAAGAGCTTACAATCCAGTGGGAGGGGGCCAACAGGAAAAGCTCTATCACCTGTGTGAAGGGCAGAGCAGCATTATGGGAGGAGGACAGCTGCTCTTGCAAGAATGAGAGGAAGGAACAACTAATTCCCTCTGGACACATCACAGCTGGCATTTGAACTGTGCCTTGAAACTATATAAGTGAAAGAGAAAGGAAGAAGGATATCAGTAAAGGGAGAAAGCATGAAGCAAGGTGTAGATGTGGGAAAGATAATGCACCATTAGGGAAATGCCAATAACCAGGCATTGTTGGTACTCAGAATGCTTAATGAAATGTTGAAGATAGGAAGCTGGAAAGAAGAGCCAGAAAGAGAATGTCTTTTGTTTTTTAACTGAAGTATAGTAGATTTACAATTTTGTGTTAATTTCTGCTGTATATCTGTGATTCAGTTATACATATATATACATTCTTTTTTATATTCTTTTCCATTATGGTATATCACAGGATATTGAATGTAGTTCCCTGTGCTGTACAGTAGGACCCTGTTGTTTAACCATTCTATATATAATCTTTTGCCTCTGCTAATCCCAAATTCCCAATCCATCCCTCCCCTACTTTCCTCCCCCTTGGCAACCACAAATCTGTTCCCTATGTCTGCGAGTCTGTTTCTGTTTCGTAGATACGTCCATTTGTGTCATGTTTTAGATCCCACATATAAGTGAAACCATATGGTATTTGTCTTAGAAAGAGAATGTCTTAAATGTGAGGCAAGTGAGTACAGCTTCATCCTGTGGATGACAAGGAGCTACACAGTCTTCTAAAGTCATATTTGCAGTTTGGAATATTCACTCTGGCAGCAGCATGGGGAATGAATTTAGGAAGGAAAAGACAGGCGCCTCTAGTCCATAGGGAAACGGATGAAGGATGGAAAGAGCAATGGAATGTCAGAGTTGCTGGAGAAAGTTTCCTCAGGAAAGAACGTTGGGAAGTGTCCTAAACCCTCTGCAGAAGCCTATCAAAAGCCAATTCATCAACAGACACCCAGGCTCTCTCTATGCATGACTTTTTAAGGGCTGCAGTCCTGTCGTTATCCCCTGGGCTCTTCCCCACCCATCTCTCTCCTCGATGGCTCATACCAGCATGCAAGCATACTCTGGTATCTCTCAGATCTGAAAATATTCTTGATGCCGCAGTCTGCTGCCCGATCTAGCTGTTCCACTTCCTTAACAGGGGTTTCCATTTTCAGGTTCTTCTCATGGTTGCAGAATGGCCAGTGTAGTTCCCACCCTCGTATCTGTCACCTAAGGAGAAGAAGGGGGAAAGGTAGCTGAGTCAGTCCCTCATGTTTCATTGGCTCCCCACATAGCAAGGGAGGAAACACTGTTTGTTAACTAAAGAGTTTGCTGCCCCAAGAAAAAGTTAACAAGGAGGGAGAGAACGGGTGTGAGGTAGACAAGCAGAAAACTCTGCTATGCTTCCTTTGATGTCTTTCTAGAACACCTTCATTTCTGTTTTTTAACATAATTTCACAAAAGAGATAACATACACCACCTCCTCTCCCACCCTTCGTGTTCTTTCTTCCATCAGTCTGGGTTCTATCCACATTACGCCATGTTGCTAAACCCAGTGGACAGAACTCTCTTTCTCATACTCAGCTTCCCAGTAGCATTCAAATATTTCTCCATGAAACACTAACCTTTCTCTCTTAGCTTCCTCAACATCATACTACTCTGTTTGTTCTCCCACTCCACTAGCCCTTCTCCATTCTCTTACTGACTCCTTTGTCCTTGTTAAATCGTATTCAATTCAAGGCTTCCCCCTGCCTTTCTTCTTGTCTCTAGCTACAATCTCCTCACAGGGGATCTCATCCAGTCCCATGGCTTTAAATACTATCTGTATGCTGATGACTCCCAAATTCATACCTCCAGCCAAGACCTCATCTCTGATCTCGTCTTATACATTTAGTTACCTACCTGGCATCTCAAACTGGTTCTCTCAGAAACCTAGCATGTCCAAACTGAAAGTCTTAAGATCCCCTGATCCCCTCCCCAAACCTGTTCCTCCTCCAGTTTCCCCTTTCTCAGTAAATGGAATCTCTGCCCATCTAGTTTCTATACCAAAACCCAGAAAAATCCATTTTGACCCCTTTGTCACTCTCAGCTTCCACATCCCATCTATCACCAAGATCTGCCAGTTCCACTACAAATATTTTGTCAATTTATTTTTATTGCCAGTGCCACCAGCCCAGCACATACCACCATTATCTCTCTTCTGGACTACCATAATGTCTTAATTGTTTCCCTTTTCTCCACTCTTGCCCCCCTTCAATCCAATCTACAGAGGGACCCAGAGTGATCTTTTAGTATTTTAAACTGGATCATGTTTTCTCTCTTCAGAATTCCACAATGCCTCCCTATTGCAATTAGAATAAAGTCTAAACTCCTTACTTACATCCTACATGATGCTTCCTTTGCTGAGCTCTCCAGCCTTCCCCTCCCTTTATGCTCCAGCCAAACTGGTCTTCCGTCAGTTCACATAAATTCAAATTCATTAAATTCTTTTTTTTTTTTTTTTTTTTTGTGGTACGCGGACCTCTCACTGTTGTGGCCTCTCCCATTGCGGAGCACAGGCTCCGATGTGCAGGCTCAGCGGCCATGGCTCACGGGCCCAGCCGCTCCGCGGCATGTGGGATCTTCCCGGACCGGGGCACGAACCCGTGTCCCCTGTATCGGCAGGCGGACCCTCAACCACTGCGCCACCAGGGAAGCCCCCCATTAAATTCTTGATCATGTTAGAAATTTGCCATTTGCGGTTTCTTCTGCCTGGAATGTTCCTCTCTCTGCTGCTCACATTGCTGACCCTTCTCATCCCAACCTTATCAATTCAGAGAGACATTCCTTTGTAACCGTATCTAAGATAAGACACTGCTTCCCACCGTAAATGATCACAGCATCCTGCTCATTTCTGATTATGGCATTGACCTGACTATGCAATACTTGGCAAAAATCTTTAGTTGCAAATTTATTATTTATTAATTTACTTGCATATGGTTTACTCCCCTTCCAAGCTATATATTTAGTGCGTAGTATACTGCCTGCCACTCATTAAATACAATAACTAAATATTTGTTGAATGAGTGGAAGGAACAAATAGATAAGCAAACAATATCACATTTAATCTCTCCAAAAGCCTTATAATTTAGGTTTTATAGGTGAGTAAACTGAGGATCAGAGGACTTATACAACTTCCTTAAGGATTTCCAAGGAGTAACAGGAATAGGAGTAGAGAAGCGGGAATTCAAAGCCAGATCAGTTTCCAGAGTTTCTTCTCTTCTTCCACACCAAGCTACTTTCACAAATACCATGTGTCCAAGGCATCGGTCACCCCAGTGGGTCATTTCTGTGCTTTGCAGTTGACCAGATAGCCAAGAAAACAACACCAGTTGCTTATGAGACAAAGAATTGAAAAGTCACCCCTGACTTTTATTATCTTCCCAGAATTAATTGGAACTCATTAAAAGACCTGATTCTAAAGGCAGGAAGAGGGGGCTTCCCTGGTGGCGCAGTGATTAAGAATCCGCCTGCCAATGCAGGGGACACGGGCTCCAGCCCTGGTCCGGGAAGATCCCACATGCCGTAGAGCACCTGAGCCCCTGTGCCACAACCGCTGAGCCTGCACTCTAGAGCCCACGAGCCACAACTACTGAGCCCACGTGCTGCAACTATGGAATCCTGCATACCTTGAGCCCGTGCTCCTCAACAAGAGAGGCCACCGCAATGAGAAGCCCGCGCACCGCAACCAAGTGTAGACCCTGCTCGCAACAACTAGAGAAAGCCCGTGCACAGCAACAAAGACCCAACCCAGCCAAAAATAAATAAATAAATTTAAAAAATTAAAGGCAGGAAGAAATCATTTTAATGAGCAATAGGACTGACTTTTTCTCAGCAACTAGAAGTCCAGAATCTCAATTTATGCTGAAGGAGGCTTTACTCTGCAAGAAAAGTGGCTGTTTCCACAAAGGATGGAGAAAATACTGAAGTTGAGCCAGGTCCTTTGCAACTTCCTGAAGACATTCTTTATCTTTCAAAGACTGTGACTGTCTGTGGCAGCCAGTTTAACCGTAAATATTTCCTGTTAGATTGGTTACATTTTTATCCTCTTCTTTCATATTGATCTGTGTAAGAAGGTCAGGAAGGACAAAGTTAGGCTAGAAAGCAATAATTAAACTTTACTTCTTTTTATACTTGCTACTTTATATCATTCTTGGCACTTCAATTAGTATTTTAACAAGTCTAAGAAGTCTTGCTGTTAAGAAACCTTTTTAATTGTGTTTAGTTCAGATTTCCCAAACTTATTTGACCATGGACATCTGTTCATAATGTGTGTAGTAGACAGTCTCCATAGGTGGCCACCAACAATTCCTTCCATCCCTGTGTGCACCTGCTGCTCTTCCCATCAACAGATGGTTTGTCTCCTCTCTCCTTGAATCTAAGCTGGTCTTGTGATTTACTTTGTTGAATAGAATGTGGCTAGAGTATGCTGTGCCCATTCTGGATTTAGCCCTTAAGAGTCCTGGGCGGGGGGAGGGACTTCCCTGGTGGTCCAGTGGGTAAGACTCCACACTCCCAATGCAGGGGTCCTGGGTTCGATCCCTGGTCAGGGAACTAGATCCCGCGTGCATGCCACAACTAAGAAGCCTGCATGCCGCAACTAAAGATCCCGCATGCCACAACAAAGATCCTGCATGCCGCAACTAAGACCCGGCACAGCCAAAATAAATAAATAAATATTTTTTAAAAAAAGAGTCCTGGTGGATTCTTCTTCTTCTTTTTTAAATAAATTTATTTGTTTGTTTTTATTTTTGGCTGTTTTGGGTCTTCGTTGTGGTGTGCGGGCTTCTCATTGTCATGGCTTCTCGTTGTGGAGCATGGGTTCTAGGTGCGTTGGCTTCAGTAGTTGTGGCACGTGGGCTCAGTAGTTGTGGCTCAAAGTCTCTAGAGTGCAGGCTCAGTAGTTGTGGCTCACGGGCTTAGTTGCTCTGCAGCATCTTCCCGGACAAGGGCTGGAACCTGTGTCCCCTGCACTGGCAGACGGATTCCTAACCACTGTGCCACCAGGGAAGCCCATGGAGGATTCTTCTTTTGCTCTCTGGGAAACTGGCTACCCTGAAAGAAGTCCAGCTATTCTACTGGAGAGAGAGATCCAGCCAGATGTCCAGTTGGGAGGTGACTTTCCCAAGATCATCTAGTTATTTGGGCCAGAACCCTGCTCTCCTGATACCCTGTCCAGTGCTCTGTCCGCAACACTTGCTACCACTGATCTGCCTGTAAGAGTGATTGTTCCTGATCTCATGGATGGTTTAATTAAACACATAGGGATTTTAACTTATTAGAGACTCTTAGAAACTTGAAACTATCTAGTTCAATCTAACACATCATTGTAGTTTTATTTATTTTTCTAACTTTTACCATTGAGGGTCTCCCCTTATTTCTGTGGTTTATGTAGAAGCACCCCCCTACCCATGATAACAGTTAGATAACACTAAACAGTTCAGAATCTGGCATCAATCATTCAGAGTTTAAGTCCTAACTCCACTAACTGGCTTAGACAAGTTCATGCATCTCTCTGAGTCTCAATTCCCTCATCAATAAAATGAGGATTTAAAAAGGCCTACCCATTGGGCTTCCCTGGTGGCGCAGTGGTTGAGAGTCCGCCTGCCGATGCAGGGGGTATGGGTTCGTGCCCCGGTCTGGGAAGATCCCACATGCCGCGGAGGGGCTGGGCCCGTGAGCCATGGCCGCTGAGCTTGCGTGTCCGGAGCCTGTGCTCCGCAACAGGAGAGGCCACGGCAGTGAGAGGCCAGCGTACCACAAAAAAAAAAAAAAAAAAAAAAAAAAGCATACCCATTAATTAATTACTAGTATTTTTTATTTTGTTCTGCCTTACTTTATCACATGATTTTTTTCATTTTTTGTTAACCAAAATCAAACCACCAGTCAGGACTTCTGATCATCACAGGATAACTGGTGTTACCACTGTGAGCTAAAATAACTTTTGCTAAAAGACAAGAAGATTAATGTCTTGGTTAACCTGAGTGGACTTCTGTAGGAAGATGGTTAATGTTAATGGTTAAGGTTTTCTGGGTTTGGGAGATATTAAAAAGGACTTGAAGTCTCCTATCTTTATTTACAGTGACCCCCTAAGGAGGCACTGGTCCAGAGAACACCCCTTCCAGCTTTGATATTCTCAAATTCCATAGACATCCTCCTTCCCCCCAGAATCCTCTGCAAAAGGGACTGCAGCTTCCAGAGGACTCCTGTGGGCCCCCATCTCTCCTTAGGCTGCATAGGACTCTCCCCAGTGAGATGACCCCTGTGAGAATGGAGAATGAAGGGCAGCCTGCAGGTCTGTGGCTCAGTTTCCAGGTATAAATGCATGTGATCAGTCTGCCACTTGAATCCATCCAGTGCTGTTTCTACCAGAGCTGATCTTTGAAAGGATAGGTAAATACCAGCCAAGGAAAACACAGTATCTCAAGGGTATGGGGTGAGTAAACTCCCTGGTTGCTAAATGTCCAATCAGAAAAAAAAGTTTTAAAAATTCCATTAACAATCACAGCCATTTAGAATAAACTTTTAAAATGAAAGTTCACCCATCAACATCTCCATGCCTATATTTTTTCAGGAAGTAATAAGATATTTTTCTTTCTTTGGGACTCAAACGCCAGAGTGAAGTGCTCTCTGACATTTGTGGTTTGAAACAGCATTTCCTGTTTCAGAGATGTTTTCTGACTAAGTTTGATGAGTCTGTTTTTTTTCCTGCAATTTCAAATTAAACTGAAAAAACCTGATAACTTCAGTAAATAACTAGGAGTGGAATAGTAGCATCACATGATAAATGTACTTTTTAAGAAACTGTCAAATCCTTTTCCAAAGTGACTGCACCACTTTACATTCCCACCAGCAGTGTATGAGAATTCTAGTTGCTCCACACCTTTGCCAACAGATAGTATCAGCCTTGTTCAGTTTAGCCATTCTAATTAGTCTCAAATAGTCCCTAATGACTAATGATATTGTGCTTCTTTTCAAATACTCATTTGCCAAGTGTATCTTCTTTGATGAAGTATCTATGCAAATCTTTTGCCCATTTTTCATTGGGTTGTTTGCTTTCTTAATACCATGTTTGAAGAGTTATTTTTTGTTGTGACTACAATTACATTATCAGATAAGTGATTTACAGATGGTTTCCCCTAGTCTTTGGCATAACAGAATCTTCTGAAGACCAGAAGTTTCTATTTTAGATGAAATATTTATAATTTTTTCTTTCATAGATTGTGCATTTTGTGTTACATTTCTAAAAAGCTGTTTAATACACTGTCATGAAGATTTTCTCCTATGTCATCTTCTGAAAGATTTATGGTTTTAGGTTTTACATTTAGATCTATGATTCTCTTTGAATTTTTTTGCATATGGCATGAGGAGTAGATCAAGTTTTATTTATTTTAATTTTTGGATACAGATATTCAATGGTTAAAACACCATTTGTTTAAAAGATTAGCTTTTCTCCATTGGATTATCTTTGTACTTTTGTTGAAAATCATTTGACCATATATGTGTAAGATCTATTTCTGGACTCTCTATTGATCTATTTATTTATTTTTATGCCAATACCACACTGTCTTGATTATTGCTGCTTTATGTTGAAACTTGAAATCAAGTAGTGTAAGTCCCATCCAGGATAATTTTCATATTAGACATGGTAACGTTCATTTCTAAAATTTTCATTTTGTTTTTTTTATATCTGCATGTTACTACTTAGCTATGTTCAATCTTCCTTTTTGAATATATGGAATATAAACAGATAACTTTTTAAATGTTCTTTTCTACTAATTCTATCATCTATGTAATTTCTGGGTCTGTTTCTACTGATTGATTTTGTTATCCTCATCGTGGGTATTACTTTTGCTTCTTTGCATTCCTGGCGACTTTTGATTGAATATCAACCATTGTGAAATTTACTTTGTTTGGTGCTAGATATTTTGTATACCTACAGATACCCTGGAGCCTTGTTCAGGACACAGTCAAGTAACTTGAAGACAGGTTGATCCTTTCAAGACTTGCTTTTAAACTTCATTAAGTGGGATCAGAGCAGCCTGTAGTTTAGGACTGATTTTTCCCTATTGCTGAGGCAATTACCTGAGTGCTCTGCTGTGTCCCATCTATCCATTTCTGGCTCATGAGAACATAAACTATTTTAAGCTTTGTGTGATCACCATGGATTTTTCCCTCTATTCTTTCAGGTGGTTCTTATTCCAACCTAACTTTGTTTCTTTAGTTTCCTTACACACATGTGCTGATCAGTAGTCAGCTGAAGACTCAGGGGGACCCTATGTGGATCTCAGGAGTTCTTTTGCTGGACAGGTCTGTCCTTTCTGATTGTCTGACCTTCAAACTCTAGCCACATTGGTCTCCCTGGATTCCCTACTCTGTTTCCTCTACTTGGGAAGCCTCTGGTTTTCCCTGGATTCCACCCCCTGCCCCACCACATTGCTGCCTGGAAACTCTCCAGAAAGAAAGCTTGGGGCAATCATAGGCTCATCTTATTTGTTTTCTCTTTCTCATATATTTTACTAAGTCCCTGCTAATCCTCCATTCCTGTAAAACAAACTTTGCTACATATCCACCTAGCCTTAACCAAATTCTGATTCTTCTTTATCATATTTGGAAATAAGTCTCTCACTTCACAAGGATCAAGGATGAATGCTTTTAGAAAAGCTGCAGGACAGAAATTGTGAAAGCATTAGACGTGATAGAGAAAATAAACAAGTTCTTCCCTAAATTAGAGGGCTTCTTAACTCTCTGCAAGCACATATGTGTAGTAGCAGCTTTGTAACTTTTCTCAGTTTTCTGTAGTTCCCAGACTTCGTAGTGGAATATTGGAGTCCTAAATAAACTCTGGTTTAATATCTGATTTTAACTTATGTTTAATAGCCCTTTAAAACTCAGGCAGTAAGTTAATAGTTGTACATAAAAAAGGAAGTCTATGGAATTTAGTGTCACTCATCCATTAGGAGTGGCATGCATGTTTGATCAGTTTGGGACCATTTGGGAGAGCTTTTTTGACCATGCTTTGGGAATTATTGCTCTGGGGCACTAGCTCTCAAGCACATTGATGTAATTCAGAGGCATGAGGTATAGCAGAAATAATTTGATGTCATGATTGTTATTGTCAAAGAACAAAACTTTGTGAAACATTGACTTCTTATAAGTTTGAGTAGATTTTAAAGTATAACTATAAAAATACTATCACTTTCTCTTGCTTGCCTTCATGTCTTTATGCTTTTATGAGTAGAGAAAAGGGGTTGCCTTGGGTAGTGGAAATTTCCTGCCCCAGGAAGTACTTTGGAGAGCATACTTCCTGTGTGTAAGCCTTCTCTACCAAGTCAGAGCCAAGGAAAGGATGGGCAGTACCACTCCAGAAGATAGCATACTATGTCATTGTTATACCATGATGGAAAGAGCAAGGACTTACCTGCATGAACTCCCAGCTCTAACATTTACTACTTGTACAATCTACCTTGGCAATCTAATTCCTCTGTCAGACCTAAAGTCACCTTTCTGAATGTCCGTGTTTGCATTGGCAAAATGAAAATAATATTTACTTTGAAGGTTATCGCCTTGAGGGTTATTGAGGATGAGGAATAATATTTGCAAATGTCAATACATCTAGCATATTAAGTAAATTTTGGTTAAGTGAATGGAAAAACAAATTAACTCTGGCTCAGGACAAGTCAAAATAATCGTAAATTTTTTTTGAAATTATGATTCTTTTAAGCTCCCCAAGTTCCTTCTTCATGCCTCACCTCTTCTTTTTTTTTTTTTTTTTTTTTTTTTGCGGTGCGCGGGCCTTTCACCGCTGTGGCCTCTCCCATTGCGGAGCACAGGCTCCGGACGCGCAGGCTCAGCGGCCATGGCTCACGGGCCCAGCCGCTCCGTGGCATGTGGGATCTTCCCAGACCGGGACACAACCCCGTGTCCCTTACATCGGCAGGCGGACTCTCAACCACTGCACCACCAGGGAAGCCCCTCACCTCTTTTTTTTAACTTTATTTTTTTAATTGAAGTATAGTTGATTTACAGTGCTGTACCAATCTCTATTGTACAGCAAAGTGACTCAGTTATACACATACAGACATTCTTTTTTTCATATTCTTTTCCATTATGGTTTATCACAGGATATTGAATATAATTCCCTGTTCTATACAGTAGGACCTGGTTGTTTATCCATCCTATTTATACCAGTTTCCATCTGCTAATCCCAAACTCCCTGTCCTTCCCTCCCCCTCCCTCCTCCCCCTTGGCAAGCACAAGTCTGTTTCTGTTTTGTAGATAGGTTTATTTGTGCCATATTTTAGATTCCACATATAAGTGATATCATATGGTATTTGTCTTTCTCTTTCTGACTTACTTCACTTAGTATGATAGTCTCTAGTTGCATCCATGTTGCTGCGAATGGCATTATTTCATTCTTCTTTATGGCTGAGTAGCATTCCATTGTATATATGTACCACATCTTCTTTATCCATTCATCTGTTGATGGACATTTAGGTTGTTCCCATGTTTTGGCTATGGTGAACAGTGCTGCTATGAGCATAGGGATGCATGTATCTTTTTGGATTATAGTTTTGTCTGGATATATGCCCAGGAGTAGTATTGCTGGATCATATGGTAATTCTATTTTTAGTTTTCTGAGGAACCTCCACACTGTTTTCCACAGTGACTGCACCAACTTACATTCCCACCAACTGTGTAGGAGGGTTCCCTTTTCTCCACACCCTCTGCAGCATTTATTATTTGTAGACTTTTTAATGATGGCCATTCTGACCAGTGTGATGTGGTACCTGGTTGTAGTTTTGATTTGCATTTCTCTAATAATTAGTGATGCTGAGCATGTTTTCATGTGCCTTTTGGCCATCTGTATGTCTTCTTTGGAGAAATGTCTATTAAGGTCTTCTGCCCATTTTTCGATTGGGCTGTTTTTTGGTTGTTGTTGAGTTGTATGAGCTGTTTGTATATTTTGGAGATTAAGCCTTTGTCTGTCACATCATTTACAAATATTTTCTCCCATTCCATAGGTGTTTTGTGTGTGTGTGTGTGTGTGTGTGTGTGTGTGTGTCTGTGTGTGGTTTCCTTTGCTGTGCAAAAGCTTGTAAGTTTGATTAGGTTCCCTTTGTTTATTTTTGTTTTTATTCCTATTGCCTTGGGAGATTGACCCAAGTCTCATGGTGTCATGTCTTATGTTTAAGCCTTTAAGCTGTTTTGAGTTTAATTTTGTACATGATGTGAGGGTGCATATCTCACCTCTTTTGATAGGAACTTACTGGATAGAAGGAACAAGTTGCCCAGTTATGAATAAAGTGAGCTGACTGCTTACAACAATAACTGTAATTGAGAAATGAACTTAAAAGAGGACAGCTTTTCTCCTTGATGTATTTTATAGTTGATATTTTTTCAAAACATAATTCACACTCTAACACCTAGTATTCCAAAATCAATATAATCCTATAGATCAAAGAAATCTTAATTTGACCTCTTACAAATGGTACACACACACACACACACACGGACACACACACACGGACACACACACAAAGTTAAAAGCTTCATTAAGCATTCAAAATTAAGCGAGCCTAAATTTTGTGACATTTGCTATATTTTCTTAACTTGTCCATCTGTATTGCCAGACTGAAAACTCCCTAAAGGTTAGAACTATTTTTTATTCATCTTCCCTGAGAAGTCCGGCTTATTTGTTAAATTGTGTGTGCCCCTCCTGGTGCACAGGGAATATGGGATCTGTGATAGAATATAATAGTGTGAACACAATCACTGGAGTCACAGCAAACTGTATTCTCCCCAACCCAGCATGTGAAGCTCTGTGGCCCTGAAAATACTGCATGTTTGTATGTCTCTGTATCTGCATCATGGGAATAATCATCATCTCTGCTGAAGAAGGTTGCCGTAAGAACACGGTTTGATAAGTTGTGAAAACCAGCTTTTAAACTGTACCTATCTAAAACCTCTAATAAGATTTTTATATGATGTTCACAGTAACATTCTTTGTGGGCAGATTGTGTTGTTGTTGAAGTATAGTTTGGTTTACAATGTGTTAGTTTCAGGTGTACAGCACAGTGATTCAGTTATAAATATACATCTATAGATAGAGATACTCTTTTTCGGATTCATTTCCCTTATAGGTTATTACAAACTAATGAGTAGAGTTCCCTGTGCTATACAGTAGGTCCTTGTTTATCTATTTAATATATAGTAGTATATATAGCAGTGCTTATCTGTCAATTCCAACTTCCTAATTTATCCCTTTGCCCCCCTTTCCCCTTTTGGTAACCATAAGTTTGTTTTCTATGTCTATGCATCTCTTTCTGTTTTGTAAATAAGTTCATTTGTATCTTTCTTTTTAATACTAGTATAAAATTAGAAAAAAGCAAAGTTCACAAATGAGAGAAATGGTTATACAAACTATAGCATATCTGTATAACTGAGGGTCCTTTCTCTACACACACAGGTGCATGCATATACACTCACATGCACATCCCTCCCATTCTTTTCTCTTCTGAATGCCCACTATGGTATGTACTCATTTACCCCTTGACACAATTAATGACCAGGATCCCCAGTCACTAGGGAGTCATTTGGTTCCCAGTACTAAGGAGCAGAGTCTTGCTGAATAAAATTAAAATATAGTTACATTAGAGGTCTTTAAGACAGTTCAACTTGTTGCTGTTATCTAGAAATCAGATCAGTTATTATTCACGAGGACTTGCTGCTGTCCCCAAGTTCTAATTTTATGCCAACTATTTTCCTTCTTGAAACCATCAAACCATATACTGTGCTGGCACTGAAAACATCTATCTTTGCTGTTTCATTGGGCCTGTTCTTGAATATTGTATTGAGAAACAATAGGTCAGTTTAGTTCAGAGAGATATAAATTCATTTTCTGAGACCTAACCAGGAATGTTTCCACCTCATCACACCCCATTTCCTTTTCTCTGTTTCTTGCATTGTCTTGTCTAGACTGCATTAGTACCACATCAGGGTCAGCTTTGGACATACTCATCAGAGAGTCATAAATACAGATTCTGATTATTGCTGTGAGGGAAGGAGTCTCACTAATAAGAAATTTATGAAAGTGGGGTCATGAGTCAAGCCATCATGAAGTCAAGGGACTTATCTCCTAGCACTTCTCTATCCAGCAAATATACCCATTCCTATAGTCCAACCAAAGGCAGAATATAAGTATTGGGTACCCTGGTTCTGAAAATGTTATTACCTTTCTCCTAGGCCTCCCCCAACAGTATCAAAGTAAACAGTCCCAAACCTCACCTGATTTTGAGCTCCACTTATCTGACTGGTCACAGACTTCCCTGCCCCTCCTCATTTCCTAGTGTGGTATTTATAAAATGTCATGATTCACTCCTAGTGAAATGTTGTGAGGAAACAGTCCACGCTACTAAAAGTAATTTTGAAATAACACAAGCGTCTTACTTGTATATCCCAAACACCATGAAGGGAACACAATGTTGGAATCTCATAATTCTTTTTTAAAATCCACTTTCATTCTCTCCTATCCACAGCCCACCCATCCTGAGGCTGGTTCCTTTTATTTCCTTTAACCCGTTCCTCCCATTCCAATCAGCCTCCTTGCCACATACCTCTTATAATCCCCTCTTCCTCTTTTCTCCAGATTTTCATTAGAAAGGCCAAGAACTGGTATGGCAAGTAGAACCCTGCTCCACAGTGTAGAAGACAGCAACTGGGAGTTTTCGTACTATAATAGATGTATCTCATCACAGCAAGTAGTGTAGTGTTATCCAGTTTGGCCAATGGGTGGGGGCAGTAGCCATCTTGAATAGCAGTTCTTAGCACAGCAGAAACTATGGAACAGGAACGCTTACGTGTCACTTGGAGTTGCCTAGTGGAGAGAATAGGGTTTCACGTTGACCATCAACGTGATACTCACTTTCCACTTCCTTCTTGGACCGCAATTCAGGAGGGAGGACAGAGGGCTGTGGAAGTGATGAGAAGGAGGGAAGCTGAAGCAGGCTGGGGGTGCCCAGCAAAGCCACACAGATGACTGCTTTGGTGATAACTTACCCCTAGCTAGTGTGTTTATTGTGTCAATCCTCGGAAGTTTTCTTCTTTTCCTTCTGCAGACAAAGAGGTTGGAATTTTAGTTTGTTTCTGAGAACCATAATGGAAGAGGACTAACAGGTCTCGGCAGGGATGGGAGAGTAAGTCTTTTGAATAGTGGTCCTCCAAATAGGCGACACAAAATCGCATATACAGCCACTTAAAATGGTGTTTTGAAGACTACTGAATGACATGGGGAAACAAAATAAGCAGGATGCAAATTGTCTAGAACGTGGCAGCATAATCCTGCTTGTTTAGAGAGAAAGAACATTCACTTGGAAAAAAAAATAGCCATGTTTATCTCTGGAGCCCAGTGATTTTTAAATTTTTATTTGTTCCTTTCTGTGCTTCCTAACATGTTACTATTTTAAGTAAAAGTTTCTAAAATTAAGAAAAAATCAGTAAAACATAACCCAGATAGTGAGCATCCCTCCAGTGGCTCACAGGTACCCCAGAACATCATCATTCAAGCTAACCTGTGCCCTGAGCTGTTCCTTTGGTTCCTGAAGCTTTGCCGTGGGGTCCTTACCAGCTCACCGCATGAGGCCCATCCTCCTTTCTAGCCCGCACCTGTTCCCACAGTTAACTCGGACTACACGCTGTACCTGTGGTGAAGTGGTTGAGAGGAGCAACAGCTATGTGGAGGACAAGGGAAGGAAAGTGAGAAAAAGCAAGTGACTGCATTCATTTTAGGTAGAAAATGACAGCAAGATGTTCTAGGTCACATCTCCCTCTTGAAGGAGGTAGAACAGAGCATCTGAAGAAGTCTCCTCAGACATAAACTCAAGGGCATCTCTGTACAAATCTAAATCTGGCTGCTGTATCTCCATGGGAACAAATATAGTCCTTATCTTAAAGCCTTTTTAATGATGGGCACTTTGTGGGCAATGTGATCATCTTCAGTATGTCTGTGAAAGTTTTCAGAAAACAAGGCTGGTGGCCAGGAGAACTTGGCAACTCTAGTCTTACAGGTTTCCAGCATGATTTTGTCAGCTCACCAGATAGCACCATCACTCTGGTAGGAACTCATACAAGTAAGCTCATAAGAGATTGATAGCTAATGAGAATGTCAGTTCATTCATTGAAAAGTAAAATGACACTAGAGATATGACCATATGACCCAGCAATTCCACTCCTAGGTATATTACCCAAGAGGACTGGAAATATATGTCCACACTAAAATTTGCACATGAAATTTCATAACAGCATTATTCATAACAATCAGAAAGCAAACACAACTCAAATGTCCATCAACCAACAATGGGAAATTATTAGGCAATTAAAAAAAAGAATGGAGGGCTTACCTGGTGGCACAGTGGTTGAGAGTCCGCCGGCCGATGCAGGGGACACGGGTTCATGCCCCGGTCCGGGAAGATCCCACATACCGCGGAGCGGCTGGGCCCGTGAGCCATGGCCGCTGAGCCTGCGCATCCGGAGCCTGTGCTCCACAACGGGAGAGGCCACAACAGTGAGAGGCCTGCGTACTGCAAAAAAAAAAAAAGAATGGAGTACTGATGTGTGCTACAGCATGGATGAACCTTGAAAACTTTATGCAAAGTGAAAGAAGCCAGACACAGAAGGCCACATATTGTATGATTGCATCTATGTGAAATGTCCAGAATAGACAAATTCATAGAGACAGAAAGTAGATGTGTGGTTGTCAGACGCTGGGAGAAAGGAGGAGTTGGGTGTAGCAGCTAACAGGTACAAGGTGGCTTTGTGAGTTGATAGAAATGTGCTGGAATTAGATAGTGGTGATGTCTGCACAACCTTGTGAATAAAAACTCCTGAATTATACACTTTAAAATGGTGATTTTTCTGTTATCTGAAAATTTATGCTCTGTGCATTTTATCACAATTTTTTTTTTCTTTTGCCACATGGCATGTGGGATCTTAGTTCCCCCAACCAGGGATCGAACCCGTGCCCCCTGCAGTGGACGTGCGGAGTCCTTACCACCGGACCACCAGGGAAGTCCCTCTGTGTTTTTTTTTTAATTTAAATGATGGCTGCTTAGAGGACAAGATCATTTGATCAGTTCACCCTCCAGATGTGAACTGAATCATAACCAGAATAACTGACAAGCGTGGATTTTGAGCAAGGGGGAGTTTGTATGGTTTAACTGTTTTGTGGTAACTGATCTGATGCCTGTCACGTGGAGAGAAGTACTTGGTGAGCGCAGAGGTGCCCATGGCTCCCCCCACCAGCCACCTGGATAGGTACCAGCTTGAGCAGAATGAGCAATTCTAGACCTTCCCTGCCTCTATTTGGTGAGGATTTAATGTATTATAGCATGGGCTGGGGTTGTTCAGGCCTTGAGCATGGTAGAACCTGCAGGTAATGTCATTCTTCTCTGTATCAGACAGGAATGAGGGAGCAGGCCTAACAGAAATGTAGTGATAAAATATGGTCATTCTTACAGCCATCCAGCAGGAGACTGATGGCTGGTCTGTGGCCTGATAGTCCCAGTCAGTGTAGTCAACATTCTGTGGACACCTGGGACCCATCTGGAACTATTCCAAGCCCTGGAATGTCATCATGAACAGCCCAAACTTGTGAGTGAGCATCTGGCTGAGTCAGGAGCAGCTCTTGGGGTGGGGGTGGGGGGAGTAGGGAAACAACCATCCTGGTGCACTCATTGCACAGCTGGCCCCAATGAGCCATTTATTTGTTGACCTTGGACTAGTTGCTGAAGAATGATGGCTGGAGAAGTATGCACTGGAGTGGCTAGGAAGGCAGTTTTCTCTCCTGAGTAATGATCTGTCCTTTCGACACAGCTATGTGCTTTCAAGCCAGGTCTCTGACCCAAGTAGAAGCATCAGCAGCAATAAATACATTAAGAAGCTAAGCCAAGGCCAGATGTGTGACTTTCTCCATGAGATATCCCTTCCCACTTGATGAAAGCCATCTTCTCATTTTTCTCTCCTTTTAAAAACTTTAATACTTATGGAAATGGTATCTGTCAATTTAGATGCCCCTCTTACAGAGTGCTTTTGTACTAATTTGGTTTATATCATCTGGCTTAATTCATGTTCCCCACCCTGTATCTGCACTCCCACCTGGCTGCAGCTCTCCATCTTCTCGACCTCTTCTGGGCCTCTTTCAACAAAGGATGCCTACAAGATTAACTGCATCTACGTGGTCTTGAGGGCTTTTAAAAGTTTTCACTTGTTTTCTTATCAATTAAGGAAATAGATTTCTTAAACTATAAGAAGAAATATTTTTAAATTCTTCACTTTAAAATATTGGTGAGGGACTTCCCTGGGGGCACAGTGGTTAAGAATCCACCTGCCAATGCAGGGGAGACAGGTTCAATCCCTGGTCCGGGAAGATCCCGCATGCCGTAGAGCAACTAAGCCAGCACACCACAACTCCTGAGCATGTGCTCTAGAGCCCACAAGCCACAACTACTGAGCCCACATGCCACAACTACTGAAGCCCACACACCTAGAGCCCGTGATCCACAAGAGAAGCCACCACAGTGAGAAGCCTGTGCACCACAACCAAGAGTAGCCCCCGCTCACCACAACTAGAGAAAGCCTGTGTGCAGCAACGAAGACCCAGCTCAGCCAAAAAATAAAATAAATAATAAAAGTGAACAAATAAATAAATAAAATATTGGTGAAACTTAATATTGCCTCCAGAGCCAATTGCAAGTAGAGATAAAAAAATTTTTAAATATGTCATTGTTTTCCCCCACCCACTTCTATGCCTCTGTTTCCATCTCTGTTCAATGGTGATTTAAGTTAAGAAATTTTATTTTGCTCTACAAAAATCAACAGCCACCTTGGAGTAGTCATGGTGCCATTTTAAGCCAGTTATAGAGAATTAAAACATCGTATATATTTCATAATTGAATCCCTATCCGTATTAAAGTATTTTCGGCAGTCCCTTCTCAATTCAGACACATCTTGCATCACTAGCAACCATTTATATCCCATAATAGTCAAAATCATTAGATGAATGAGAGGAGAGGCCAGTTTCTCTTTTGGGGGGTTGAGGGTTGAGGGGGATGGAAATCAGTTAAATACACTGACATGACACTTGAAGATCAAGTCCCCCTTATCCAATCACCTAGCGTTTCTCCATCAAAGATCATGGAAGGGGTAACATTTCTTATTTTAATCAGCACAGCCTTCCCTGGCACTCTACATATGTTCTGACAGCAGATTGAACATTTTTCTATGTTCTACTTCACTATATTCTAATGATCTGTTTACTTAATTACCTCTCCTCCTAGACTGAAATACTGGGAGGACAGGAACCAGGTCTTATTTCTTGCTTTAGTCCCTATGCCTAGAAGAGAGCAGGTGCACAGTGAATAACTATTGCCTGGAACAGAGGAATTACTGGAGTTAGAAGGCATAGGTTCTTAGAGTATCAGAGGTAACTCAAGTTAAAAATAGCTGTGAACTGGTCACATCATCTGTTTGTTGTTTGTTTTTACTGAAGTATAGCTGATATATAATATTATATGTTACAGGTGTACAATACAGTGATTCACAATTTTTAAAGTTTATACTCCATTTATAGTTACTATAAAACACTGGCTAGGGCTTCCCTGGTGGCGCAGTGGTTGAGAGTCCGCCTGCCGATGCAGGGGACACGGGTTCGTGCCCTGGTCCAGGAAGATCCCACATGCTGCGGAGTGGCTGGGCTCGTGAGCCATGGCCGCTGAGCCTGCGCGTCCGGAACCTGTGCTCCGCAATGGGAGAGGCCACAACAGTGAGAGGCCCGCATAACGCAAAAAAAAAACCAAAACACTGGCTATATTCCCTGTGTTGAACAATATATCCATGTAGATTATTTTGTACCTAATAGTTTGTACTTCTTAATCCCCTACCTCTATATTGCCCTTCCCCACTTCCCTCTCCTACTGATAACCAGTCGTTGGTTCTCTGTGAGTCTGTTTCTTTTTTGCTATATTCACTAGTTTGTTGCATGTTTTAGATTCCACATATACATCACACAGTATTTGTCTTTTTATCTCTGACTTATTTCACTTAGAATAGTACCCTCCAAGTCCATCCATGTTGTTGCAAAGGGCAAAATTTCATTCTTTTTTATGGCTGAGTAGTACTCTAGTGTGTGTGTGTGTGTGTGTGTGTGTGTGTGTGTGTGTGTGTGTATCACATTTTCTTATTCCATTTATCTGTTGGTGGACACTTAGGTTGCTTCTGTATCTTGGCAATTGTAAATAATGCTTCTATGAACATTGGGGCACATGTATCTTTTCAAATAAGTGTTTTTGGATATATACCCAGGAGTGGAATTGCAGGATCATATGGTAGTTCTATTTTTAGTTTTTTGAGAAACCTCCATACTGTTTTCCATAGTGGCTGTACCAATTTACATTCTCACCAACAGTTTTCTCCACATCCTTGCCAACATTTGTTATTTGTGTTCTTTTTGATGATGGCCATTCTGACAGGTGTAAGGTGATAGCTCGTAGTTTTGATTTGCATTTCCCTTACGATTAGTGATGTTGAACATCTTTCCATATGCCTGTTTGGACACATTATTTGTAAAAATTAGGCACAGAGTACCTGTGCATTGACTGGCTAACTGGCCCAAGCAATTCAAGGGCATGGCAGAGCAACAACAGTCATTTTTTTTCCTAAACCTTTTTATTATAAAAAAAATTCATACATTAAGAAATGGTACACCAAAATAGTATAATGAACATCTGTATACCTGTGAGCTAACAAAATGTTGACAGTTGTTAATATTTAGCCATATTTTCTTTATCTGTGTCTGTAAAGATTTGTAGACTTTTTAAATAGCTGTCATGTTTAATAAAAAAGACAATCTTTTATAAAGAGAGCATCTAAAGAAAGGCCATTAAAAGGTCATTCCATTGCCTAGGGAATGAAGACCAGATCCCTTATGGAAGCTTTCAAGGCCTTTCATGATCTGGGTCTTGTTAACTTTCTTCCTGGATTCATCTGTTGCTGCCCCTTGACTTCATCGTCTTCTCCAGCCAGGAGGAATTGCTTTAAATTCAGTATCTAGCTTTCTCTATCCTTCCTCTAGGTCTTTTCACATGCTCTTGCTTTTGCCTGGTACAGCTTACCTCCATCCACCTTCATCTGGCTAATTCTTACTTTGCCTCTAAACTTAAATGTCTCCGCCCTCCTCCTTCCCAGCACATTCAGGCTACCTAGGAGCTTCTACCACATGCTTTCCCAGTACCCCTATCAGAGCTCTTAAAACATGATGTGACATAATAAGAAATATATATTTGGCCTCTGTGCAACCCCCCACCCCTTAACCTGGCACACAGCTCCTAAAACCCTTGGAATCTCTGTAGTGACAAGTGTCTCTTTGTTTACTAATGAGGTGGCTGTGACTGGGGCTCCTGTATGGAAGCTGGTTGCCAGGAAAATGGACCATGTCATTAGAGGATTGGGACTTTTAGCTTCACCCCGCCCCAACCTCCAGGGTGGGGAGAAGGTCTAGGGGTTGAGTCAGTTAACTAATGGCCAGTGATGTCATCAGTCATGCCTATGTAATGAAGCCTCCATAAAAAACCTTAACTGAAGGGGTTCAGAATGCTTCCAGGGTTGAGGATCACATGAATGTACTGGGAGGGTGGTACGCCTAGAGAGTGCATGGAAACTCCACACCCCTTTCCACGTACTTTGCCCACTGCCTCTCTTCCATCTGGCTGTTCCTGTTCCTTTTATAATAAACTGGTAATCTAGTAAGTAAACTGTTTTTCTGAGTTCTATGAGCTGTGCTACCAAATTATCAAACCTGAGGAGGGGTCATGGGGACTTGCAATTTATAGCCAGTCGGCCAGAAGTACAGGTAAAGCTTTAGGACTTGCAACTGGTGTCTGAAGTTGGGGGGTGGGTTCGGGGACACGGTCTTGTAGGACTGAGACCGTAACCTGTGGGATCTAATGCTACCTACAGGTAGATAGTATCAGAATGGAGTTAAATTGTAGGACACCCAGTCAGTGTCCACGGAGAACTGGATAATTGCTTGGTGTGAAAAATCCACACATCTGATGTCAGAGTGTTGAGAGTAGTAGAAGAAAACACTGTTTTCCTTTAGTTGGTGAATAGAAGAAACAAGGGAGTTTTTTCCTTTGTATGCCATATGTTTCTCTCCACCATTGGACCTGACCTAGATGATAAACATCTTCTTTCATTTGTCTATGCAGCCTCCATTCCTAACCAGGTCTTTCCACATAGTAAGTGCTCAACGAATATTTATTGAAAGAATAAGTTCTTGAAGAGGCACTACACTAGGTAGGCATTAGAGAACTTGAGGAACTGAATGCCCTTGGCAAACCTTTCCCTCTTTTGGCCTTAGTTTCCCCATTTGTGCTCAATGTGCTCCAGACCTCAAACTCCATTATTCCATTGTGCTGAAAGGAATAGCTTTTAGAGCTACTAAATGCCAAGCAGTTCCTATGGCAACCACAGGTTTTATTGGCCCAGACCTGCAGCATTTCAGTCCGATTGCACCAGGCACTAGGAGACTCTGGAGGCCCTCCCTTCTCCCAGAGGGCACCCAGAGGCAGATGATCTGATCTGTCTTCTCTGTTTTTGCCAATTCCTCTAGCCCTGGCCTGTTTCTGAGGTCCTGAGAGATTTAACAGATGGTTGCTATAGAAACAGCATCCTCCTGAAAGTCCTTTCCCTCTCTGTGCAGACTACTCCTGACTATGCAGGTGAACTCCCAGTGAATGCATGACAGGGTCCTAATAAAAGCTGACTCAAGGGGAAGTCAGGAAATAACATTAAGTATAACATGTGGCATTTGTAGTGAGATTTCACTTAAATACCAGCTCATCTAATTCTCATGTCATCTGGGGAAGTGATTGTTACCATCCCTATTTCATAGATGAGGAAACTGAAGCTCTGCTCAGGGAATTAAGAGGCTTTCCTGTGGTCACAAAGTTAGAATGTGAAAGCAGCTATTTAAAGCCAAGTCCAGTTTCAAAGCCTGTATTCTTAACCATTAGGTGTTATTGCCTGATAATTCAAGCAGGTGACAGTGAGACCTCAGCACTATGTTTCGAGAAAATGAGATCCCTGGAACTGACCAGGTACCAGGGCCTCACCAGCAGTCCAGTCTCCCAAATCTGGAAGATAATTTAAGACTATCTGGAGCTGGTGCCAGTGTTCAGTTGGATAGATAAGGCAGGATATACCAGGCACTGGCAGAATTCAAGGTCACACAATTGTGAGGGAAGCCATACCCTCCCAAAACCTTACTTCTCACCTTTTGTTTATTTAATTCTCATAAAAGGCTCATGAAAAGCAGGTTGTCATGCCCATTTTACAGATAGGGACACTGAGGCTCAAAAAGGTGACTTGTCCAAAGCTAAGTAGCAAGTAAACTGTTGCAAAGGGGATATTCTAGATCTTCTGATTATAATGACAGAGGAGAGAGCTATAAGTACAGTGCTCCAAGTACTAAAAATTTAATCATGTCTTGTCACAGAAGGCATGGCCACAATAGATGATAATGATAATGGACAACATTTATTCAAACTTATGTGTCCAAGAGGCTGGAAAGTTAAGGGACTTGCCTAAGGTTTAATATTCTCTCCCATCCTCACAATAACCCCATAGAGTAGATATTACTATCCCATTTTATAGGTTAGGAAACTGAACTCAGGTAAAGTGTGAAATATAATAAGAATTACATATTTGGTCTTCACCCTAGCTTCTGGCACAAAACTAAAACAAGTTTCCTAAGAGAGGATAACAATACGGTGTTTTTGTTATGTTAATGAGGTGACTTTTGGACTAGACCTAAAGGTGGGGGCCGGCTGCCAGGGGAGCCAACCATGTGCTTAGAGTTGGAACTCTCAGTTCCACCCCTGACCTCCAGGGAGGGCAGAGGGGCTTGAGATGGAGTTCAGTCCCCAATGGTTTATGACTTAATCAGTTATGCCTGTGTAATGAAGCCTCCTAAAAACCCAAAAGGAGAGGGTTCATAGACCTTCGGGGTTGGTGAACATGTGAAGATTTGGGAGAAGATGGTGTGCTTGGAGAGGGCTTGGAAGTTCCGGACCTTTTCCCATACCTTGCCCTATGTATCTCTTCATCTCACTGTTGATTTGTATCCTTTAATATCCTCTGTAATAAATCAGTAATCTGTGGAGTAAACCATCTTCCTGAGTTCTGTGAGCCACTCTAACAAATGAATCAAACTCAAGGAGGAGGTGTTGGGAACTTGTGATTTATAGCTAGTTGGTCAGAAGTACAGGTAAAAACCTGAGCTTGTGACGCATCGGAAGTGCAGGGTGGTTGTCTGGGATTGAGTTCTCAACTTGTGGAATCTGATGCTATCTCCAGGTACGTAGCATCAGAATTGAGGTGAATTGTAGGACACCCAATTGGTGTCAAAAAAAATTGCTTGTTCGTGTGGGAAAACCTCCCCCCTGCCCCGCCAACACACACACATTAGCATGGGTGCGCAGAACTTTTATGAAGGGACTTTCCCAAGTTCATCAGGTAAGTGTCTTGGTAGAAGCTGAATTTCAGCTCAGGTATATCTGATTATAATCTCCTCCACAATTAAAGCAGATCTAGAAGGACCTGGCAAAAATTTAGTTTCTCTTTACCTTGCTCACATTCGGGTAGATTCCTCAGCTTAGTAAGCCCTCACCTATCAAATCCACGCTCTCCCATCTGTATCTGTGTTTTGGCTGCATGTAACCCAAAATAACAATAGTTTAATGATTGGACATTATTTTTCTTTCACACAAGAAAGCCCCAGAGGTAGGTAGCCTCAGGCTGGACTGGCAATTTCAGAATGATCAGGAAGCCAGGCCTCCACCAGCTCTCTCCTCTGCCATTCTTATGGTATGGCCCTCATCCTCAAGGTCCAAGTGGTTGCTAGAATTCCAGCCTTCATGCCCAACTTCTAAGCAACAAGATGGAGGAAGGGATAAAAAGTAATATACTTCCTTCCATTAAGAGACTTCCTGGAATTACTACATAACATGTTCATTTACATATCCCTGGCCAAACTTAGTCACATCTGGCTGCCACCCCTAGCTGCAAGGGAGGCTGTGACCATATCATTCAACAGGGCATTCTGTTACTGAGGACCGAGGGAAGAATGGATGATAGAGTGAGCAATCAACAGTGCTGGTCACACCATCCTACAAGGCTCAGCTTTAGTTTCATCTCTTTCTTGAAGCACTGCTGACCACCAAAGTCCAATGTGATCTCCCTCCTCTGAACTCTTATCACATTTACCAATGTGGCTTTTGGCATGCACTGTACTAGCTTCTGTGTGACTTATGTGGCAGATATGATAGGTAGGCAGATGATGTGAGACAGATACATCTGAGACATAAAAATGTATATAAGTATCTATATAATAGATGTAGATGTAAACAAAGATATAAACTTTCAGATGGGTATAGCACAGTGGTTCAGAAAAAGTACAGAGTTTGGAGTTAAACAGATCCATATTCAAGCCCTATCTCCACCCATAATTTCTGTGCAAATTTGTAGGTGAATTAACCTAAGCCTCAATTTCTTAATCTGTAAAATGAAGACCATAGTTGAACCCACCTAATAAGGTTTGGTGATAGCTAAATAAGATGATGCGTGTAAAGGACTCAGCATATTGCCAGGCACATAGTAAGTGCTCATTAAATATTAGCCACTCTTATTTCTCCTTCATTCCTCACAATGGCCCTGTGAGATTGATGACATCATTCTCACTTTTAAAAAGAGGAAACTGAAGTTCAAAGAAGTTAAAGAACTTGCCTAAGGTAACAATGCTAATGGTGGTACTACTGAGACAGGAACTCAAACCTGACCTCAAATCCTGAGCTTTTAGTTCAAGACCCCTGTCTCCTGTCTCTTTTCACCCCTGGCATGTCAAATACATAACCTGCTGTAACAAATTCAAATGAATCAGCTGTCACTCTGTCTCTTGCTTTAAGGCCTTCTAGGTGTTATCTCTACCGCACATTGAAATACAGGGAAAAATATTTTTAATTTTCAGGATAAGGATCATTTTCATATGAAATCCATATAGGGTGGAAAATCTGATTAGAAAGATTTTATTTAGAAAGAAATTAGCTCAAGGCAGCCTTTTTTTTTTTTTTTTTTAGCCATTAAGCACTGTGAAATTACCCAAAGAGATCTGCAGCGTACTTTATTACCTCATAAACAGGATCAGAGGAACCTCGCACAAGGCCCTAGGCTTGAAAGGTGAGCAGCTCTATTTTGTTATTGTTATACGTGTGGAGTACTTTGTTTTTTTTAAAGAAGATGTTGGGGGTAGGAGTTTATTAATTAATTTATTTATTTTTGCTGTGTCGGGTCTTCGTTTCTGTGCGAGGGCTTTCTCTAGTTGTGGCAAGCGGGGGCCACTCGTCATCGCTGTGTGCGGGCCTCTCACTATCGCGGCCTCTCCTGTCGCGGAGCACAGGCTCCAGATGCACAGGCTCAGTAGTTGTGGCTCACGGGCCTAGCTGCTCCGCGGCATGTGGGATCCTCCCAGACCAGGGCTCGAACCCATGTCCCCTGCACTAGCAGGCAGATTCTCAACCGCTGCGCCACCAGGGAAGCCCTCAAGGCAGCCTTTTTGACTAGCAGAGGAATAATGAGGAAAAGCAGATGCATATAAGTAAAACATGAAGCAGGTCTCCCTCGGAGATGAAATTTAGCATTCCGAGTTGTGTACTTCATTTGCTTCAAGTACGAAACCATTTGAGTCTCTTTCTCACTAAGAATCAAGATATTTTCACAAGCAATAACTCGATTCAGAGATAATTGTCCTTGGGAAGGGAGGATTTGGTACATTCACATACATTTCTAGAAACTAAGAGATATGCATAGTCCATTGTAGCCGACAACCAAAGCAGAGGACACTCGTAGTACAGTATGCCTTAAGCTGTGATAGTGAGCAGATCAGCTTCTTTTTACAGTCCTCTGAGGTGAGTCCTTCTTAACGTGAAGAGGCTCAGATTCAGTGTCAAAACTCCTGGGCTCTAGTTCTGGACACTGCTGTGAGGTAGCTGCCTTTACACACAAGCACCCCTTCTCTCTGCCTTTCCATTTCAGCTTCAATAAAGTAAGAGAGTTTGGCTATGTGACCATTTAGGAACCATCTAGCTGACACAATATTTTATAGGTCTGGGATTAATTCTGGACATTTGCAAAGAATTAAGTAAAGCATATTAAATGTTACAGGCCTCATTCTAATTTGTTTTGTCTGCTGATTTTGTTTTTTATGAGGCATCTTTTCCTCTTCATTTTTTGTTGTTGTTGTTGCCTTTGAGGGGGTGATTCTCCTTAGGATTTGTACTCTGTACAGAATATTGCATACTGCTGACATGTTGATGAATAATTTTTAAAAATCTAACATCTGTATAGCATTTCACACACTCCAAAGCAATTTCACTGTCATTATCTCACTCAGTTTTTTTTTACAATTAACCCCTGAGACTGGAACAGTATTGTTGATGCACTGGAAAAATCATGGCTTTGGGTCTCAAAGAGCCTGAGGCTAAATTTCAGCTCAACCCTTTAAAAGTCAAAAGAACCTGGGAAAATTTCTGAACTTTTCTGAACTTTTCAGTTTCCTTATCTTCGAAGCTGGGAAGATGGTAACAATAAAATGAGGTTTTTGCGGAAAACACCTAGCAACCTAATAGTTGGTCTCTCCTTTTATCTTGGGAAAGAAAGCTAGAAAGCTAGATTGTTGAGACTCTCCTAAGGTTAAGAGCTGCCCAAGGCAACATCTAAAAAGGAGTCAAGAGATTAACCAAATTTAAGACTCCTGCAAAAAGTGTACTTTGTTTCTCTCATATTTTGTTAGAAAGATAAGGAGCGGGTGAGTATAATAAGTGGGAAGGGTCTGAGGAAGTGTTGGTCTGCATTGGGAGTTCAGGCACTCTGGGACCTCCAGGCAGCCCAATCATTCATCCTCGCATCCAAGAAACATTGACTGAGCAGTTACTGTTTGCAAAAAGACCTCTCAAGTGGGAAAAAAGGAAGGGGTTTGGAGGTTATTGTGAGACTCTGAAGGCACAGGGTTTTTTGGTTTTGTCTTTTGTTTTTGTACCTTATTGAGGTGATGGAATCCCAGGGCTGATGGTGGCCTCTGGGAGGGTTCTTAAGTCACTGGTTGATTCTAACACTATGCTGGGTACTGGACACCCCAGTTCTTCTCTTCTTCACCTTGCTTATGGTCTAGTGGGGACACAGCAATGACCCCAGGAAAGGTGTGAGCCCTCAGATAGGTGTCACAGAAGGGAAGGTGCTTCTGTGTGGGAAGGTCACGTAGGCTTCCCAGAGAAGGTAGTTTTAGAGCTGAATCTTTGAGGTAAGGCTTAAGAGGAGTTTACCAGACTGACAAGAAGAAGAAACCTTTCCAGGCAGAGGTGAGACAAAGCCTAGAGCATTTTGGAAACCACAGATAGTTAAGGATTTACAGGGGAGCGGATGAGGCAAGACTAGAGAGATAGGTGGTCAGGGGAGATCCTAAAGCCTGTTAAGGAACAAAATTCAACTGAGTATATTTTAAAGATCTTATTGGCTTTATTCAGCAATTTATGAATCCGGGAGCATCCAATCTAGCCGATAGAAGGAGCTTGGAAGAGCTTTATAAGGCAAGAGATTTTTATAGACCAAAGTGAGCAGGAAAAAGGAAGTTATACCGGGCATTTGCTGATTGGTTAAAGCAGGGTAACTTACCTTATATGGAGCGCAGGGAAGTCTTGGAGTCTGGCTAGGTAACTTGTGCTGAGCAGGCAAGCATTGACTGGCTGACCTAGACCTTTCTTCCTTTTCTGGGAACACTGAGCATAGAAACTTAAGTCTTGTTTGCTAGCATGGGGCTAAGCATGAGTGACACTATCTTGGGCCCAATGTGGTTACTTAACAAGGCTTTGACTAGAATCAAAAGTGACAAGATCCTATAGACAGTGAGAAACCAATAAGGATAAGTGTGCAAGTAATACATCCACTTGTTCTCTGAGAGATCCTGCAGGCCCACATTCAGAGATGCACTCAGGTGGGTGGAAGAGAGGGTAAGGTTCAGGTGGACTGACTGGAAGGAAACTTATGGAAAATTCCTAGTCACCAGAATGGTGCCAAACTTTAGTAATTTTCTGTAAAAATTTAGAGGAAAATTATTCACTTTTCAAAAATATTCTCATTTCAAGGCAGCTGTAGTTTAGTAGACTGGACTTAAAGCCAGTTTAAATTCTGTTTTATCACTTATTGTCTCTGTGACAATGGACAAGTTCCTTACACTCTTGGCTTCCATTTCATCATCTGTAAAACAGAAATAATATTTCCTATCCTGTGGGGTTATTGCAAGATTAGGGTAATGTATACAAAGGATCTCAGTTTCAGTAGTTAACTTGATAAATGCAATCTATTATTATACAAATGTTGCTATTTTAATTTGCCTCAGAGTCAGCTCTCTGAGTATGTTTAAATATGACTTAATTTAGAGTGTTCAATCTATAAAAGTGGAATTACACATCGTATACCAGGAACACATTTATTTTTTAAAAGGAGGTCTGCCAGCATCTTCTTTGTAGTTCTCCCTCTGTGCCTGAAGGTCAGATTCTTAAAATATTAGGTGGGAGAAAAGAATAGAGGGAAAATAGGTAGCAAACTGTTAAATCATTAAATTATATATGTTTCACCTAAGTCATTTGAATCCTATGATGACACCTAACCTTTTCCAGTTTTCCTTTGGTTTTTTCTCTTTATAGCTTTAGTCACCTCAGACAAACCAGTTAAATTTCAGGAACCCTTGAAGGATTGTGTGTTCCCAGCTCAGCCTCACTTAGAATTTCAAATGAGATGCCACCTTCTCTGAGAACACTCAATTGTTCTTTTATCAATTCCTGTGATTTCCTAATGTCAGTCATTCAGCCAGCCTTTATTAGGTAATTTCTATTCTTGGTGGGTAGTACAAAAAAGAGAAAAAGACAAATCATTCTGATGCAGAATTAATGGTTTGGGCCTTCTGCAAAACTTGCAGCAAAAAGGGCTTTGTATACCTTGCAGTTTACAAGGTACTTCACAGTTTATAAGGTGCTGTCACGGACACTATAGTTTTTAATCCTCCCAAGAACGTTCAAGTGCATTATAATCAGCATTTTGCAAATGAGGACATGTCGCTCAGAAAAGATTTGTAACCTACTCAGAAAATGCACAGTTAGTCCGAGGGTAGCATTGGTGCTTCAACCCAGGTGTCTCTGACTCCAGGTCCAGGTCCGCTAAGACACAGAGGCCTGACAGCTAAGCCTGAGAAACCTTAATGAAAAGGCAATTTATCCTAAGCTTGGGTGATGCATGTATATTGTTCAGATTCTTTTCCCTTGTAGGTTATTCTAAATATTGAGCATAGTTCCCTCTGCTATACAGTAGTTCCTTGTTGGTTATCTATTTTATATATAGTAGTGAGTATATGTTAATCCCAAACTCCCAGTTTATCCCTCCCCCGCCTCCACCTTTCCCCTTTGGTAGCCATAAATTTATTTTCTATGTCTGTGAGTCTATTTCTGTTTTATAAATAAGTTCATTTGTATTATTTTTTTAGATTCCATACATAAGTGATATCATATGATATTTGTCTTTTCTCTGTCTGCCTTACTTAGTATGACAACTTCTAGGTCCATCCATGTTGCTGCAAATGGCATTATTTCATTCTTTTTAATGGCTGAGTTGTATTCCTATATCTACCACATCTTGGACATTTAGGATGCTTCCATGTCTTGGCTATTGTAAATAGTGCTGCAATAAACATTGGGGTGCATGTGTATTTTCCAATTATGGTTTTCTACGGGTATATGCCCAGGAGTGGGATTACAGGATCATATGGTAGCTCTATTTTTAGGATTTTAAGGAACCTCCATACTGTTTTCCATAGTAGCTATACCAATTTACAGTCCTACCAACAGTGTAGGAGGGTTCCCTTTTCTCCACACACCCTCCAGCATTTATTATTTGTAGACTTTTTGAGGATGACCGTTCTGACTTGTGTGAAGTGATACCTCACTGTAGTTTTGATTCGCATTTCTCTAATAATTAATGATGTTAAGCATCTTTTCATGTGCCTTTTGGCCATTGGTTTGTTTTCTCTGGAGAAATGTCTATTCAGATCTTCTGCCCATTTTTTGATTGGGTTATTTTTTTTTATATTGAGCTGTATGAGCTGTTTGTATATTTTGGAGATTAATCCCTTCAGAAATCAATTTTTCTTTCAAAAAGGCCTGATTCTCAAAACTAGTCTCCTCCTAAGGATTCATCAAAGAATTCCGGTCTGAAACTGAAAGCCGAATAATAGGTAATTCGCTCTAGGTGGTATCTGCCCTCCCAATGCTTTTGCCCTGGGTCCCGGTGAGCGCAAGATCTTGTGTGCGCCGTCCAAGAGTGGAGTCTCTGTTTTCCCCCAGCACTGTGGGGCTCCTGCAATCAAGCCCCTCTGGCCTTCAAAACCAAATGCTCTGGGTCCTTCTCCCGATGCCAGACCCCAGGGCTCTCACTCCTGTTGGAGAACTTCTGCAATATAATTATTCTCCAGTTTGTGGGTCGTCCATCTGTGTGGTGTGGGACTTGATTATATCTTGAGTACGGCCCTCCTACCATCTCATGGTTTTTTGCTTTATGTCTTTTAATGTGGAATGTCTATTTTTGGTAGGTTCCAGTCTTCTTTATCAATGGTTGTTCAGCAGTTAGTTGTGATTTTGGTGTGCTCATGAGACGAGGTGAGTTCAAGGTCATCTTGCTCTGCCATGTTGTCTCCTTCCTCCAAGAGCATAATTTTAACCCATTTTACTGTGGGTAAACTCCCTCTAACAGGTGAGTTTGAAATATCTTAAGTAGTCATTTTTAGTGGGTGATGCTCACTGCAATGAAACTCAGTTTTAGGAGAAAATGATTCTGCATTCAGAAAGAGACAGAAAACATGGGGGAAAATCATTAGGAAGACATGAGCTAATAAAGCAAAGACTTAAAAATGTTAGTGATATTACTTTGTGATTTTATATTTTCTTTTCCATGTTTTAAAACAGATTAAATAAATTAAATCAATTAATTTATTTTTTTAACTTTATTGCAGTATAGTTGATTTACAATGCTGTGTTCATTTCAGGTGTGCAGCAAAGTGATTTAGGTTATCCCAGAATTCTGAGTAGAGTTCCCTGTGCTATACAGTAGGTCCTTGTTTGTTATCTATCTTATGTATATTAGTGTGTGTATGTTAATCCCAAACTCCTGATTTATCCCTCCACGCCATGTTTCCCCTTTGGTAACCATAAATTTGTTTTTGATAATCTGTAAGTCTGTTTCTGTTTTGTAAATAAGTTCATTTGTATCATTTTTTTAAATTAGATTCCACACATGAGTGATATCATATGATATTTGTCTTTCTCTGACTTCATTTTGTATGATAATCTCTAGGTCCATCCATGTTACTGCAAATGGCATTATTTCATTTTTTATGGCTGAGTAATATTCCATTGTATATATGTACCACATCTTCTTTATCCATTCCTCTGTCGATGGACATTTGGTTGCTTCCATGTCTTGGCTATTGTAAAGAGTGCTGCAATGAACATTGGGGTGCATGTATCTTTTCGAATCATGGTTTTCTCCAGTTATAGGTCCAGCAGTGGGATTGCTGGATCATATGGTAGTTCTATTTTTAGTTTTGAATAGATCAGGTTTTTATCTTATGGCCTTATCTTTTTATTAGGGAAAAGACCCAGATCTCTGAAAGCAAAGACATTTCTTAGATTTGCTTAGTTTGAAATTTCCTCCATTTAAAAAATATATATACAATAGAATTGGGCAAAATAGATGGGGTTAACAAGAAAAAACATGGAAAATTTAAAATAAAAATCAAGTTGGTGCCATGGGCACTGGTGCTAGACCCTGGCTGCTAAGGCTGATACTGAGGCTGCTAAACAGTATATAATTCGGTTGCCCCTGCCTCCACCACCCCAGGCTGAACTCAGCTACCTGCTTCTTTCTATCACTTACTTCAGACTCACAGTCCCCAGGCCACGTCCTCTCTCTGGCTGCCAGGGAGCTGAGAGCAGAAAACTGGCCACTTCAGCTTCTAGTCTAGGGATTAAAGAAAGGAGGGTTTGGATGTGAGACAGCATAAGTGTCAGAAATATGCACTGTAAGGACTTAACCTACACATTTTTAGCAACGGTCACAGGACCATAGACCAAATATTGCTTCTATAGGCACTCCACAAAGGAGGAAGAATGCCAGGTTTGATCTTGGTAAATGGCACCAGGTATGTTGCCGGAAATCAGAGCATGAACACATGGGCTACAACCCTGAGAGGAGAATGTGATGTGGAGGCCAGCGTGCCTGCATATGGAATCTGTATTCTCCAGTCTGTACACCTATCTGATCTAACACTCCAGAAATGTTTGTCTTGGAAGCTATGTATAATACCATGAAAAGTGCAATTTGTCTTAAAGAAGCAGAAGCTCATTCATCAATTGACAAGCATTTATTCAACGCGTAGTCTAGGCACCAGGAATAAAAATATCAGCATAACATAGCCTTTGATCAGGAATTGGCCACAGTCTGATGAGGGAGGGGACTGTGACTAGAGGTGAAGGTTACTAATGAGGTCCTGTGAAAGGGTGGAAAGGTCACCAGGGGTAGAGGACTTACGAGTGGCACGGGGTTACAGAAGGCTTTCACTCTGGTTTGTAGAACGGACCCTTGAACAACAAGGCTCTGAACTTCACGTGGACACTTACATGCAGATTCTTTTCACTAAATACATCCTACATTACTACACGATCTGTGGTTGGTTGTATCTGTGAATGTGGGACCAGGGATATGGAGGGCTGACTGTAAAGTTACACGTGGATCTTTGCATGGGGGTCAGCACCGCTAACCTCCATGTTGTTCAAGGGTCAACTATACTGGCAAGAGGGCCAGTTTGCCTCTCTTCGTTCATGAAAATGTTTAGAATATTTCCCCTCACTCTTCTATGATACTTTGGACAGTGAATCATGGACTGTCGGTTCTCTGAAGGCTGGAAACAGATCTAACCCAAACACCTCCAAGCAGCTAGCACATAATTGGTGCTCAGAAAACATTTTTCCAACCAAATGAAACTACAGTTACAAGTTAAACCTCTTCCCAGCTTTGGAGCTCAGTTTTCTTCACTATAAAATACAAGGTATAGACTAGACCAGGTGATTTCTGAGGTCCCTGCTACTGTAAACGGTCTAGGACTCCACCTTGCATACTTTTTCAGAATATTCAATTTCCCAGTTCAATTCAAGCCATTTATTTTTTATTTATTTATATTTATTTTTGGCTGCGGTGGGTCTTTGTTGCTGCATGCAGGCTTTCTCTAGTTGTGGCGAGCGGGGGCTACTCTTCGTTGTGGTGCACGGGCTTTTCATTGCGGTGGCTTCTCTTGTTGCGGAGCACGGGCTCTAAACACGCGGGCTTCAGTAGTTGTGGCACGTGGGCTTCAGTAGTTGTGGCTCGCGGGCTCTAGAGCGCAGGCTCAGCAGTTGTGGCGCACGGGCTTAGTTGCTCCGCAGCATGTGGGATCTTCCCGGCCCAGGGTTCGAACCCGTGTCCCCTGCATTGGCAGGAGTATTCTTAACCACTGTGCCACCAGGGAAGTCCAATTCAAGCCATTTAAATCTTTGCAAATTAATTTATTAAAATCCTGTGGATCCCAGCTGTTGAGAATTTGGTAGCTGGCCGACTTCTTTCTGTCTGCAGTGGCTGAGGCTGTGCCTATAAAATGTCAAACCAACCACTGAGCTCTGTCAAACAGCTCAACAGGGCTGATTGAAGAGAGGGCAGCCACTCCCCAGTCTGAAGGGAACAGTCAGTTCGGTTAAAATGTTCACGCCTATGACCTCAGGCAGATGCAAATCTCATTCACCAGATCTTGAGTGTCCTCAGTGGCTCAGGCTCAGCATCCACTCTAATCATAGGAAAAGGCAATTATGATAGGCATGTGTGCCTTGAGATCATTTCTGTAAATGGACTTTGCAAACAATAGCATGCTATCACAATGTGACTTACTACATTATTGTTAGTAGTGATGATGCTATTAAAAAGTCTGGAAAAATATATGGCAATCTGTTAGCAGCATTTGTACCCAAAAGGTGAGATTAAAAGATACGTTTTTAGATTTGTGTTTCTAACGAGTTTGAATTTAAAACAATCAACTCACATTAATTTTGTACCAGAAAAACCAATTAAGAGAAAAAGATAAATAATGTGACCTCCTCTGTGTGCAGTATTGTTTTGTAATAATTTTAACCCCATGTCCCTGGGCAGGGAGTCACTTGGAATCCTGATGTTGCCATGTACTTACTGGCTGGGTGGCAATAGCCCAGCCACCTAACATCTCAAAGCTTATTCCTTTATGTGTTAAAATGCAGATAAAACTGTCCTCCTCCCAGAGTCAGTGAGAGGACTTCAGAGGTGAATCTAAAAATACAACAGTGTAAATGAAATAAAGGAAGCATTATTATCTCACTGGATCTTTCCTGTAACCATGTTGTTTTGGCCGGCCAGATTTCTCATCTCCCAATTTATGAAGGATGCAACAAAGGCCCAGACAGGTTAAGTAAATGGTTTTGGACAAGAAGGCTAGTTAGCTCCAAGGTTTATTTCCTATTTGCATATTTTTATGCATATGTTTTTAATGTATCTGTTTGTCTAGGGCTAGGGTATCACTTGCCTATCATTTTCTTATACAATCCAAAAAAGAATACAAGTATAAAAGGAGAATATCGCAGTTAACAAATCTACCGTTAACAAAATAGTTGTCACCATATTGGGCAGCCGTGAAGAAAGAAACCCGAAACCAAGCCCTATTGAAGGCTGCCAAATGTAGTTTTCTCCAGCTTTATTTATCTCTATAAAGCAATTAAACAAAAAGGCAGAAAAGATGAGAGAGGAAAAAACAGCTCAAACTAAGACAACCTAATATTCTTTGTGCTGTCTCTTTCTGTCCCCCCAAGCCCCACTTCAGCTGCAGCCTCTAGAAATGCCTGTGAATTCTTAACACATTGAGGCTCTGTCTCATATTTCACAGTTCCTGAAACAACAGATAGTGCACAGGTGTCACTGTGAATGGCAGATCCAAAGACTGGGGGCTCAGCTGCCTCCATCGTTCAGAGGGGAATTGCTGAGAGTTACTTCTTTACCATTCCAGGCAGGTATGGTTGGCTCTGCCACCGGTCAACGGTTTGACCTCAGACATAGCATTTAACTTATTCAAGCCTCTATTTTTTTCATCTGTAGAATAAGTATATTTATATCTACTTCACAGAGTTGTTGCAATCATTAAATGAGATACACATAGGATTAAAGGAAATTAATAGTAAAGTGCCTAGCATGGGGCTTGGCATTTGATAGGCGCTCAAAAACTGCTTACTGGGCTTCCCTGGTGGCGCAGTGGTTGAGAGTCCGCCTGCCGATGCAGGGGACACGGGTTCGTGCCCCGGTCCGGGAAGATCCCACATGTCGCGGAGCAGCTGGGCCCGTGAGCCATGGCCGCTGAGCCTGCGCGTCCGGAGCCTGTGCCCCGCAACGGGAGAGGCCACAACAGTGAGAGGCCCGCGTCCCGCAAAAAAAAAAAAAAAAAAAAAAAAAAAAAACTGCTTACTATCTCTAAGAGGCATTGTGGTTTACGGGCTGAGTCCAGGCAGCCTGGGTTTGAATCCTGGCTCTGACGTTTACTCGTGTGTACTGGACAGTCATTTATCCTGTCGGCTCCTCCTCTATAGTATGGGGATAACGACAGTGCCTAGTATAAGGATTCTAAAGTGCTTAGAGAAGAAAAAAAAATAAAAAATAAATAAAGTGCTTAGAACAGGAAGTGTTTGTTAAGTAAATTGCAGAGGGCTCATACATTATCTAAACTGCCACGTGGGAGGTAAGGAAGCAGAGGGAGCCATCTCAGCAGCAGTCACTCATGGCACCACAAGTGTTCTAGCGACCCAAGGGCACCCGCTTACTTCTCCCTGAATCTGTTTCTAGCGCTCCTGACAGCTTCTCACTCTCCACTCTCTCCTCCGTCAGTGGCTTCTGTCCTTGAGCTTCTCCACCTGCTGCACCCTGCCTACAGATTCCTCATCTGACTGGTGTAGTTACTCACCCATGATTCCCCTCCCCTAAGGCACAGATCTCAGGCCAGGCCACCTCAGAGGCCGCTGGCCTCCTTCACATCCATCCAGTCTCCAGTCTTCAGTTGTGACCACAGTTGCAAAGTGATTCAAAGACCAGCGACGTCTGTTCTAGGAAGGCGGCTGTAAGAGGGGTGAACATTTTAAATTATGGTTGCATAACCATGACAGCAATTCACGAAATCCAATCCTCCTTTATACATGGGGAACTGAGCTTCAAACTGAGAAAGTGAGCTGTCCAATGGCATGCGCTAGGTTGAAAGGCAGAGCCGAAACAAGACTGCTGACTCCCAGTCCAGTGGTCATTCTACTTCTCCAAATTCCTGAATCTTCCTCAAACATTGCTGAGCCCCTACTAAAGACTCTGAACTGGGGTAAGTGCACATCGTGGACAACAATAAAGCACATGACGGCCCCCGAGGGGCTCTCATTCTGCTGGGGGAGACAGACAAGCAAATGAAACAGTAAGACAGGCAATATTTTAGAGGCATCTATAAAGTGCTAGGAAAACCCAAAAGCAAGAGAGTTTACCCCTGTGGGCAGAGTCAGGGGAACATGCCCAGAGGGAGGCTTATTTGAGCCAGACCTGGCAGGATGAGTAGCAGACAGTCAGCATGATAAGATGGGGAAAGCAATCTAGACAGGGGGACAAGGGTGGGCAGAGGGCATGGAAAGTAAGGGAGCATGCCTAGTCAGAAGACGGTGTGGAAAGGCTGGAAGGAAGCCAAACTGCACCTGGGGAAGGGGACAGGAGAGGAAGCAGGGGCCAGTGAGTGCTAACTTCCAAATTAGTGTTCAGCATGATCATAGCCATAATATTCCTTCATCTCACTGCCCCCTCATTCCCACCACTCACCTAACTGACACCGCCTGGGAGTTTTCCCTTACCTTTATCCCCTTCTGTGCGTTCTTACAGGACTCTGTACACGCCCCTGCCATAGCACTTGCACAGCGTCCCCGAGCTCTGTCTCTCTGACTAGGCTTGCCTGTCGTGGTTTCCTCAATGCTGATGTCTTGCACAACAGTAAACATCTACGGACTAAATAAACAGATGCATGAGAGAAACAGTGAATGAACAGAGGCTGAATAGGACTTAGGCAGGGGGAGAGTATGGTGAGAGGGTCCCAAGAAGGTAAGTTATACTGTAAGTGTCCTCTTATCTGAGGATAGCTGGTCCAAGAATCTGTCAGTTACCCGCTCTCCCCCAAAAACAGATTGGTTAAGTCAGAGGATTATAGAAAAACAAAAGCCTTACATATACTGTGGCAGAGATTGCCAGTTATCCCCAATAACCCTTCTCCTAATTTCTCTTGAAGTGCTAGAAACCCAGATTTTAGCTGGGTATGTGGCTTCCTAGAATAAAGACTACATTTCCCAACCTGCATCAGCCAGGCCTGGCCATGTGACCAAGTTCTGGCCAGTGAGATGTGAGCAAAAGTGACATGTGCAATGACCATCACATCAACATCTAGTCATTTCACCTGTACCTTTGACAGTATTTTTGTAAATTCCTTCAACTCTATGGAAGCTTTTCCAAAAAATACAACTCAGCTTTTATGGAAGTAATTCATCAATCTATAAAATATTTTATTGAACCACAGC
>NW_006784622.1:50403-79715 GCF_000442215.2 Lipotes vexillifer | reverse complement strand
CAGGAATAAACAGTTGAGGATCACACTGAACTGACTCTTGATAAGTAGGGACAAATAACCAGAAATTCAGTTAGTGGGAGTGAAAGTCTGCACACAAACCAGAGAGTAGCCTCTTAGCTCTAAGGACTCTTCCTCTCACAGGCATCCATCAGAACACTTACAGAGAAAATAGCTCCAGTTTACTTGGCAAGGCCATAACATGAAGATAGTTAAGAGAGCTTCTGCTATAAAAGCCAAAGGCACAGGGATATTTGGGGTATATGGGGAGAAAGATGAGTAGATTAGATGCAGTAGCACTGCCAGAAGTGGCCAGGGCTGGACAAAGAAGTGCTTCTGCGGGGGCTGGTTGGTCTCCTCTGGACACCTTCTTGGACCACTGGTGGTCAGTGGGCAGTCTCACCGCTTGTCACCACCAGTCTGGCCTTTCCCATAAGCTCAAGTGTTCTTAAAGAGGCAGTTCCTCTGATCTCCTGCAGGCTTGCTTCCTGCCATCTGGTAGGAGCCACCAGGCTGGGCCAGTGCATAGCTCTTTATATACCTGGCAGATAGAAGGGAGCTTTGCAGCTCATGGTGGGAGAGGGAGAGATGAGATCTCTGGGCTCCTTTGCCATGCATGCCATGCCGTCAACAATAATATATATGCAAAGAAGCATGTCAGGCTTGGAAGACCTCTGGTCCCTGAGGCCGCATGCACACAAGAACAGCCTGTACTTCCTGGGAAGCTGGCCCCACTCCCCCTATGGGAAGTTTGCCCAAGAAAGAACAGCAGACCTGGTCTGTTCTGTGGCTTGGAAAGAAGGGCATGCCAAAACAGTTCAGGAAACAGGAGACAGAGAGAACAAACAATGACATAGGAGCCAGGAAGGCTCATGCCTGAACCAAGAGAGAGATACACATGTACTGAGCAGGAATTCTAGAAATGTTTGGTGACTGGATAAATGTATCACTTTCCTGTTAGTTGTATGCATCAGTGTGTGTGTCGACCTGCATTTGGGCGCCACCAAGTCTTCTGTGTTCTCGTAGCCTGGTAACCTGTAATTGCTGTTAGGATGAGTCACAGTAGCTTAATTATGTGCTTACTTGTTGATACCCACATCAAACTGAAAGCCCCACAAGGGCAGGGACTCTATCTTATCCTGATATTCTCAGGAACCAACACAGACATAGATGCTTATAATCATTTGATGAACGAATGACGTGCTATACACTTTATAGAACATTTTTACAGTCATTATCCCACTTGATCTTCTCCCTAAAGCCCTGTGAGTTAGCAAGAGCAGCTTTATTATCCTCATTTTAGAGATGAGCGCACAGACTCAGAGAGGCCAAAGCAGCTAAAGTAAGTGACAAAGCCTTTTCTCAAAGTAGATCTTCAATCTCAGATCTCCTTTCCAGGGAAAAATAAGATGAGAGAGCATCACCTCCCGATGTGGAAGAGGAAACAGAGATCTCTGGTCTGACTCCCTGACTCTGTGGACAAGGACAGCAAGGCCTAGAGAGCCAGTCAGTGGGAAAACGGAGGCTTGAACCCAGGTGCCCCACCTCCAAGCCCAGTGCACTGTCCTGTTCAGCAGGCAGAGTCTCTCTCTGCCTAGGGGCTGTCGGTCCAGTTGTTGTGGATACTGGTATTGACAGAGTGACAGGGACGAAATTCTGATAAAAGACCGGAGGATAGACAGCATGGCGCCTAAGTTGCTGTCAGCTGTGCCCTGAGCAGGGAGGCCAAGCACCACCCAGCCAGCTGTGCTGGTGACTTTTTTGGCCCCAGCAGCAGAGGGATATACATTGAATCCAAAGGAACCAGATTCCTCCATCTTGCTTTTTCCTTTGAGGTCTTAGCAGCCTTTCCTTCACTTAAGAAAGAGATTCAAGTTTATCCTCCCACCACCCAACCCATGTCATGGTAGGAGATATGTGTCTCAACAGTAGGAAAACCATGCCCGTCATCAGTGCTTTGGCAGGAGTAACTCTCATCTCCTCTTTTCTAATGGGCTTCCCCATGGATATCCATCCATCTGTATGGGACACCATTGCTTGACACGAAGTTGCCATTGGTGAAGGGCTCATCTCAGCTGGAAAGTTTCCTGCAGCCTGAAGTGCCCAGCTGGCCACCTACGGATGCGGACTGAAGAGCTCATGCCCAGAACCGCTCACAGACCTCACAGACCAAGTGGGCTCTGGGCACAGGCATGGAGGGTGGTGGGAGGGCTACTGTCAGCCCTGGCTCAAGAGCCACTGTCCACAGTTTGGGGGGGTCCCAATTCTAGTGGGAGGAAACTCACCCATTCCCTCATCACCCTTTCCAGTGCCTGAAGAGGCCGCAGAAGCTCTGTGTATGGAAGCCAGATGCCCCATAGGACCTAGTTGCCCCGCCCATGGAAGCAGATGAGGCTCCCCTTAGGGTCTGGCCTATTCCTGAGGCCTGTGCTCTCATGATCCAGCGCCAGGGACTGTGCAACTGCCTCTGTTTTGCCCCGCATCACCCCAGATGCATGCCTCAATCCCTTCACTTGTTTCTCCAAAAAGATTTTGTGAGTTTCAGAGAGGTGAGAGGGAGAGGGAGACAGCCCAGCACAGAGTGCTGACTTATGCCATCTCCCTGGCTCCAATATGGACCATGCCTGGTAACGGACCCCAGCCTGCATACCCTTCATCCACTTCTGAGTCCCCCGACAGCTACAGTACATTGTTTCCTCAACATTGCAGCTTTCCACCTGTGTCAACTCCTCCAACTGTGGGCTTTCTCCAGCACCTAAAATTTATTCGACCCATCCAGGGCAGCCCCGAGGTACCAGCCAGGAGTAATCTTTAACCAAGGAGGGACAAGAGCCCAGAGAAATACTCCAGCCTCCTTGACTCCAGGACAACTCTGAGGGACATTCAATCCAGTCCTTCAGTCTCTTTGGGACTGAGCCCCCGTTGCCCACATGGGACCTCCTCAGTCTAGGGCTTTCTTCCTTCCCTGCCCCTCCCCTCCTTCCCTCACCTGTGCTCCCTGGGCTCGCCTCTCAGATAAACAGCCTGCACCCCTTGTCTCTGGCTTGGGTTTGGAGGGACCCAAAGTCAGACACTCCCTCTGCTGCTCCAGCGGTTCCCTTCTCGGCTAGTCAGATGGTTCATCCCCCTTCTCTGGTGACAGCAGATACTCATGAGGACTTAGCTCTCCTAAAGAACCCAATGTGGTTTCTTCCCACAACAGTTGCTCTCTCGCTGAGGGGAATTCTGTACCTACTTTTAGAAAAATTTTCTCTCTCTCTATCTTTCTCTCTCTCTTCTCTCTCTCTTTCTCTCTCTCATACGTCTGGTTGTTTCATTTGTGTTTCCTCTGTGAGAAACAAGTGCTTAAGCTAAACAGGGTAACAATGGGCAGTAGAAAAGCCCGTTTGGGCCTCACCCAGCTAGTACTCAACTGCTGAAACTGGGAGCTAGAAGGCCTGGCCTCTGGTCCATTTGTATCACTCGCTTGTTGGCCTTGGGCAAGCCACATACCTTTCTGGCATCTCTTTCATTACCTCTTAAAAGAAGGAGGTGGTGTAACTAGAGATTATCATACTAAGTGAAGTAAGTCAGAAAGACAAAGACAAATACCATATGGTATCACTTATATGTGGAATCTAAAATATGACACAAATGAACCTATCTATGAAACAGAAACAGAATCACGGACATAGAGAATAGACAGGTGGCTGCCAAGGGGGAGAGGGGTGGGAGAGGGGTGGATTGGGAGTCTGGGGTCAGCAGATGCAAACTGGTATACATAGGATGGATAAACAACAGCGTCCTACTGTATAGCACAGGGAACTATATTCAATATCCTGTGGCAAACAATAATGAAAAGGAATATGCAAAAGAATGTATATATATGTATAACTGAGTCACTTTGCTGTACAGCAGTAATTAACACAACGTTGTAAATAAATTGAACTTCAATTTAAAAAGAAAGAAGAAAGAGGTGGGCTAGGAGTGTTACTGCACACAAGTTCCCATGCCCAACGCACAGTGAAGCCAAACAAACGGAAACATCAGAGCTGGGAGCAGAGAAAAGTCTATTGCAGGGCGGAGCAGGAATAGGTGGCTTATGCCCCAAAAACCTTGAACTCCCTGAAGGGTTTCAGCAAAGCATTTTTAAAGGCTTGGTGAGGGAGGGGCATCCCAGGGTATGTGATCAGCTCATGCACAATTCTCTGGTTGGTTGATGTTGAGGTAACAGGGTGGTAAACATTATCCCTCCAGCAGGTCTGGGGGCTACATGCTCATGATCATCAAGTAGTTAATTTCTTCCATTTGGTGGTGGTTTTTAGCATCCAAAAAACTCAGGAAATATGCATGAGATACTATTATCTGGGTACGTCAGAGAGGAGCTACATCAGAGGATACGGGGGTGGAGGTCTGTCCCGGGAAGGCCCAATAGGTTCCTGCTTGCTTACAGGAGAGCTGTGAGGTGTGTAGGTAGCAAAAAGAGAGCCAAGAGGTGACACTACTCACCAGAGGAGCAAATCATGTCATCTCCCGCAGTCCCTCAGCATCCCCAGTTTCCTCTCCAACAAAGGAGTTGGTCCAAATGGCCTCTGACCTCCTCCAGTGCTATAAGCCACAGAATCAAGTCCCTGATGCTGGTAACATTCAGAGATAATTAGCAAACTGCAGAAAGAGAAAAAAGTGAGTGCTCGGGTCCAACTGATGTTGTTTTCAAAGTAGAGCAACCTGCCCTAAGATGAGTGGATAATTGAGAAGGAAAAGCACATCCCTCCTCTGAGATTCCCCCAAACCCCCCAGGCACACAGAAGGAAAGGCATCCGAGAGTGACCTCTGACTAGAAATGCTGATGCCGCTAGCAACACAATTCACGAACTTGTTAAGGAGAAAAATGTGAGAGTACCTTGTTCCCCCAGGTGACACAGTCACAAAGTGCCACGGATGCTGCATCCTAAATACAGGTTGCCCTCACAGCTCAGAGCTAACCATGGGAAACGTAAAGGAGGAAAAGCCACTTTCTCTGCTTCAATACTGGTTTTATGGTCATAAAAGAATACCTGTTCACTGCAAGGAAATTTTCAAATACACACAAAGGAGATGCTAAGCCTGGGTCCTGCGGTGGGTGCCAGGCCAGGCTCTGGACTCTAACCTGCTGGGCAAGTGCCTTCATCTGCCCAAGTCACAGATCCCTCACTCATAAAATGGTGGTGACAACACACCACTCGTAGAACTACTGTGAGCCTCAAATGGGGCAGTGTGTGTGCAAGGGCTTTACACACTGCAGCCACCTCTTCAGACTCCAGAAGGGCGGTGCTTAGCAGCTGAGCGCACGGGTACTGCAGGCTGAACGCTCCCAGATGCCACTGATTGATCCTAAAGCCTGAGGACGTTCTTTACTCCTGTGCCGGTCTTCTTGCCTGCAAAATGAAGATGACAATAATAATAGCTGCCTCCTAGAGGGTATTGGGGGAATTAAATGTGATCATTTACATGACATTCTCAGATCAGTACCTGGCCAAGATAAGCCCTCAAAAAAAAAAAAGCAAGTTATTATAGTATTTCTCATTTAGCATAGGCTCCTTGAGGGCAAGAATGTAACTCTTTTTCCAGACCCTCATACAGTGCCTGACACATATGAATAGTAAATCAATATTTATTTTCACCACCTCCTTCCTCATCCACCCATGTGTTCTCTTGTCCAGGCAAAACCTCCCTGGTATCAGTTACATCTCAGCCGACACGGACTCTGAGATGTGTCCCCACTCAGTTGGTTTCTGTTCATCTGTGCCTCTCTTCAAACATGGTGCCCATCCCTGGAGAAGGACTGTGGGTTGAATGAAGGACCCCCCAATTATGGTCCTAATAGCTGAGCTTATTTACTACACCATAAATGTGGATGCAAATTGAGTTGGATTAGAGGCGTGTCCAAAATGCTGTGAACTTGATGAGAGGCAGTGACAGCTGAGCCCTTTACCACTGCGTGGGTTATGAGGCACCAGCCCAGAGCCTCTGTCTACAACCTGGAAACAGCCAGAGTGGGCCTCAGCCCAGGAACATCTCAGGCAGACCTGCCTGTGCCTACAAAGGGCGGAGGAAAATGAAAACTGCCGTTGAAGCTACTTGGCATCGCACAGAAAAACAAGTGAACAAAAGATTTATTAGCTGAATTCAACAGTAATTATGCTTTCCTACTGAACGCAGGAGGCTGCCTGGTGTAATATAAGAGCATCCGACATGGCCTGGGAAGACTCAAGTTTTGCTACGTGTCTTTCTGAGCCTCAGCTTCCTTATCTGGGAGATGGGGATAATACCATCTGCACTATTTCCTCTCTCTCTCATTGTGAAGATCAAAAAAAGGTAAGGAGGGCTTCCCTGGTGGCGCAGTGGTTGAGAGTCCGCCTGCCGATGCAGGGGACGCGGGTTCGTGCCCCGGTCCGGGAAGATCCCACATGCCGCGGAGCGGCTGGGCCCATGAGCCATGGCCGCTGAGCCTGCGCGTCCGGAGCCTGTGCTCCGCAGCGGGAGAGGCCACAACAGTGAGAGGCCCACGTACCGCAAAAAAAAAAAAAAAAAAAAAAAAAAAGATAAGGAACCTGAAGAGCCTGGAAATGGTAATGGCTGTATCAATTTAAGAAAGATCAAAATCTATTTTTGCATTTCTTCTTTAGCCACGAAGAAGAGCAGTAACAATAATGCCTTCAATCTTTGTAGGATGGTTAGTCATATGGGTGTTCCCACTGTATTCCTACCTCCTAGCACAGGGTCTGGCAACTGTAGGTGCTTAATAAATATCTGAAAAATGACAGAATTAATGACTACCACCAGCATTTCCATTTTCCTAACCGTGAGGACCCAAGGAATATTTTCTTTAAGTGAAAAAAGCATGACTTAGTGACTCCTACACATCTGGGCTCAAATCCGGATTGGACCACTTAATAGCTATCTAAGGCTAATCAGTTAATGACTTTGAATCTTCATGTCGTCTTCAGGAAAGTGTGGATGATGGGCCCTTATCGTAACAAGTTGCTGTGAAGAAAAAGAATGATATAACCTACGTAGAGCTCTTAGTTATCATTATTCTGCCTCTGATGTCGTTATCAATTCAAGAAAAATTAGGTTCATATGAACTCAGAACCATGAGAATTCTTAAAAATTCTTTATTCCAATTTCATCAGTGGAAACCTAAGGCCCAGGAGTTAAGGTGACTCTCAAGGTCACAAAGCTCTCGTATGTGCTCCTTTAAGTTGCCTTCCACCTGGGCACCTGGGTGTTTTAGGAGCACCCATAGGGACCCTAGACACTGCAAAGAGCCACATCTTCCTGCTGCCTCCCTCTGTGAGGGCATAGAAAAGCATCATTTGGGATGATAGCTGAGGTTTTTGTGTAGTTTTTCTTACTTGAGCTCCTCTGATCTGTAAATTTCTACATAGACATTTGTATCTGATAAAAGAAATTTCAAAGCTTTAGGATTGAGCATAAAACCAGAAAGTATGACCATTGTCCTTGGTGGTTTTTTTTTTTTTTTGGCTTTGTTTTTTTAATGATTCTACATTTTAATTACCATAATCTCCATCTGCTTTTTTTTTTTTTTTTTTTTTAAATGATTCGGAGCAAAGGGCTTCACATAGTTCATAGCATTAAGTCGATTAATGTTGGGTTTTGCTTTGCATTCCATAGCTATAGGTTGAGAAAAAGACTTTCATCCTTTCTCTCCACTTCTAGGTAGGACTTTTAGAAAATCCAGAAAGGCCTGAACCACTTTATTATTTGAGGTGCTCAGATTATTGAAAAATGAAGAAATAGAGTAACATCTTTTTTTTTTTCAATCTAGTCATTTAATTTCTGTGACTCCGTATTGGCTATATGTATAATTTATTTGGAAATCATTTCAAACGTCTTTATTGGACACTTTTGTTCCACAGTCCTCTCTCCACCCCATGGCTTTGTTGATTGGCCCACTTCCTCAGCTTTAATCAACTATGTCACACGTCGATTTGGTCCCAGCCATTGCTTCACAAAACTCAGTTCAAAAGAACGGTGGCCTTTGCAATAGGTTATGTCATTGGTAGTAGAACGCTTGGATTCTGCATGGCTCCTCCCAAAATGTTCCGATTAGGGAAATAAAGTTGATATATAGTTATTTTATGTTTAAAGGGGGAAAATAGGCCAAGATGAATATTCTCCCTCACTTTGACACAGAAATAAAATAATCTATTTAACACTATTCCATTGCTAACCCTTAAGGTGAAGAATCAGACTCATCATTTTATTATTTCATTTATTAAAATGTAACATGTATTTTAACAGAATTTATTATTGAAACAAATTTCAGTGTTATCGTTGACCACCTGTTATGCTCATCTAAAATTAGTGAGTATTTAAGTAAATTAACTCGTCCAAAAGCAAAGACACATTTCTTGCATCCGTTCCTCTTTTTTTTTTTTTTTTTTTTTTTTTAATTAGAGAGACAGTACTGGAGCACATATCTTACAACACTTTTCTAAAGCTGCCAAGCACTCGGGCTCTGCATAGTTTATTCTGTTTTCCTTAGGAATGCACTAATTACATTTACCCAAGCCATGTGCTCCCATTCCAGTTGGGAACATCTATACTGTAAAGCTGCTGCTGCAGAGAAGAGCAGATGGAGAAATGGCTGATAAAAGAAGCGTTCTTTTGGGGAAAGGAGCCTGGGTGCCAACCAGCAAAATGCCTTCTTTTCCTGTCACTGCAGAGAAGTATACCAATGACAGAATTTGAGATCAATCAAGGTGGCAACTTATCTAAATTATTGCACAAGCATCCTTGGGCAGGATGTATACAACTTCTTGATTCTGGGAGCTATGTGAGACATTTTAAGTGGTTCCTCATTGAAGTGGTTTTTCATCTCTGAAGGTCCAAGCAGAACCTAATGACTACTGGGGGGGACATCGTAATCCTAATGAGGTAATCCTATTATATGCCAGGTATTCTTCTGCATTTCACATCTCTAAGTCTCACAATAGCCCAGTAATAAAGATACTATCATTCTTCCATATTATAAATTGAAAACTGAGATTTGGAGAAATTAAATGAGCCCACGTGTCTGGAGCCTGTGCTCCGCAACGGGAGAGGCCACAACAGTGAGAGGCCTGCGTACCGCAGACAAAGCAAAACAAAACAAAACACTTGTCCAAGGTCCTACAGCTGATAAGCAGTAGAGCGAGAATATAAACTTGTGTCTGCCTGGCTTTGAATGAAGTCTTTGTGTTCTGTCTCTTAGGGCCTGGATCATGTTCCTTCCCACTCTGCATTCCACAGAGAAAGGCAGGTGCAAATAGGAACAGGGAGTTCAGCTTCAATTAAAGAGTCTGATCAGCAATGTCTAAGGATCCTTCCTATTCTGATGTTCAAAGACTACAAGAGGATGTTTCCATGTATGTGCTTGCAAACATAAAAGTCCTCTACAAAGACAAGTTGCTATTAAACCTTGAAACCTTCTCTGGTTCTCAGCTTGTAGTGGCCTCCGATAGTCTCTTCCTATTTCTTTGCTCCCTCCTAACCCCTCTGTACCTAATCTCCAATGAAAAGAAGAGGCAAAATGTGCAATCATCATAAACTTCCTAAAAGAGGTGACTGGGTATTCTCTGCTTTGTTGGGGGAAGGGGAGGATGAAGCTTCCTAGCCTGGAGAAATGGAGCAATAGGTGATTCCTGCCTGGACCTGCCTGTAGTAACATTTGCTTAAGAAAAGTTAATGTATGGGGGCTTCCCTGGTGGTGCAGTGGTTAAGAATCTGCCTGCCAATGCAGGGGACACGGGTTCGATCCCTGGTCTGGGAAGATCCCACATGCCGCGAGCAACTAAGCCCCCGAGCCACAACTACTGAGCCCACATGCCACTGCTACTGAAGCCCATGCTCCTAGAGCCCGTGCTCTGTAGCAAGAGAAGCCACCGCAATGAGTAGCCCGCTCACCGCAACTGTAGAAAGGCTGTACGCAGCAACAAAGACCCAATGCAGCCAAAAATAAATAAATAAATAAATAAATTTATTTATTTTTGAGGTACATGGGCCTCTCACTGCTGTGGCCTCTCCCGTTGCAGAGCACAGACTCCGGACGCGCAGGCTCAGTGGCCATGGCTCACGGGCCCAGCCTCTCCGCGGCATGTGGTATCCTCCCAGACCGGGGCACAAACCCGTGTCCCCTGCATCGGCAGGCGGACTCTCAACCATTGTGCCACCAGGGAAGCCCAATAAATTTATTTTTTTTAAAAAAGTTAATGTATGTATTCCTCACAAAATCCTATAAGGAAAGTGCTATTACTAACCCCCTTTTTACAAACCTCCATCTATAAATGAGGGACTATCAGGTACAAAGAGATGAAATAAATTGTCTGAGCTGGTAAGCTGGTGGAGAAATGTCTTAGTCCATCTGGGCTGCTATAAAAAAATTACCATAGGCTTGGTGGTTTACAAACAACAGAAATTTATTTCTCATCGTTTTGGAGGCTGGGAAGTGCAAGATCTATGCATCTGGTGAGAACCTGCTTCCTGGTTCATAAATGGTCGTCCTCTTACTGTATCCTCACATGGCAGGAGGGACAAGGGTCCTCTCTGGGGTCTCTCTTATAAGGGCATTCATCCCATTCAGGAGGGTTCTACCCTCATAACTTAATCACATCCCAAAGGCCCACCTCCAAATATCATCACTTTGGGGATTAAGTTTCAACATATGAATTTTGGGAAACACAAACATTCAGTTTATAGTACATATATATATATTATATATATATATATTTATTTATTTTGTCTGCGTTGGGTCTTCGTTGATGCGCGCGGGCTTTCTCTAGTTGCAGCAAGCGGGGACTACTCTTTGTTGCGGTGCGCGGGCTTCTTACTGCAGTGGCTTCTCTTGTTGTGGAGCACAGGCTCTAGGCATGTGGGCTTCAGTAGTTGTGGCACGTGGGATCAGTAGTTGTGGCTTGCGGGCTCTAGAGTGCAGGCTCAGTAGTTGTGGCACACAAGCTTAGTTGCTCCGCGGCATGTGGGATCTTCCCGGACCAGGGATCGAACCTGTGTCCCCTGCATTGGCAGGCAGATTCTTATCCACTGCGCCACCAGGGAAGCACTATATATTATATTTATTTATAAAATATAGGAGAATGTCTTATTTTTATGACCTTGGGGTAGGGAAGGATTTCTCTTTCTTTTTAATTTATGTTATTGAAGTATAGTGGATTTATAATATTGTGTTAATTTCTGCTGCACAGCAAAGCGATTCAGTTATACATGTATATACATTCTTTTCCATATTCTTTTCCATTATGGTTTATTACAGGATATTGAATATACTGTAGTTCCCTGTGCTATACAGTAGGACTTTGTTGTTCATCCATTCTATATAAATATAATGGTTTACATCTTCTAATTCCAGTCTCCCAATCTTTCTCCAATCTCTCTCTCCCACCATCCCTCCCCTTTGGCAACCACAAGTCTGTTCTCTATGTCTGTGAGTTTTTTTCCGTTTCATAGATAAGCTCATTTGTGTCATATTTTAGATTCCACATACAAATGATATAATATGGTATTTGTCTTCCTCTTTCTGACTTACTTCACTGTATGATAATCTTTAGTTGCATCCATTTTGCTGCAAATGGCATTATTTCATTCTTTTTTATGGTGAGTAGTATTCCATTGTATATATATATACCATATCTTCTTCATCCATTCATCTGTCTGTCAATGGACATTTAGGTTGTTTCTATGTCTTGGCTATTGTGAATAGTGCAGGGCAGGGAAGGATTTCTTAATCAAGACATACACACAAAGAAGAAAGGCTGATAATTTCAGCAACTTAAAATTTTTTCATGATTATTTCTCAAAAGTTACTATTTAAAAAAAATTAAGATAAAGCCGCAGACTTGGAGAACATGATTTGCCACACATATAATCTCTGTAGAATGGACAAATGTTTTCCGTTTAAGAGATGTAGTCATGATTTAGTAAACAGGAAAAGTCCTATTTTAATATCCCTTCCCATAATATCCATAAATAATAATATTCATAAACAATATCTGCATGCTTTAAAATTTATATAAATGGTATTATATTTATTATTCTAGAGCTTGCTTTTCTCATTATTTTTTTGATCCATTTAAATTCACACCAGTTATTTTACCTGTTGTATAATATCCCATTGTATGCCTATATCATAATTTTCCTTTTCTATCCGTTCTTCTATTGATGGGCATTTAAGTTGTCCTAAATCTTTTGCTACTACGAATTATGCTGTTAAAACAGAGTAGTGTGACCATTCTGTTTAAGAGTACATTTCAAAATATATTTTTATACTCCTATTGTTTATTTCTAATTTAATTATATTGAGATCAGAGAAATAGTCATTGGTTATTGACTCTGAAATTTGATGAAGCTTTCTTTGTTTCTCTTGTATAATTATTTTTTTAAATGCCCCAGGGGTACTTGATTAAAATGTATATTCTTTATTGTTGGGTAAAAGACTTTATCAATTAGGTCAGAGGGTCTGGAAGTTATAGCCTTAGGGCCAGATGTGGCCCGAAGGCTGTTTTTGTAAAGTTTAATTTGAACATAGTCACCTTCTTTCATTTAGCTACTATCTATGGTTGCTTCTATGCTACAAAGGTGAGGGAACCATATGTGGCCATAAAATATTTACTATTATCTGATCCTTTACAGAAAAAGTTTGCCACTCTCGCATTAGGTAAAGCTTTTAATTGTGTTGTTCAAAATGTTCAGCTCCTGCTAATTTTATATCCGTTTAATCTGCTAGTTCCTGATAGTGGTGTGTTAAAATCTCCTACTATAACTGTAGATTTGTCAATTTCTTTTTGTAATTCTATCAGATTTTATTTTATGTTTCTGACACAGAGGAAAGCCCTGGAGGTCCAGTACCTTCACACTCTCCATCCTGCTGACCCCCAGCCACCCTCTTGCACTTGAAATTATTTTTGGACTTAAATCAGGTATCAGCCTCTGTGGCCACAATCTCTATGAGACAAATGTTGTTTTCAGAATGTTTCTCTTTTATTTGACTTGAGGAAGATGTTCAGTAAATGATAGCTGTCAAAGAAAGGCAAAATAGAACATTTCTATGTCCTGAGGGCAAGCTATTAATTTCACTCTGCAAGTCCAGCCTTTTTCTCTGGCCCCAAACAAAAATCTCCCTGTGTCCTCTAAAAAATGTCTAGCAAAGCTAGTTGTAAGCACGGTTTTGGGGAGAGTTCCAAAGCCGATAAATGTCAACAATGGGTCCCACAAGGTGTAGAGCAAGCACATTTGGAGAGGACTGACAGGATTTATTGGAGGGAAGATAATTTGCCAGCCAGAGAGACTGACTGCATCTTGTACACTGCTTGACTTTCCGCAGCTGCCAGAGACAAACCAGAGATTAGGGGACATTACAAGTCCTACCACAGATGTTGCAGCATTACTGAGGACATCAGCTGTGACCCAGATAACATGGTGAATAATGTGACGCCTTGCTCAGCACTGCTCATGTGGAAAAGTATAGATTTGTATCTGAAAGAAGCAGGTTAAAATGGAATTTTTAAAATTTCAAATCAGGTCAACATGTGTGTATAATCCAATCACTATATGCCAGGCAGTGAGCAAGGCTCTTACATACTTTACTTAATTTAAACCTTACAAAAGTTCCCATTTCCAGATGAGTAAACTGAGGCCACAGAGCTGGTAACTGAGTGCCATGATGTGAACCAGTTTTGTCCGGCTTCGAATCCCATGCTCTCTTCCCTTCAGAAGTAAGTACACTCATACCTGGTTGAGGGTCACACCAGGACACATAGACCCATGATGCGAAACAGCATGGGGCAAATGCCTCAGGAAGCGGGGGAGGGTGGCAATGCTTCTTGTACAAAGACTAGAGAGGAGAGAGCCAGTACTCACTGTGCGCTTACTCAGTGTTACTCAGGGTTGACTGTGTTCTACTTAGAGCCTCAGGGGTGCATCAGTGCTCTGATTCTACAGATAAGGAGACCAAGCCACCTAACTTGACTAGGTCACAAAGCTATTAAGGTTAGAACCAGGATTTGCGCTCAGCTCGTTCTAATTCTAATTCCTTCCCATTATGAAATTTTTTGAGCCATCATATCAGACTTAGGGAGGCAGGAAGGGACTTTCATAAATCTTTAGTGAGAATATGTTACTTAAGAGGATCCATGGAGGGCTTCCCTGGTGGCGCGGTGGTTGAGAGTCCGCCTGCCGATGCAGGGGACACGGGTTCGTGCCCCGGTCCGGGAAGATCCCACATGCCACGGAGCGGCTGGGCCCATGAGCCATGGCTGCTGAGCCTGCGCGTCCGGAGCCTGTGCTCCGCAACGGAAGAGGCCACAGCAGTGAGAGGCCCAGGTACCGCAAAAAAAAAGAGGATCCATGGAGTATACATGTATAACTGAATCACTTTGCTGTACACCTGAAACTAACACGCCATTGTAAATCAACTATACTTCAATAAAAAATAAATTTAAAAAGGGGGGAAAAAAAGAGGATCCATGGAAATATTGGTGGGATTTCAACTGGTAGAGCTAGAATGAGGGTCTGGAATGGCAGGGAGACTGCGGGAGCAAAAGTAAATTAGCTCTGGAGGTGGCCGTGGAAATTGAGCCATGAGGTCTGGCAGTGGAGAGGAGAAGGGGGACCTGGGCTAACTCTACCCAGGGAGGGCCTGACCATGCAGGGTCCTGTCCGCAGCAGCACAGCTTCTCCACTGAGGAGAGCAGCTACTGGGTTTGTGGAGAGAACTCCAGAAGCAGCAAAGCTGCAGTTAGGTTAGCAGAATTTGGCTTTGCAATCTGTGTACAGGGGAAGGAGGACAGGAAATCTAGAGCCATGAGTCACTTGGAATTTTAAGTAGGAAGAAACAAAGCTGTCAGTATCCACAGATGATATGTGTGTCTACATAAAAATCCCAAGAGAACCTAAAATCTAATTATCTGAATTATAGAAATGTTGGTAGATAAAACAAATGTGAAATATACACATAATGAAATATTATTTAGCCTTAAAAAAGAAGGAAATTCCGTCACATGCTACAACATGGATGAAACTTGAAGACATTAGGCTAAGTGAAATAAGCCAGTCACAGAAGGTCAGATATCGACTTGTACACGGTACTAGAATAGTCAGATTCACAAAGACAGAAAGTAGAGTGGTGGTTGCCAGGGCTGGGGGTGGGGGGCGGTGAATGGGGAGTTAGTATTTAATGGATATGAAGTTTCAGTTTGAGAAGATCAATTCTGTAGATGTAGAGGGGCAAAGGTGGCACAGAATTGTGAATATAGTTAATTATACTTAAAATATGGCTAAAATGGTGTTTTATGTTATTTCATTTATTTTTAAAATAGGGTTAAAGAAAGTATGTGTATAGACAAGAAACCTGGAAACACTGAAACTATCTTATTGATTTGCTATCTTATTGGAATAGTAAGGTTGTGGGTGACTTTCTTCTGTATGTTTGTTGCTACAAAGTGTTTACAAAGAATAAAAACTTTAAAGAAAAAAAATGGATGTAGGACTTGAAAAGACTTTTCTCCCAAAAAGAGATATACAAATGCACATAAAAAGATGCTCAACGTTATTGGTCATTAGGGAAATGCAAATCAAAATCACAATGAGATACCAGTTCACGCTAACATAGCTATTATAAAAACAATTTTTTTAATTTTTAGTTTATTTTTTTAAATTTATTTATTTTGGGCTGCATCAGGTCTTCATTGCTACGTGCAGGCTTTCTCTAGTTGCAGTGAGCCAGAGCTACTCTTCGTTGTGGTGCACGGGCTTCTCATTGCAGTGGTTTCTCCTGTTGTGGAGCATGGGCTCTAGGCATGCAGGCTTCAGTAGTTGTGGCACACGGGCTCAGTAGTTGTGGCTTGAGGGCTCTAGAGCGCAGGTTCAGTAGCTGTGGCTTAGTTGCTCCACGACGTGTGGGATCTTCCTGGACCAGGGCTGGAACCCGTGTCCTCTGCATTGGCAGGAGGATTCTTAACCACGGTGCCACCAGGGAAGTACCAAAACAATTTTTTTAAAACAGAAAATGACAAGTGTTAGGAAGGGTATGAAAAATTGGAACTTTCAGACACTGCTGGTGGGAGTATAATATGGTGCAACTGTTTTGGAAAACGGTCTAGCAGTTCTCCAAAAAGTTAAACATGAGTTACCATGTAATCCAGCAATTTCCTTGCTAAGTACATGCACAAGAGAAATGAAAACACATGTCCACACAAAAACTAGTACATGAATATTTCTAGCAGCATTATTCATAATAGCCACAGGTAGAAACAGCCCAAATGTCAATCAGCTGATGAATGGATAAACAAAACATGGTATATCCACATATGGAACTTTTTTTTTTACCATAATGGAATGAAGGAAAGTATGTGGGGATACTCAGTACTTTCCACTCAAGTTTGCTAAGAACCTAAAATGGCTCTAAAAAATAAAGTCTATTAATTTTTTTTTTTTAAAGAGTGAGGGAAGGGCTTCCCTGGTGGTGCAGTGGTTGAGAGTCCGCCTGCCGATGCAGGGGACACGGGTTCGTGCCCCGGTCCGGAAAGATCCCACATGCCGCGGAGCGGCTGGGCCCGTGAGCCATGGCTGCTGAGCCTGCGCGTCCAGAGCCTGTGCTCCGCAACGGGAGAGGCCACAACAGTGAGAGGCCCGCATACCACAGAAAAAAAAAAGAGTGAGGGAAGCAGGTGACTCTTCCTGCGGTGGTGCGGGTTTGAGGAGCAGGCTCGCGGGGGTGAGGCGTTTAGGCGCGAGGCTTCCCCACCCTCACTGGGTGATGTAACACAGACCTTGGGGCCAGATTTGCTGGGCTCGTACCCCAGCCCCAAAATTAAGTGCTCTATGGCTTTGGACAACTCAGGTAGCACGAATGTCATCAGCACAGAGAGGAAACTTCACTGAAAACTCATTGCAGAGTGGCGGGGGAAGCCGGATTCCACGACGGCAGCAGCAGGGCTCGTGGCAAGAATCGTGGCTTGCAGGCCTCCCCGGGCATTCTCGTCTTCCTGCAGCTTGTTGACCCTCAGGCGTAGGAGCTGTTTCAAGCACACAACCTTGAGAGACTAAGGTGTTCTTGAGACCATCTGTACCAAATCCGTGACTGAACCCAGTGAAGACCTCTATAGAAACGTTCAAGATTCTGGCAGCACATGTGGAGACCTACTCTTTCAGCCACCAGCTGCTGGAGATAGCCTTGTAGACAAATTGCTCCCAAGTCAGCCTGTTCTAGCTGAACAGCTACTGTAGACACTCATAATCTGACTTCAGAAAGGAGACCGCCACATTCACTGCCGTGCAGCTAACAGGGTCTTGGTGCTCCAGCCAGGTATCAGGCCTGAGCCTCTGAGGTGGGAGAGCCAAGTTCAGCACATTGGAGCACCAGAAACCTCCTGGCTCCATGTAATATCAATCGGCGAGAGCTCTCACAGACCTCCATCTCAACACTAAGACCCAGCTCCACTCAACGACCAGCAAGCTCAAGTGCTGGACACCCCATGCCAAACAACCAGCAAGACAGGAACACAATCCCACCTGTTAACAGAGAGGCTGCCTAAAATCGTACTAAGTTCACAGACACCCCAAAACACACCACCGGACGTGGTCCTGCCCACCAGAAAGACAAGATCCAGCCTCATCCACCAGAACACAGGCACTGGTCCCCTCCACCAGGAAGCCTACAGAACCCACTGAACCAACCTTAGCCACTGGGGCCAGACACCAAAAACAACGGGAACTACAAAGCTGCAGCCTGCAAAAAGGAGACCCCAGACACAGTAAGTTAAGCAAAATGAGAAGACAGAGAAACACACAGCAGATGAAGGAACAAGGTAAACACCCACCAGACCTAACAAATGAAGAGGAAATAGGCAGTCTACCTGAAAAAGAATTCAAAATAATGATAGGAAAGATGATCCAAAATCTTGGAAATAGAATGGAGAAATTACAAAAAACGTTTAACAAGGACCTAAAAGAACTAAAGAGCAAACAAACAAACATGAACAACACAATGAATGAAATTAAAAATTCTCTAGAAGGAGTCAATAGCAGAATAACTGAGGAAGAAGAAAGGAAAAGTGATCTGGAAGATAAAATAGTGGAAATAACTACTGCAGAGCAGAATAAAGGAAAAAGAATAAAAAGAATTGAAGACAGTCTCAGAGACCTCTGGGACAACATTAAACGCACAAACATTCGAATTCTATGGGTCCCAGAAAAAGAAGAGAAAAAGAAAGAGACTGAGAAAATATTTGAAAAGCTTATAGTTGAAAACTTCCCTAAGATGGGAAAGGAAATAATCAATTAAGTCCAGAAGGCACAGAGAGTCCCATATAGGAGAAACGTGCCAAGACACATATTAATCAAACTATCAAAAATTAAATACAAAGAAAAAATATTAAAAGCAACAAGGGAAAAGCAACAAATAACATAAAGGGGAACTCCCATAAGGTTAACAGCTGATCTTTCAGCAGAAACTCTGCAAGCCAGAAGGGAGCGGCAGGAGGTATTTAAAGTGACAAAAGGGAAAAACCTACAACAAAGATTACTCTACCCAGCAAGGATCTCATTCAGATTCCATGGAGAAATTAAAACCTTTACAAACAAGCAAAAGCCAAGAGAATTCAGCACCACCAAACCAGCTTTACAACAAATGCTAAAGGAACCTCTCTAGGCAGGAAACACAAGAGAAGGAAAAGACCTACAATAACAAACCCAAAACAATTAAGAAAATGGTAATAGGAGTATACATATTGATAATTACCCTAAATGTAAATGGATTAAATGCTCCAACCAAAAGACATACACTGGCTGAATGGATAGAAAAACAAGACCTGTATATATGCTGTCTACAAGAGACCCACTTCAGACCTAGGGACATATACAAACTGAAAGTGAGGGGATGGAAAAAGATACTCCATGCAAATGGAAATCAGAAGAAAGCTGGAGTAGCAATTCTCCTATCAGACAAAGTAAACTTTAAAATAAAGACTATTACAAGAGACAAAGAAGGACACTACAGAATGATCAAGGGATCAATCCAAGAAGAAGATATAACATTTGTAAATATTTATGCACCCAACATAGGAGCACCTCAATACATAAGGCAAATGCTAACAGCCATAAAAGGGGAAAACAACAGTAACACAGTCATAGTAGGGAACTTTAACACCCCACTTTCATCAATGGGCAGATCAACAAAAATGAAAATAAATAAGGAAACACAAGCTTTAAATGATACATTAAACAAGATGGACTTACTTGATATTTATAGGACATTCCATCCAAAAACAACAGAATACACTTTCTTCTCAAGTGCTCATGGAACATTCTCCAGGATAGATCATATCTTGGGTCACAAATCAAGCCTTGCTAAATTCAAGAAAATTGAAATCATATAGAGTATCTTTTCGGACCACAGCGCTATGAGACTAGATATCAATTACAGGAAAAAAATTGTGAAAAATACAGACACATGGAGGCTAAACAATACACTACTAAATAAGCAAGAGATCACTGAAGAAATCAAAGAGGAAATTTAAAAATACCTAGAAACAAATGACAATGAAAACATGACAACCAAAAACCTATGGGATGCAGCAAAAACAGTTCTAAGAGGGAAGTTTATAGCAATAAAATCCTACCTCAAGAAACAAGAAAAATCTCAAATAAACAACCTAACCTTACACCTAAAGCAATTAGAGAAAGAAGAACCAAAAAACCCAGGAAAGTTAGCAGAAGGAAAGAAATCATAAAAATCAGATCAGAAATAAATGAAAAAGACATGAAGGAAACAGTAGCAAAGATCAGTAAAACTAAAAGCTGGTTCTTTGACAAGTTAAACAAAATTGAAAAACCATTAGCCAGACTCATCAAGAAAAAAAGGGAGAAGACTCAAACCAACAGAAATAGAGGGACTTCCCTGGTGGCGCAGTGCTTAAAGAAGCCGCCTGCCAGTGTGGGGGACACAGGTTCAATCCCTGGTGCAGGAAGTTCCCACCTGCCGTGGAGCAACTAAGCCCACGCACCACAACTAGTGAGCCTGTGCTCTAGGGCCCGTGGGCCACAAGTACAGAACCCATATGCCACAGCTACTGAAGTCCACACACCTAGAGCGGGTTCTCCACAGAAGAGAAGCCACTGCAATGAGAATCCTGTGCACTGCAACAAAGACTAGCCCCTGCTCGCCGCAACTAGAGAAACCCCACATGCAGCAACAAAGACCTGATGCAGCCAAAAATAAATAAATAAAATAATTAATTAAAAAATAATAGTTTAAAAAATAAAATGGTAAATTAAAAAAAACAGAATTAGAAATGAAAAAGGAGACGTAACAACTGACACTGCCGAAATACAAAGGATCATGAAGGATTACTACAAGCAACTATATGCCAATAAAATGGATAACCTGGGAGAAATGGACAACTTCTTAGAAAAGCACAACCTTCTGAGACTGAACCAGGAAGAAATAGAAAATGTAAACAGACCAATCACAAGCACTGAAATTGAAACTGTGATAAAATATCTTCCAAAAAACAAAAGCCCAGGACCAGATGGCTTCACAGGCGAATTCTATCAAACATTTAGAGAAGGGCTAACACCTATCCTTCTCAAACTCTTCCAAAGTATAGCAGAGGGAGGAACACTGCCAAACTCATTCTACGAGACCACCATCACCCTCATACCGAAACCAGACAAAGATGTTACAAAGAAAGAAAACTACAGGTCAATGTCACTGATGAGCATAGGTGCAAAAATCCTCAACAAAATACTAGCAAACAGAATCCAACAGCACATTAAAGGATCATACACTATGATCAAGTGGGGTTTATCACAGGAATGCAAGGATTCTTCATTATATGCAAAACAATCAATGTGATACACCATATTTACAAACTGAAGGATAAAAACCATATGATCATCTCAATAGATGCAGAAAAAGCTTTCAGCAAAATTCAACACCCATTTATGATAAAAACCCCAGAAAATGTTGGGAACTTACCGCAACGTAATAAAGGCCATATATGACAAACCCACAGCTAACATCATTCTCAACTGTGAAAAACTGAAACCATTTCCGCTAAGATCAGGAACAAGACAGAGTTGCCCACTCTCACTGCTATTATTCAACATAGTTTTGGAAGTTTTAGCCACAGCAGTCAGAGAAAAAAAAGAAATAAAAGAATACGAATAGGAAAAGAAGAAATAAAGCTGTCAGTGTTGGGCTTCCCTGGTGGCTCAGTGGTTGAGAGTCCACCTGCCAATGCAGGGGACACGGGTTCGTGCCCCGGTCCGGGAAGATCCCACATGCTGCGGAGCGGCTGGGCCCGTGAGCCGTGGCCGCTGGGCCTGCGCGTCTGGAGCCTGTGCTCCGCAACAGGAGAGGCCACAACAGTGAGAGGCTGGCGTACCGAAAAAAAAGAAAAAAAAGCTGTCAGTGTTTGAAGATGACATGATACTATACATAGAGAATCCTAAAGACTCCACCAGAAAACTACTAGAGCTAATCAATGAATTTGGTTATGTAGCAGGATACAAAGTTAATGCAGAGAAATCTCTTGCATTCCTATACACTAATGATGAAAAATCTGAAAGAGAAATTAAGGAAAAACTTCCATTTACCACTGCAAGAAAAAGAAAAAAATACCTAGGAATAAACCTACCTAAGGAGACAAAAGACCTGTATGCAGAAAACTATAAGACACTGATGAAAGAAATTAAAGAAATACAAACAGATGGAGAGATATGCCACGTTCTTAAATTGGAAGAATCAATATTGTGAAAATGACTATACTACCCAAAGCAAACTACAGATTCAATGCAATCCCTATCAAACTACCAACGGCACTTTTCACAGAGCTAGAACAAAAAAATTCACAATTTGTATGGAAACACAAAAAACCCTGAATAGCCAAAGCAGTCGTGAGAAAGAAAAACAGAGCTGGAGGAATCAGGCTTCCAGACTTCCAACTATACTACAAAACTACAGTAATCCAGACAGTGTGGTATTGGCACAAAAACAGAAATATAGATCAATGGAACAAGATAGAAGCCCGGAGATAAACCCACGCATATATGGTCACCTTATCTTTGATAAAGGAGGGAAGAATATACAATGGAGAAAAGACAGCCTCTTCAATAAGTGGTGCTGTGAAAACTGGACAACTACAGGTAAAAGAATGAAATTAGAACACTCCCTGACACCATACACAAAAATAAACTCAAAATGGATAAAAGATCTAAATATAAGGCTAGACACTATAAAACTCTTAGAGGAAAATATAGAACACTCTATGACATAAATCACAGCAAGATCCTTTTTGACCCAGCTCCTAGAGAAATGGAAATAAAAACGACAATAAACAGATGGGACCTAGTGAAACTTAAAAGCTTTTGCACAGCAAAGGAAACCCTAAACAAGACGAAACGACAACCCTCAGAATGGGAGAAAATATTTGCAAAGGAAGCAACTGACAAAGGATTAATCTCCAAAATATACAAGCAGCTCAACATCAAAAAAACAAACAACCCAATCAAAAAATGGGCAGAAGACCTAAATAGACATTTCTCCAAAGAAGATATACAGATTGCCAACAAACACATGAAAGGATGCTCAACATCACTAATCATTAGAGAAATGCAAATCAAAACTACAATGAGGTATCACCTCACACCAGTCAGAATGGCCATCATCAAAAAATCTACAAACAATAAATGCTGGAGAGGGTGTGGAGAAAAGGGAACCCTCTTGCACTGCTGGTGGGAATGTAAATTGATACAGCCACTATGGAGAAAAGTATGGAGGTTCCTCAAAAAACTAAAAATAGAACTACCATATGACCCAGTAATCCCACTATTGGGCATATACCCTGAGAAAACCATAATTCAAAAAGAGTCATGTACCACAATGTTCATTGCAGCACATGGAAGCAACCTAAGTGTTCATCGACAGATGAATGGATAAAGAAGATGTGGCACATATATACAATGGAATATTACTCAGCCAAAAAAAGAAACGAAATAGAGTTATTTGTAGTGAGGTGGACGGACCTAGAGTTTGTCATACAGAGTGAAGTAAGTCAGAAAGAGAAAAACGAATCCAGTATGCTAACACATATATATGGAACCAAAAAAAAAAAAAAAAAAATGGTTCTGAAGAACATAGGGGCAGGACAGGAATAAAGACGTAGACGTATAGAATGGACTTGAGGACACAGGGAGGGGGAAGGGTAAGCTGGGATGAAGTGAGAGAGTGGCACTGACATATATACACTACCAAATATCAAATAGATAGCTAGTGGGAGCAGCTGCATAGCACAGGGAGATCAGCTTGGTGCTTTGTGACCACCTAGAGGGGTGGGATAGGGAAGGTGGGAGGGAGACGCAAGAGGGAACTGATAAGGGGATATATGTATATGTATAGCTGATTCACTTTGTTATACAGCAACAACTAACACAATAATGTAAAGCAGTAATATTCCAATAAAGATGCTAAAAAAAAATAAAACAAAAAAGAGTGAGGGAGAAAAGGAATGAAGTATTACTACCACATTAGTTACTACTGTAGCTCAGGCTGCTGTAACAAAATACCATAGGCTGGGTGGCTTAAATCTTGGGCATTTATTTCTCACAGTTCTGGAATGCTGGGAAATCTGAGATCATCAAGGTGCTAGCAAATTTGACTCCTGGTAAGAGCCCTCTTTCTGTCTTTCAGATGGCCCCCTTTTTACTATATTCTAGAATGGTGGAGGGAGAGAGCTCTGGTATCTCTTTCTCTCCCTGTAAGGGCACTAATCCATCATGGGGGCTCCACCCCCATGACTTCATCTAAACCGAATACCCAAAGACCTCACCTTCTAATGCCATTACATTGGAGGTTAGAGTTTCAACATAAAGCATTTTGGGGAGACAGAAACTTTCCCTCCATAATAGTTACTACATTAGAAGTAACATGCTGCAATATGATTGAATCTTGAAAACATTATAAGTGAAAGAAGCCAGACACAAAAGGCTGCAATATTGTATGATTCCATTTCTATGAAATGTCCAGAATAGGCAAATCCAAAGAGACAGAAAGCAGATTAGTGATTGTCAGGAGCTGGAAAGAAATTAATGGATACAGGGTTTTCTTTTGAGGTGATGAAAACGTTCTTGAAATAGAGAGTGGAGATGATAGCACAACATTATGAGTGCATTAAACATCACTGGATTATATACTTTAAAATTGTTAAAATGGTAAACTTTATGCTATGTGTATTTTATCACAGTAAAAAATACTATTATTCATTTTTAAAAAGGTGACTATGTACTCTAGAGAAAATTTCTGCAAACGTGCACAAGAGGACATGTTTATAATTGCAGACTTTAATTAGCTGGGGGAAAGGGGAAATTTATGTGTCCCTCAGCAGTGTAATAGATAAACTGTCGTTCATTTATATCCTGGAATACTAAGCAACAATACATGAAGGTTCGTAGCAGCATTATTCGTAACAGGCGCAGATGGAAACAGCTCAAATACCTAGCAACTCATGACTGGATAAACAAAAAGTGGTCCACCCCTATATCCCTCCTGCTCCTGGCGCCAACCCACCACCAAGCCAACCCCCCCCCATCTTCCCAACCCCAGCTCAGGTCAGCACTTTGAGGGGCTTCTCACAAGAGTATGGACATCTCCATTTCTTGTCCAAGCTCTGTACATCCTCTACTCCCTGAAAACAGCCTGCCTTAGCCAGTCCTCAGGCCTGGGGGAGGGCACAGTCTTGTGTGGTCCTCCAGGGAAAGGGTCTGGGAACAGGCCTGTGCAGGCTCTGAAAACAGGAGTGGGGCCATTTGGACAGGAAATTCTGGGATCCTGGGTTTCCAAAAATGGGTCTAGAAAAATATTCTCCCTGTGAGGAGGGACTTGGCCAGAGGAGAACTAGAGTGGGGTACTCTAAATCATGGGGTCCAGGGCAGACCCTTGCAACTTTTGGTTGCTCAGGTCTTTTGGTGATACTAGACTTAGATAGCCATGGTCTATTGCTTCTGGAATCTGACAATTAAGGCAATATTATAACACTTTGGAATCAGCATTTCAGCCCTGCGAACATTAGTGAACTTAACACACTCCCTCTGAAAGACTTTGTAGGTTGATTTGGGGCACAAGAATGACAAAGATTTTTTTTTTACTTGAAGTATAGTTGATTTACAATGTTGTGTTAGTTTCAGGTATACAGCAAAGTGATTCAGTTATATATATATATATATATATATATATATATATATATATATTCTTTTTCAGATTCTTTTCCATTATAGGTTATTATAAGATATTGAATATAGTTCCCTGTGCTATACAGTAAATCCTTGTTTTTTATCTATTTTATATATTGTGTGTGTGTTAATCCCATACTCCTAATTTATCCCTCCCCACCCCTTCACCCTTTGGTAACTATAAGTTCGTTTTCTATGTCTGTGAGCCCGTTTCTGTTTTGTAAGTTAAGTTCACTCTTTTAGATTCCACATATAAGTGGTATCATGTAATATTTGTCTTTCTCTGTCTGACTTACTTCACTTAGTATAATTATTTCTAGGTCCATCCATTTTGCTGCAAATGGCATTATTTCATTCTTTTTTATGGCTGAGTAATATTCCATTATATATATCAATATATACCACATCTTTATCCATTCATCTAGCGATGGACACTTAGGTTGCTTCCATGTTTGGCTATTGTAAATAGTGCTTCTATGGACACTGGGGTGCATATATCTTTTCGAATTAGAGTTTTCATCTTTTCTGGATACATGCCCAGGAGTGGAATTGCTGGATCATATGGTACAAAGATGTTTTTTTAACAACTGCCAGCCAGTGCCACCACTTGTTTTGCTGCAGCAGTGGCCCATGAGCAGAATTCTGAAAGCTGGACTTCCATGTGAGTCCTGGTAGATAAAGTGGCTCTTTTTCTGGAAGCAGCCACATCACTTCTGCCAACACCCAGGCCACCAATCTGCTACACTCTCATACTCCTGGATGAAGCCGACTTTGCAGGAACCATGATGTTATTTCTCAGCTCCTCAGCTTTCTGGGAGTCCTTTTTCTATTCACAGAACGGCTTTTAAGCTTCAGTTTTCCATCAACAAGGACTAGCCATGACCTTGTGCATCAAAAGAAGTTACAGTTAGTCAACTTTTCCATCAGCACTCAGCTCACCCCATTTCAAAAGAGAAGTTCCTAGAAAAGCACATTGCAAATATCCTCTTTTCATTGTTGATGTAATGAACTTTATTACCTCCTTTCTATTAATGATGTGGGGACCTAAACATTTAATCCGAGGTCCTCATTTTGAGCTCTCTACCATTTCTAGTACATTGGGTTTCTGGGGCTTTTGTGAAAAGGCTGGGGATGAGAGGCAGTGTCTCCATCTAAGTGGAAATTATGCCTGAGAAGTTATTACAGACCCAGGTGAACTGGAAGTGAAATAGTCACTATACCCCAAACAGGAAACCAGTAATTAGATTTTTGAGCTCAGCATAAATGCCTCCTAAGCTTCATGTTAATACAGGAACTCACTGTATATTGATTCAACTTGCTTGAATCAAAGGATGCACTGGCTGGATGTGTCTCCAGAGGTTTAATTGTGCTAAGCATCCCACAGCAATGGTTATATTGAAATGTAAATAACACCATGAGCCATCATTTGTGTCTCCAGTGTTTGGAAGCTGGTCATTCCAAATTATTATTTTTATCTTTTTCTTGTCTTGGCCTTGGGGAAATGTCACAAATGGCCAGAACTTATTCCCAGGTCAGACAAACACATACATCTAACATTAACTATACACAATGCAAGCCCATCAGGGACTTCCCTGGTGGCACAGTGATTAAGAATCTGCCTGCCAATTCAGGGGACACGGGTTCAAGCCCTTGTCCGGGAAGGTCCCACATGCTGCGGAGCAACTAAGCCCGTGCATCACAACTACTGAGCCTGTGCTCTAGTCTGCAAGCCACAACTACTGAGCCTGTGTGCCTAGAGCCCGTGCTCCGCAACAAGAGAAGCCACCGCAACAAAAAGCCCACGCAGCACAACGAAGAGTAGCCCCTGCTCGCCGCAACTAGAGAAAGCCTGCGCGCAGCAACAAAAGACCCAACGCAGCCAAAAATAAATAAATTTATTTTAAAGAAAAGAAAAAGAAACTTCAGCCATCAGACAGTCCCCAGTAAGGATGTGGGGTTGACAAGCCTGAGGGATGGCGTCAGGTGACTGAAAGCTCTAAGAGTATGACCTCCTTTTGACAATTGCATTATTTCAGGAGAGAAGCAGGGAGGAACAGAAGAGAGCTCAACAAGGGCGTGGATAAAGAAAAAGGGACAGAGGAAAGTAAATGCAAGGTGGGGAACTATTTGCTTGGTAGAATGCAACAGAGGACACTTATAGCACTTGAAGACAGAAGCCTAACTTTTCATCCTGACACAGGGGAGCTCATTCCACCACCAGCATAAACTGAGAGCCAATTAGACATACACTCAGAGTTCAGAGGGCAGGGCAACTATTTATATACAGTTCTCCTTGGGTTAGCCTTCTCTCAGAACAGTCTGCCTCCCAGGATCTTCTGGGTTGGGAAGAGAGTGGTGGCTGCCTGACTTTGAATTTCTTCCACCCTGCCTCCCCGCAAAAGAAAACAAAATCAACAATGAAAACAAAACAATGGAACAAGGAGGAGACCCTGAAATGAATAAGAGGCTGAGAGTAGGGAGAAGGAAGAAAGAAATCTACCCAAAATGAATGAAGTCAGTCAAGCTTCTCCTCAATCAATGATTCTAAAGAGTGGAACTTGTTAGAGATGCAAATTCTCAGGCCCACCACAGATTTACTAAATTGAGAACTCTGGGGGTTGGTCCAGCAATCTGTTTTTACAAGCCTTCCAGGTGATTCTGAGGCGAGCCAGAGATGGAGAACCAAACTGTCTTAAATCATTATCTCCCCAAGACTGTGCACCTTCCGTAGCCTAGCCGAGGAAGCCCCAGCAACTTTCAAGTCAGCTGCTTCCATTTCTAACAGAATATTGTGAAAATAATGCTTATCTGACACTGAACACCACACCGGGAGCTTCAGGAAAGAAAATCAAATAGATGTCTCCCAGCAACCCTCACCCCGTGACATCTAGCCCTTTCCTCAGTTTGTTTGTGAGCCCTATTCTTCCTCTAAGCTTGGGGTTTCTAATTTCATTTGTCTTCCTAATTTTATTGTCTTGCCTTAGAGCAAGGATCTGCAAAGGATCTTTCCAGGGAATAACCAGGTTAACTCCATGCAGATTTCAAGTTTGAAATAAGAAGCATATTGATGTGGCCGGCCGCCAGAGAATTAAATTATCACTGTGTCATCCCATATTCATAGCCATGGACACCATTCTTTCATAATTTATAAACATCATTTTCTTAAAACTCTTAAAATCTGCTTCTCATAACTATTTTTCCAGAGGATTCCTGGTAATGCATATATAATTTTATATGTATATAAATGTAACTTTTCCCCAGGATTCCTGGCTATTATAAAGACCCTTGGTTTCCTCACCTTTAAAACTAAACAGTAATACTAAACTTTCAAGGTCATTGTGAAGACCAGATACAATGTAGTGTTTGTCAGCAGTATACGCTTAATAAATGGCATCTAATTTTACTGATATTTTCTGCTTAGTCTATTGTATCTAAACTTCCTAAAGGGTCCAAAATAAAATTCTTCACTCTAATAAGACGATGAATAACCTGGGAGAGTAATGGGAACTTAAATTTTTAATTTTAAGAAATTTTAAATTCTGGAGTGAATAAACACAGTAAAAGAAACCTTCTGTTTCTTTTTCTTATCCATAATACACCAAGTAGGAAGGTTCTTAAGGGCCTGTAGATTGTCACTACCTAAGTGGGCTTGGAAAAGAAGAAATCGCTAACAGAACAGCCCAAGTAGATGGTGCTCATAGAGTGAGGGACTTGAGGATTAATAGGAAGTAAGTGATTTCCACCTGACCTCTTCTCTACCAGGCAGATGGTGAAGAGTGTGTATGGTCTGTGAGCTCAGGCTGCCTGCTTTGGAATCTGGCTATCATTTCCTAGCTGTGTGTTCGTGTGCAAGTCACTTAATATCGCTGCACCTCTGTTTCCTCATCTGTAAAATGGAGACAAAAATAGCACTCCAATTGCCTGGCATATAAGTCAAAAGTCAAAATGTTTTCAAGTGTTTAGTGTGAGCCCAGTACCCGTCTACATTCTTTATATGTATTAGTTGATTTGGTGCTTATAACAGTCCTAGGAACTATCATCATTTACAGCTA
>NW_006784622.1:35161-50352 GCF_000442215.2 Lipotes vexillifer | reverse complement strand
GGGAAAGAGAGGTGGAGTGATTCCTCCCACGGCTGGTCAATTGCAGGCCCAGCATACAAACCCAGGTAGTCAGGATCCAGAATTTTCTCTCCATCTACTACCCTGCATGGCCCCCTTACAACAAACAGGAGCAATTATTATTACCACCACCACTGCTTCTACAGATGAAGATGTAATTTACTTGTTCAAACTCTGCAGAGCTGACAACATTGATGATGGACCCACTGTATTCAAAACACAACAAAACACAACACAAGATATACAGAATTTGCTCACTACTTATCAGATGTGCAAAGGAAGAAGGGGAGGAAAGGAGGAGGGAGAGAGAAAAAAAACCTTAACTCTCATTTCCTATAACCTATCTCACCTTGCTTTCAAGCACTCGTCCAACTAAGGTAATGGGGAGATGTGGGAGAGAAAGAGTTGGAAAACTTAAAACCTAGGGGAAGCTATGCTTCTTCCCCTTGTTTCCTTCCGTCTCCTGCTGCCTCTGCTGTTGATGGGTCTGTGACTGGCCTCCTCTGGGTCTTTCTCTCACTGAAGTTTAAGACTAATGTCTTGCTCGCTAGTGTAGCCATACCCTGGATCTCACTGGAACCACTGGTCCTCTAAGGCATCTGCAACTGCTTTGAGGTCCCCAGAGTGGGTGGCCTGCCCTGCCCTCTGGCATAGTATCTCTTCACTTCTATTATGAACAAACTCCTTGGCCTTCTGAGCTCAATAGCCAGCATCTTCCAAGTGCCCCAGTGCCTGAGGACCACATATAACTTCTGCATCCCCTTAGTAGAGAACTAAGGCCCATCTCTTAGGCAATTCTTTTAGCAATTCTTACCCTACCATCTGGATACCTCATAGGCCGGGGTGCCATGCCAAATTCTGGGCTGCCCCATGGGGGTTACAGTGTCTTTGTGAAATGTGTGAGGAAAGCAGGACACCGGCTCATATATTTTCTATCTTTATGCTTCTATCATCCTGTCCACTGGTCCATGACCATTCTCAAAATCTGATCCCAGAGAGAGGAAGGGAAAGTCATTTGCATCTGAACTCTCTCACCTCTTCCACCCAGTACCAGAAGGTCTTCCAATTTTCTCTTCCCTCCAGGAAGGGACATTCCTTAGGTCATAGCCTCCTCCTTTCTTCATTTTAGCCTTTTGGTCTTATCCTGTTAGAGAAAACATTATGGAAAAATACACAGAATTAACAAGTGAAATTGCAACAGGAGTTATTTTTAAAATATCTGTGTTATAGGCACAAAACATTAAGCTGTCTGAGTGGGTTGTATTAAACACTTGATAAGAGGCTACAGGAGTTCAAGGGGGCAGCAATCATCAAAGCTAAGATAGTGTAGGAAGGCTTCATGAAAACAATGGGATTCAGGCTGAGTTTGAAAGCTTTGTACTCCTTGGACAAGCAGAAGAAAACTGGAATTGACATTGTGGGAAGGGAAAACCAAGTGAGCAGGACATGGCATGTGTCAGATCTCCTGGGCACACCAGTTTAGATGGAGCAAAGGGTTTGTTTTGGGAAATGATGCAAGACAAGAGAGGCCACTAATGGTTGGATTATGATGGACTTTGAATGCCTCAAAACAACCCCATTAGGTAGGCAATTTCTGTATCCCTGTTTTACAGATGAGGACCCGGAAGCTCCAAGAAATTAAGTGGCTTGTCTAAGACCAAACAACCAGTTAGTTGCAAAACCTTCAGTCATCAAGTCTTAATCTTCACATGGATAAAACAAAGTTATATTTGATGATCCATATACTTTCATGTTCCTCCATGATGCCTTGATGAGGAGAGGTTGGTATCCATGTACCAGAGTCATTTTCAGCCTCACCAGCACACACACAGTTACTCTAAGGTCAGCGTGGATTCTTTGTGCAGCTTGAGCTTTCAAATGTGTGCTGTGGGCATGATAGATACCATTGGCACTGACAACTGAAGGCAAATTGAATTTTCTCCTTGACATCTCCACAGGATGTAGTTTACCAAGTAAAGTCCTTTTCTATATGCCGTGGGCTCTGAAAACATGACCACAAAAGGTACAATCATGTAATGTTGCTGTTACAAGCTCCATTCAATTTACTTCGAAATGTCATTAAAAATTGCTTCTGTCAGAGCGCAGGTCTTGGAAAGGAGAAAGGTCTGTTGGGGTGTTACTGGAGGTGATGGGCGATCACTGCTGTAGACCATGGATGGAAACCAGGCAAGGCAGAGAGTCCGGCACAGGGAGGGCCTTTGCACAGGGGATAAATATAAGGACTAGGGGGAGCTAACGGGCACAGGAGTGATGCATAAGGTGCTCAGAAGGGACCATGCTAAGACAAAACACTCCTCCCAGGCTCTCAATTATCCTCATGATGAATAAGACTCTCAGAGCAGTGCTCACTCTCTGCTTAACATCTCCACTTGGAAACTGATACAAGTCTAGGTATCCTTGAAATGTTTACACTCTAAATTTCCCTTAACCTAATTACAGTCACTTCATCATAATTGGGTTGAGTGACTCTACTTTCAATCCTAATCAAGCTCTAGCCTAGAGGTGTGGATCTTCTGATTCGCATTTCTATCATTTCCTTCTCAGTATCTATTTTCAGCTTTTTCTCCTCGGCTTCCCTCAGAAAATGGGGCAGAATTGTCAACTGGCTCTGTAGCTTAATAGTCTGTAGTTTCCCTCTCCTTTTCTTCTTTTTTTTTTTTTTAAAGCCTATTTACTTACATTACACAAGCACAGCTGGAAGAATAAGCCCTTGCTTCACTAAACCATGCACCAATGGCTTTGAGACAATGAGCAAAGTGTATTAAATGTCAGTGCTTCTTAAGAAATATTCGCAGTGAGATTCTGCCCTGGAGTGTCACACAGAGAAGGCCACTCTAGTCATAGGTGCTTTTGGCAGGGCCACTGCGTGTACTCGTCGCTCCCTCCAGCTCTGGAATTCTCTAAGGCCGGCCAGTTTCCTCTGGGTCTGACAGGAGTGATGTCTTGACATTTGTTTGGCTTGTTTTTGGCATGGGACTCTACTGCACAGTGAGCTCCTTTCCAGTCCTTGTCCCCAAGGAGCATCTGTGTGTCCACAGATGTGCATAGGCATGTTATTGCTTTTTCTTAACTTTTGAGCATTTTGCTCAGTTGCCACACCTTGGATTTCTATTTTGCACCACTTCCTCCAGCATAGATGGTCCTCAGAATACAGTGTTTTCTCACCCCTTTGGACTTTACATATTGATCTCTCTGTCTCAGATATTGCTCTCCTAGAAAATATCCACTAGAAAGCTTTCCCAAAGCATCCCTAGAGAAATGCAAACACTTCTTTGTCTGTACTCTCATTACACTTTGTACATGTGACCAACCTTTAAGGCAGTCTTCACACCAGATTAGAATTACTTGTTTGCATGTCTGTTTCAAGAGACAGAGAGGTATTTAAGAACAGCTGCTGTTCTTAGGGTCTCCAAAGAAACAGGACCAATAGTGTGTGCATACAGAGAGAGAAAGTGATTTATTTGAAGGAATTGGCTCATGTGATGGTGGAGGCTTGGTGAATCCAAAATCTAATAGGGGAAGCTATAGGCTGGAGACTCAAGAAAGAGTTGCAGTTTGAGGCAGTCTGCTACAGAACAAGAGTCACTGTGGCAGATGAAGTCTGAAGGTGGTGTGCTAGCAAATTCCCCTTGCTTTGGGGAGGAGGTCAGTCTTTTTTTCCATTCAGGCCTTCAACTGATTGCATGAAGCCCACCTATATTATGGGGGTCAATCTACTTCATTAAAAGTCCATTGATTTAAACGTAAATCTCATTCAGAAACACTCATAAAAATATCCAGAATAATGTTTGACCAAATATCTGGGCACAGTGGCCCAGACCGGTTGACACATAAAATTAACCATCACAGGGACTTGGTCTCATTTGTCTTTGACATTCTTAGTACCCAGCAAAAGCTTAATATACAAGGTGTTTGCTGAATAAATGATGTCCAATGAAGAGAGAACAAATGTTCTTGAAACACCCAGTTCAGTATGACCTGACATTTTCTTTTTGACTTATCTGTATAATTACAAAACCCCTTAAAACAGTGGCAGTGTTCCATTTAGAGACTGATAGACAATCCGGCCTTACAGGCAAAAATGGTAGGAGCAAATCCTGGGGAGAGAAAAATAAGCCTGTGCCCAGAAATAAGAAAGGCTATGTCATGCCCATTCTTAAAGCTGAGACCATGTAATATTTCCATTTATGGCTCTTCTCTTTTACTGGGCCTCTGAGTTGGAATGGAAATACATCCAACAAGGACTTTCAGACTAATCCCTGGTCACACCCTGCACCTTCTCTTCCATCCCTGTTGCTCTTAAGCCACATGAGTCACAGGTAGAGATTGTAATAGATGGAATGCAAGGTTTCATCTCATAAATTCAGAGAGGCCACTTCCTTACTTTCCCATCCTTTGGTCTGTATTTGTCTCTTCAAATTTTCTATATGCACCCTGAAGCCAGGGTGAGAAAAGAAGGGTGTTAGAGGTACCAGTATGAATTGTACTAAGATTATTTTTTAAAGTAATAGAATGTCCTTGAAAGACCTGTAACTATAATGATATAACAGAGAGACACATGAGGGCATTCTATCTAACCAGCAATAGAGGAAAGTGAACCTGCAGTTGCTTGGGGATTTTATTTGTTTGATTTATTGCAGCCCTTTTTCAATGACATGGGTGAATTTAGCTCCTACCTTGGGACTCATTTTTGTGGTTTTGATAGGCTCCATAATTTTCAAGAAGAGCGAAGTGTCCGAGCACTTATTCATTCATTCAAAGTGCATTTATTGAGGCCTCGTGCTAAGCCATGAAGATGACTAAGACCCATCCCCTGCCTCAAAGACCCCAGTGGGGGGAGGCAGCCATATACAGATGGTTTAAGTAGCATTATTTTCTATGCTTTCTTTGATGGAGACATTTGGTTGGTTTCCAGTCTTTGGGGGATAAAAATAAAGGCTGGCGTTGTATGGGGACCTCTGATGAGAAAGGATGCAATTAAAAATCTCCAGTCAACAGGAAGTCAAGGTATAAGTGATTCATTCTAAATTTTCAGTCCTGACTTTATGAGCATTTCAAACAATTTATGAGAATTGCTAATGAGAATACAAACCAACTTGATATTCAGAACGGTTATCCTCATTAAAAGCTAATCACAATTTCTACGCGTGGTCCCCCTACCTCGTCCTACTTTTGCACACAGAAGCTGCCTTATTGAATCAGACTGTGATGGGAGGAGCCTGAGGTCGGAATTGCAGAATTCTTAAGTGTCATAAATTTTACAGTCAGACGGCAGTGCCCTCAGTAGTACTTGGGGGAGATATAGACACAATTGGACAGTCGGTGGTGGGAAATTATATTTATCACATGGTCCTGATTGTAACTCAGTGCATATTTTCATGCATGCATCCATCCACTCATTCTTTCCTTAGACAATGTTCTAGGCACTGTGCCAGACACTGGAGGTAGGAAGTTGAATATGGTCCACGCCCTTAAAAGAGCTCCCTGTTAGAAAGAGATACAAAAAAGAGAAAAGGTGATTATAAGCAAGGTAATAAGTGTTGTTATAGAGTAAACACAAGGGCCACCCGTTGTTATTTATTTATAGAATAAAATTTTACTGCTACTCCCTAGAGATGTGTGTTAGGAAGACCTAGGAGGCTGCTGAAATACAAGAGCTAGGCGAGGACAGAAAAGGCTCCATTAGAAGGTGGTATTGGGCTTCCCTGGTAGCACAGTGGTTAAGAAACGCCTGCCAATGCAGGGGACACAGGTTCCAGCCTTGGTCTGGGAAGATCCCACATGCCTTGGGGCAACTAAGCCTGTGCGCCACAACTACTGAGCCTGTGCTCAAGAGCCCATGAGCCACAACTACTGAGCCCTCGCACCACAACTACTGAAGCCTGCGCCCCTAAAGCCTGTGCTCCGCAACGAGAAGCCACCGCATTGAGAAGCTCGCACACCACAACAGAGTAGCCCCCGCTCACTGCAACTAGGGAAAGCCCATACGCAGCAATGAAGGCCCAGCACAGCCAAAAATTAATTAATTAATTAATTAAAAGAAGGTGGTATTGACCTGAGTCTTGAAGAATGAGTAGAAGCTGGCCATGTGAAAGAGGGAAAAGGGAGGTATGCATGAAGGTTCAGTTTTGTTCCTCATGAAATAAGATTTATTCTTCAGCTTGAATCATTTGACCATGAAGATGTCATGTCTACTTCCTGTCAGGTCTGTTCATTCTTGAGAAATTTTTAGGTGTTGAGAATCTACTAATTCCATTTGGACAGGAGAAAATTCCACAAAGTCCAACAGATCAAGTACATGTAACTATCCTGGAGAATCTGGAATTTGAAAACCTATGAGGGAACAAATAAATTTAAAGAATAATAAAAACAGTTTCTATTACTTGAGTGCAACTCTGCACCAGGCCCTGGACAGGATACTTAGTAAATAACGTCTCAGTGAATCCTTGCAAAAACCGTAAGTGGTATGTTTTATAGACATTGCAGCTGAGGCGTGAAACAATAAATTTACCTGCCCAAAGTCACAAAGATAGTAAGTGGAGGACCTAGTTTTGTTTGAACCCAAAGCTTTGCTCTTGAGAAAATAAAATGAACTAAGAAATAGTAAAGATTTAAGAAGTCATATAAAGTTCTCCCTGTCCCAGATCTCTCCAATTATAGTTTTGTAGGAGAATCTAATCTACTCTCCCACCTCCCATAACCCACTGAAGGACCCACTTCTCCCCCCAAGAGAGGTAATAAGAGTAAAGTAATAGTCTTGAACTTGTATCCTTTTCGACACAACTCAAGTGATACACATTTTGGAGAAGCATTTCCAACCTTTTATTACAGATAAAAATCATCTGTATAACTTCCAAAGAAACCATCAGACAACTCTGGCTTCACTAAAATCATTAGAAGTTATTGTGTGTAGTGGATTTTATTACTGGTGAGAATTACACAAGTATATCCCACTTTCTTTAATATACAACAGCCTAGAAGGGACATATTGTCTAACAACTCAAAGGAAGAAATAATAACATTGATATTGAACCACAATATCCCCTGGCAGAAACAACAAAAATAAGCATTTCACTTTCTCATTCAAAAATCCTGAACCATTCTTTCAGTAAAGCATTTCTGAGTCACAGACTTGCATAAAAAGACATCCTCCTCTATTAGTCAAGGTTCTCCAGAGAAATAGAACCAACAGGATGTATGACTTATTTTAAGGAATTGGCTCATGCAGTTGTGGAGGCTGAAAGGCCAAAATCTGTAGGACAGGCTGGTGGGCTGGAGTCTGAGGGAAGTTTAGGTTGCAATCTTGAGTCTGAAGGCCATCTGGACGTCTCCTTCCTCATGGGGTCTGTCTCTTTCCTTAAGGTCTTTAGTTGATTGAATGAGGCCCATCCACCTCGATCATGGAGAGTGATCTTCTGTACTCAAAGTCTACTGATTTAAATGTTAATCATATCTAAAAAATACATTCACAGCAGCATCCAGATTGGTGTTTGACCAAAAAAATGAGCACCACAGCCTAGCCAAGTTGCCACATAAAATTAACCATCGCATCTTCCAAATTCCAAATCTCAGAAAATGGCAGCACCACGTACCTGACTGCCCAAGTGAGAAGCATGGAATCATCTAGATTCTTTCTCTTCCTTCACCCCACAACCCAAGTCCCAAAAATACTAACTCCCAAATATTTCTAGACTTAGTGCCTTCCTCTTCAACCCCATGCCTACTGCCAAACCGTTGTCTCTTATCTGATTTATTAAAATTGTCCCCTAATCTCCTTGCCTCAAGTTCATCCTCCTCTTACATTTCAAAACCATTAAACTCATGTTCCATCTTAAAATGCTTCAGTGATTCTTCATTGTGATCTAGATAAAATCCAAGCTCCCTAACACGTGGCCTTCGGGCCCTTCATGACCTGGCCCCTGCCTCTCTGCTTTCATGTCCCTCTGCTCATCCTTACCCCAAACCTGGACAGCTCCTTGCAGGGGCAAACACCCCATAAATTTTTCATATTGCAGTAATAGTCCACACACTGCTCCCTCTGTAAATAATGGCTTGTCCATCTGGAAAATGCCTACTCCTCCATCTTCACATCCCAAATTTCCCTTCTTCCCAATCAGGCTCACTTTTGCTACAGACGCTTTATGCAATACAAGGTTACATTTTCCTTTTTCTGAGTTCCCATGGTATTCAGTTCATACTTCTATCAATCACATTTCATATACACATGAAAAATATATCTAGTTACATGCTTTTCATCACCATTAGTATGTAACCTGGTTAAAGGATTAGATTTTTGTCTTTATCCATCTTGGTAGCCTCAGTTCAAAAGAGAAAACCCCGTTTAGTGCCCATCACTTAGCAAACATCCAGTAAATGTTTGCAATGGTCTTTTTACTTACTTGTAAACATCTCCTTCTAGATACATGCTCTTCAAGGAAAATAATTGCGTGTTTGGTTTACCGGTGCCTGCCATAGTGCCTGGCATATAGTAGACATCTAGTAAAGATTTGTCCAATGAATGAGCACTTTAGCCGTTAAGTTTGATCATATCAACCTCAAATATTTTCTCTGTTTTTCTTGTCCTGAAGTCTTCAGCTAGGTAGAAAGGCTCTCGTTGGCATGGACTAGTCTTCTACATTTTTGTTGTCCTTTCTCCTCTCTGCCCCCACCCATCCTAGGGCCTAGCACAGGACCGGCTACATGCTGGAGACTCAATATTTGCTGATTAAATAATGAATAGGTTTTACACCTGTGTATTCATTTCTCTGAATCAGAGCTTCCTCATATCAAAATTTATCCCTTAACTTGTTATAATGAACTGGGGAAAATCAGGCTGAGTATCAAAGGTCAACTCTGCCCAGGAGAGATGGAATGCATGTCTCTTGTGATTAATCTGTACACACCTCAGGAAGGCACACACCCATACTCTCCAAGAGCATTGTATTTCATCCTGATGCTCAGATGAAGGATGAGGGAAGGAACAGTCGGAGGGGGGAAAGCTGTTGAAAGAAGAGAGCTCCATGTAGGTACCTTGGGACTAAAATGAAGCCAGAGCCAACTGGAGTCAGTTAAGTCAAGGGAAGTTGTGGCTTAATCTAGAACCAAAATGCAACAAGCTCACCCTGAGCCAAGCAACTCACCTGTACCTCTTAGGCAAGCAGCATCTGGAAGGTGACAGTCTCTTTATACACCAGTCTTTGCTCAGAGTTCTGGGCATCCTCCCAACCACATTCATAGCCAAAGCCCTGGACTCCAACATCTCATTCCCACCTTGACTCCTCACTTCTTCTCTATTCCTTCTGACTGTGTCTTCTGTTTCTAGGTCCGAGGCCAAACCTCCAGGACCTAAAAACAAATATGACTTCTCCAACGTGACCCTCCTGAACATGGTTTTACAGGATAAGCTGTGTATCAGAATGGAAAGAGCAGGTGCTTTGGTGTTATCAGAGTTGGGGCGTTATCAGACTTGGATATGAATCCCACTCACAAGCCGAGATACCTTAACCCCCTGCAGAGCCTCTATTTCTTAATGTGTTAAAGCAGATTTAATAATACCTACCCCATAGAGAGTGTCTTAGTCCATTCGGGCTGCTATAACAAAACACCATAAATGGAGTGGCTTATAAACAACATTTATTTCTTATAGTTCTGGAGGCTAGGAAGTACAAGATCAAATCACTGATAGATTCAATGTCTGGTGAAGGTCCACTTCCTGGTCCACAGACGATGCCTCCCTTCTGTGTCCTCACATGGTAGAAGAGTTAGAGAGCTGTCTGAGGTCTCTATAAGTCAGAAGGGCTCCACCCTTATGACTTAAGCACCTCCCAAAGGCCTCACCTCCAAATACCGTCACACGGGGCATTAGGTTTCAACATATGAATTTTGGGGGACACAAACATTCAGACCATAACAGGGTAGTTTTGTATAATAAAGGAGATAAACAAGAGTAGCTATTATCACCACCATTTATTCACCCAGCCCCTTTCTCTATCTGCATCTGTTGGTCCTCCAACCTAGGGGCAGATGGACATATAACCAGACACAGCCAATTGTTCCATTCTTTCCTTCTGGCCATGGTAATTACTTGACAAATGGGAATGTGGCCCAAACATAGCAAATTAGGTCAATGTCTATGAGGTTTGAAAATGGAAGATGGGAGATGAGTTCTCACTTTTCTTCAGAATCATAGCTCTAAGAATGACATAAGACTCTATGAGCAAACTGTATAGCCATCTTTACCACCACATAGAAAGACCCTGCCTGAACAAATATCCAGAGAAAACTCTAATTTGAAAAGATACGTGCACCCCAATATTCATAGCAACATTGTTTACAATAGCTAAGACATGGAAGCAACCTAAATGTCCATTGACAGATGAATGTGTAAAGAAGATGTGGTATGTATGTATACACAGTGGAATACTACTCCGCCATAAAAAAGAATGAAATAATGCCATCTGAGGCAACATGGATGGACCTAGAGATTATCATACTAAGTGAAGTAAGTCAGACAGAGAAAGGCAAATGCCATATGACATCACTTATATGTGAAATCTAAAGTATGATACATATGAACTTACTTACAAACTAGAAACAGACTCAGACATGGAAAACAAACTTATGGTTATCAAAGGGGAAAAGGGGTGGGGAGAGATAAATTAGGAGCTTGGGATTAGCAGATACAAACTACTATATATAAAATAGACAAACATTAAAGTCCTACTGTATAGCACAGGGAACTATATTCAATATCTTTTAATAAACCATAATGGAAAAGAATATGAAAAAATATATATATATAATTGAATCACTTTGCTGTGATTGAATCACACCAGAAACTAATACAACATTGTAAATCAACTATACCTGTAAACCAACTATACTTCATTTAAAAAAGAAAGAAAGAAAGAAAGACCCTGACTGAAAATTAAGCCAACAGAGGAAATCTAACCCAGACATGCAAAAACTGTGTCTTAATATGTCTGAATGCCAGAATCCAGCAGTACCTGGAGCTAGCTCTGTTCTCAGATTTTCCAGTACATGAACAGTACATTGCTCTTTTTTGCTTACTCTAATTTGAATTGGGTTTTCATTCACATGCAACAGAGTATAGAACTATATAGAAGAAACACATTCCCTCAGATTCCAGTGGCCAGATTCCAAAGGTGAGCAGTAAGGGAAAGGGGTCAATATCCCTCCTTATTACTGTTTTTTCTCAGACCAGGTACCATCTGGCCTTTCTGAAAAACTATATATTCTAAAAGTTACTAAATCATGTGTTATATATCAGAAGTGAGAGAAGGATAAGAAGTTTATCCAGAAGGATCACACAGCACTTCTCAGCTATCTGATAAGAAAACCGGATCGTGTCTACAGATCCATTTTTACTTCAGTCTGTGTATCTGTCAGGAAAACAGAAACCACTCTAAGCATTTCAACAGAGGGAACTTAATATAAGAAATTGGTTAGACAGATGTTGGGGGGTTGAAACAGCAAAAAGGGAACTTTGAGGTACCCAGAGATTGTAACTGCAATTAGAAGCTACCACCCCTAAGGCTGAGGGAACAAAGAGAGAGACTAAAGGAGGCCCTTCATGGAGCTAGGTTCAGACCTCCGGGAGAGGCAAACCTGGCTGCTGCTGCTACCACTGATGGAACAAGATGAGGTTAGGGCAGGGAGTTCCAAAAGAAGCTGGAGGTTAGAACCAACTACTCCCACTGGGGCAAAGAGCTATGACTGGGATGACAGTTACAAGAACCACAAGCAAACAGGAAGTCACTTCTCCCCTCCTCCTGCCTTCCAACTTCCTTCTAGTGCCCCCTAGTGGCGGAATCTAAAAAGATGCCAACCTACAAAGGAGAAAAATGTTTTGCCGAGATCCAGCCCCAGCATCACAAAGCAGAGTATAGAAATCTGGATTTGGAGCTGAGTGACAATAATTGAATAACCAACACAGCCTGCACTCTTAAATCATATTTCTACTTGATGTATCTCCCTTCTCTTATCACGGGAATCTTGATAAGACAATAAGACAATTCTTTTATCAAGGGAAACTTCCCAGCTCCTTTTGTCTTGGCTGTCAAAGATAGAGCTCAAATAATCCCTAAAAGTTTTTGCTTGTTTGCTTGCTTGCTTGTTTGTTTGTTTGTTTTTTAAGACTGAACTACATGTTTGCAAGTCATTTCTCAAGTAGAAGTCCAAATTGAGAGCCTGGGTTTGTTTAGCCTGACAGAATCTTATGAGGATAGTTATGAGTGTCCCACGATCTTCTCTTCAGACAGTATCCCAGTAACCACTATAAGATAGAGAGCAAGAGAATAAAAATCAATCCAAGGAAAACTGCTACGCCCACTTTGCTCTGTACAGGACAAGGAAGTAGGGTTTATTACTACTCACTCCTAAAAACTTGACACATCTTTATAAATCCTTTAAGTCCAACTTTCAATGATGTATGCAGGTGTCATGGTACTTATTACAGTCCATATGTCCCTTCCAGCCAATGGACTGTTATGAATATGCATATTTTAATATCTTCATTCTTGTCCATTTATCCCACAGTACACATAAACGTGACCTGCAGATAGGGTCCTGACTACTCTGCTTAACTTGGCTAATTGCCAGAGTACAGTGAATCCAGAGAACAGTGGAATAGAAAGTAAGTGGGCCCCCAAAACTGACCTCTTACAATTGGAGTTCTGAAATTCCATGATAAAATGCCTGGGGTAGGGGTTTTTTGATTCATTTTTCTGAGCACTCATTGAATTATTTATATCTGCAGACTCATCCTTCAATTTTAGAATTTTTATTTTATCTCTTGAATAATTTTCTTCCCTCTCCTTCTCATTTCTTACGGAAACATCAATTACTCAGCTATTGGACCTGTTGACTCATCCTCTAATTTCATCTCTTTTCTCCTCTACACTCCATCTTTGTCTGACATTCTGCTTTCTAGTAGCCCAGTGGGAGTAAGAGGGTTTGTGCCTCATTATCCAACATGTAGACTTTCACTTAATTCCACTGCTTTCAGTAAGATGCCTGTCCTCTACTGCCCTTGGTGTCTTGAGTGCAGAACCAGTATGATTCAATTTCTCCAAAGAATAAACTGTTTTCCCTTGCCTGCTGGGATGTGAGAGGTGATTGCCTAGTTGATTAAGGTGCAGAAGAGAATATGGTGGTTTTCCTTGTTCTCATATAATCCTGTCTTTAGCCTCATCCCTCACTTCTACCTTGTGAGGCCTCTGGTACTTCCAATTCCTGAGCCTTTCTGGAGTTATTGAAAGAGCTTTCCTTATTGTCATCTCCCTCTGCAGGATTCTAAAAGTTATCTAAATAATATAGTAAAGCATTTAAGAGCACAGGACCTGTGTCCACATTGCCAAGGTTTGAATCTGAGCCCCTCCACCTACAAGCCATTTGACCATGAGCAAGTTAAAACCTGTGCTTTAGTATTCTCATTTATAAATGGAGATTGTAACAGTCCTACCTCTTTAGGGTGTTATAAAGATTAAGTAATACCTTTAAAATATTTAAACAGGTGAAAGATTTGTACATTGAAAACAATAAAACATTGCTTAAACAAATTAAAAAGGACACAAATGAATTGAAAGACATCCCGTGTTCATGGATTGGAAGACTTAATGTTGTTAAGATGTGAATACTACACAAAGCGAGCTACAGATTTAATGCAAACCCTATCAAAATCCCAATGGCATTTTTTTTTTTTTTTTTTTGCGGTATGCGGGCCTCTCACTGTTGTGGCCTCTCCTGTTGCAGAGCACAGGCTCTGGACACGCAGGCTCAGTGGCCATGGCTCACGGGCCTAGCTGCTCCGTGGCATGTGGGTTCTTCCCGGACTGGGGCATGAACCCGTGTCCCCTGCATCAGCAGGCGGACTCTCAACCACTGCACCACCAGGGAAGTCCAGCATTTTTTTAAAGAAATAGAAAACTCCACCATAAAATTTATTTGGTATATCAAGGGGCCCCAAATAGCCAAAGCATCTTGAAAAAGAACAAAGTTGGAGCTCTCATACTTCCTGATTTCAAAACTTATTACAAAGTTACAGTAATCAAAACAGTGTGGTACTGACATAAAGACAGACATACAGGCCCATTGAACAGAATAGAGAGTCCAGAAATTTTCAACAAAGGTGCCAAACCATTCAGTAAGGGAAAGGGCAGATTTTTCAATACATGGTAGTGGGATAACTGATACAAACATGCAAAAGAATGGCATTAATTCAAAATGGATCAAAGATCTAGACCTATAAAACTTTATCATATTGGGTTTGGCAATGATTTTTTTTTTTTTGGATATGATGCCAAAAATATAGGCAACAAAAGTAAAAAGAGATAAATTGGACTATGTTAGAATTAAAAATCTCCGTGCATCAAAGGACACAGTCAGCAGAGTAAAAAAGCAACCCATGAAATGGGAGAAAATATTTGCCAATCATATATCTGAAAAGTTGTTAATACCCAGAATATGTAAAGAACCGCTACAATTCAAAATAACCCAACTAAAAATTGGGCAAAACACTTAGACATTTCTCCAAAGAAGATATACAAATGGCCTCTCCCCATCTGGCTCCAGTCCCAGAGAGTCAAACCTGCCCTCCCAAGTATCCCTAATGAGGAATGAATCACACAGGAAATTTCTCTGTCTGGGTCATTTTCAGTTCCTTAAACACACTCTCTAATTCTCCACAAGAGAGTTTTGAAAACTTGAGCATTTGCTGTATACCTCAGTGAGCAGAGCCTTGGGGCTCCTGGATGTGAGATGAGACACCCTGCCCTCAGATGGTAGGAGAAGGAAATCTCCACATCCCCAGGTAGGACTAAAAGCCCAGGAGAGCCTGCAGGCCATACAGATTGACAGAGATCCAGCAGCTGCTCCCTCCCTACTGTTTAAACAACATCCTGGAGAGTCTGACCTTCCAGCTCCCCAGGTTTCTGGTACTAAATCACAGTCCCTTAGAAAATCAGCACACTGAGAGGCATTAATCATTTCTCTTTCTCACAGATAAAATGTTTTTTCTACTGATCCTGAGTAGGAAGCTCGCCAGAAATGGTGTGTATTCTAAAGTGATTCCTTTCAATCTTCCCGACTTTGGGAAAGATCTTTCCCCCCAGGGTTCCAGCCTGCCCCCCAGG
>NW_006784622.1:32749-34955 GCF_000442215.2 Lipotes vexillifer | reverse complement strand
AGGGAAAGATCTTTCCACCCAGGGTTCCAGCCTGCACCCCAGGCACTTCTCTTCATGATTCGCCCTGGTACTCAGAGAGCTTAGAAGTCATGTAATTCAACCTTTACTCTGTACAGAGAGAGAAACTGAGGTTCAGAGGGGAGATAGGCATGACCAAGAGGCCTGAGCTGTCAGAGCCAGATTCAAGTCTAGATGTCTGTTTAGCCGCCTGTCCCACCAGACAAAGGACAACCATGTCTTTTCAATACTACCAATGACACACCTTCGAAGCCACCAGAGAGTGTTAAGAGACTAGGCTTTAAGGATTTCCTTCTTTTGTGCTATGTCAGCATGAGCAGGTTACCTACCTTGCTCCTCAAGGTGTGGTCCCCTGACCAGCAACCTCGGCAATACCTGGGAGCTTTTTGAAAATGCAGACTCTCAAGCTGCAAGCCAGACCTACTGAATCAGAATCTGATTTTAACAAGATCCCCATGTGATTTATATACACATTAAAGTTTGAGAAACACTGACTTAAATTGCCTGACCCTCAATTTCTTTATCTGTTAAATGGGATAATAGTACCTACCTTGTGAGATTGTTCCAAAAATTAGCAGCAAGTTTATCTTGCAAGCAATAAGTTTCCTTGATTTGAAAGCTTAGAGATTCTCTTCAGGGAGGTTTAAAACTCAGTCATCTGGCAGCATTAAAAGAAAGGAAATCTCCATACACTGCTTCGATTTAATTCAAATATCTTATAACTTACAGTGATGATTAGAGCAGGAGCTAGAATATAATTCAAATTAAGAAACAACATATTTAGTTGTTGGCTCTTGGGTGAGACTGCCTGGGTTTGCTCGTTTCCTAGAAAGGCATCCTTGAGCAACGTATTTACCTTCACTAACCTCAGTTTCTGAACCTGTAAAGTGAGGCTAAGAACGCATCATGTGGTGATAAGAATTCAGTGAGGCCCTCCACGTGAAGCACTTAGCACAGGGCCTGGCACATGGTACATTTCCAGAGAAGGTCAGTTCCCATCACCACCATCATCATCTGCGTCATTATCAATCACAACTGTGTTCTCTGTGATGTCACTCAATGACTGTGACTTGGGAAGGTCTCAGCACCAATGCTCCTGATGAGAGACAAGACAGGAGCCTCTCCCTCTTTGATGTGAATAATCAACGGAAACCGGCAATAGACACGCTTTCTCATATTTAAGTATACTTCTCTCTTACTAGTTCCCTTTGTCCTGAATGATTAAGTAAAATTTTCTTTTTACCAAACATTTTGTGGGGAAAAGCTCAAGATGGTTATATGCAGCGTGTTAAAAGTCATTTTTATGTCCTCCAACTGAGCACAAATGAGAGCATTTAAGCAGTTCAACAGTTATATTCAGTTCAGAATCACTAACTAGTTCTTTATCAAGTTTTTGTACTATCTGCAATGTGAATTCTCCAGAGGGGCTTTGCAGGATACTAGGATTCTAGTTACCTAACTTATCTCCTACCCCACAATTAAATTAAACAAAAAGAGCTGCCACCATCTTTCATATCAGAACAAGTTTCTGAAAAGGAGATTCAATTCAGCCCACATTTTAGCCTTAAGAAGTAACTGAGGCCCAGAGACCCCTGGTAATTTAGTAAATGGCAACTTACCCAAAGTCACACAGTAGGTCAGAAGGGGAAATACCTAGATCTTAGAAAGTTCAAAGGTTGCAGAGTCCAGTGTCTCCCAACCCTTAAAACCAGTTTATTTGTCCCAGTGTTTGAGCTAATCTCTCCTGCTATAGCTCAAGTGTAATTATTCTTATCCTGCCATCTACATAGAAATCTTCAGGGATTCCTTTTTAAGTCCCACTCAACTTCCCCTTCACACAGGTAACTTCTAGGGAGAAATTAGTTCAACCCCATTAGCCTCAGATCCCACCATCTTTGAATTGGAGGAGGTGAACCAGTGTGGTATGTCCACTCCCTTGAGAGTTGGGGTAAAGAATGGGGCGGCCTGTGAATTGTGAGCCCCCTGCAGTAACAATCTAGGTCTCTGTCGCTGAGCAACAGAGAGCACAGGGAGTCATCACAGGCTTTTGCTTTTGTTTTTTGGGGTTTTTTTTTTGCGGTACGCGGGCCTCTCACTGCTGTGGCCTCTCCTGTTGCGGAGCACAGGCTCCGGGCACGCAGGCTCGGCGGCCATGGCTCACGGGCCCAGCCGCTCCGCGGCATGTGGG
>NW_006784622.1:27309-32739 GCF_000442215.2 Lipotes vexillifer | reverse complement strand
CCAGCCGCTCCGTGGCATGTGGGATCTTCCCGGACCGGGGCACGAACCCGTGTCCCCTGCAACGGCAGGCAGATTCTCAACCACTGCGCCACCAGGGAAGCCCAGGGTTTTGCTTTTGTATCGCATTCAACAATTTTCGAAGCACATTCACATCCTACTAAGCCTTCCAACCATCCCATGAGGAGAGCAGAGCAGGAATTATGAAGCTTCATACTTTCAGGTAAATAAAATGAGCCTCAGAAAAGCTAAACGATTTTTCCAAAGTCACAAGGCTAATGAGCAGTCAGGCCAGGACCAGCCAGAACCAAGATCAGCTATTTTTCCCAGGGTTTCTCTCACACACATTGGAAAAGAAAGCTCAGGATGGATCCTGCCTTAAGCTATAATTAGAAATGCTCTGATCATCATTTGATGCACTAATGAGCACGAGCTGGCAGTCAACCAAGGGCAAGGATGATACAAACCCACCACCATGGGGAAGCCCGGGGTGGGGTTGGATGGAGAAAAGGAGAAGAGAGAAGGGTTCCCAGGACAAACATCTCAAACTCCATTGTCTTACTGAAGATGAGATCTGACCAGGCCAGAGCAATCCATTCATAAGCACTTTGGGCTCTGGTCCTAGACCAAGTCCCTGGGGGACAGAGATTTTGTGTCTCCAATGGCCAGCACTCTGCTGGGCACAGAGTAAATTCTTATACAGGTTGATAATGAATGAATGAGTCCATGCTAATTCCTGGTTTTGTCTTTCATGAGGTCATTGCCCTCACCTTTGGTTTTCTCCCCTTGCATCCTCTCCAATCTCTCTAGCCCAGGTCAGTGTCAGGACTCGTAATCAAGAAGGGAATTATAGACCAATAAAGGCCTCACCTTGGCCCATCACAGAGTGCAAGGAGCTCTGGGCCTGAGACAGCAGTTTTCAGTTGAACCAAGCTAGCAGTTTTATTGCTCATTCCACTTGGACACATCAGATTTGACATTTGTCCCAGCAGAGGGATTGCTTATTGCAAAACAAAATGAAATCAATACAATTTTATTAGCCATGCAGTGTAATAAATTTGCCCCAGATGACAGCCTCTAGGCCCAATTCTTAGCAATCCAGGCTGAGTCTGAGATCAGAGGAATATGTCCAAACATTCCCCATTCCTCCTGCCCTCTCCTCTCTGTCCTGTGTACAATCACCGTGATCCCAGCCTCAGTCAGTCTCAGTCTCTTAATCACTCTTTCTGACTCCAGGCTCTCTGCCCTCTAGCCTTTCTCCACCTGATCTGAACATTCTCTCCTTCTTGTGGCAACATGGCTCACCTCTCTCAATTGATTTCTCACCACTGCTCCCAAACATCCCACAGGTCAATGGAACCATTCCCCAGTCAGCACATGAGCATCCCCACCTTTGCTCATACTATTCCCTCTGCCTAGAATGCCCTTCCCTACTTCTTTACCAGGAGAATTCCTACTCATCTTTCAAGACCAACTTCCTCTGGGAAGCCTTCCCCGAAGGCCCCCCAGAAAGAGGCAGTTACTCATTTCTCCACACTCTCTCAGTATTTATTCATATCCTGATACCTGGCACATTATCTTTTAATTTTCATTTACTTGTCTCTTCTCCTACTTGTAAAATCCTCTAAGATTGGTATGGAGTGTCATTCAATGTTCAGACAACCTTGAATACCCATGCCTATCATAACATCCATACCAGGCACACAAAAAAGTATGTTGACATGCACTGAAAGAGTTACTGAGAATTGTCCAAATCTCTGGAGAACTCAGGAGCTATTGATTCAAGCAATTCACAGATTGCATGCTGGTAAGAGCTATTGAAAATTAAGGAACACCCTCTTAAAAGTATGCAAATTAATGAAATTTTTTAGAGTGCAATATCGTGATATAGCTCAACATTTTTTTTTTTTTTTTTTTTTAATAATACACAATGTATTTATTTATTTATTTATGGCTGTGCTGGGTCTTCATTTCTGTGCATGGGCTTTCTCTAGTTGTGGCAAGTGGGGGTCACTCTTCATCGCGGTGCGCAGGCCTCTCACTATCGCGGCCTCTGTTGTTGCGGAGCACAGGCTCCAGACGCGCAGGCTCAGTAATTGTGGCTCACGGGCCCAGTTGCTCCATGGCATGTGGGATTTTCCCAGACCAGGGCTCGAACCTGTGTCGTCTGCATTGGCAGGCAGATTCTCAACCACTGCGCCACCAGGGAAGCCCCCTAGCTCAACATTTTAAACGTGTAAACTCTTTGACTTGGCCATCCCACTTCTAGGAATTCTTCCTGTAGGTATTCTCACATATGTGCACTAAGAAATATCTACAGGAATGGTTGGTGCAGCTTTGTTTATCACAACAATAACAACAACAAAAGGATACAGCTCAAGTATCCATTAATAGGAACACCAGCTAAAAGGAGAATGTTTTACCTAAACCATGTAGTACTATTCAGTTAGTAAGAAGAATGAAATAGACCTATATGTACTGATTTGGAAAGATGTCTGAGGTATAACCATAAGTGAGAAAAGCATTGCAGCACAATGAAAAAATAAATACACCAAACAGTTAACAGTGTTTATCTTCAGGACATGGCATTAGAGAATAATTTCATTCTGAGCTCTAGAGATTCCCATACTTTTTTATCTCCAAGCAAGCAATACATTTATAATAAAATGCATGCTTTTTTCTTTTTTTTTTTAAGCAGAAGGCTCCCCTCATCTCCTCCCTAGCTTCCCAACTGAGTGCTCTAGAGAATAAGCCGAGCACTGCTCACAGGCTAGAAAAGCTAGAACCTGCTTCTTTGCAGGTGCTCCATGAGGGAGACACATTCCTCCCAGCTGGCAATCATGCCCCCCTCTTCTTCTGCTTATGCTGGGGGTGTGGGGAGGGCTCAGCAGGATGGGTGGAGTGGGAGGCAGGTAGGTGGGAGAACTCTGGCATCAAAAGCTGCCTCTGCCTCTCTCCCTTAGCCCTCAAAGCTGCCTTGTTGAGACCAAGAGAACAGAAATAAACTGCAGGTACATCAGTTAACTGCAGAAACAGCCCTCTACCTTGACTTCCAGTGGCATCCTGGGTGCTGGGCAGGGTCTCCCACAGCAGGAAATTCTGCAGACAGGAAGGCTGGCCTGCCCAGACACTGTCTGCAGAAGGCAGATGGGGACATATCTCTTTGGAAAGGAAAAGGACAAAACAGTTGATGAACTCCATGAATTGGCAAATTGCCTAATCTAATCTTTCTCTTTGGGTGAGTGTCCTTTGTCTCTGCTTTAAAGGATGGAAAATGTCACAGGGGTGAGACTGCTGCCAGCTTTCTTCCTATTAAATGACAGGATCCAGGTCTGGCCTCACCAATATTCCAGAAGCCTAGGAAAGGCCATTAAGCGAAATAAGCCTCTCCCACCCTCCCGCTGTGTAAGCTCTAGGATCTGACCTGGGCTGGGAGGGCCCAAAAGATGCATATATAGTAAATAAAAATAATTCTAGTCATGCTATATTATTAGTTCTAATACTGCTATTATTATTATTATTAGCTACATAATAGCTCAATAAATATTACTTTTTTACTTTGTGTCAAACACTGTGCAAATGCTTTATATGCATTTATTTCGCTTTAAAACAGTCCTATAGAAAATACTATTATTATGCCCATTTTACAAATAAGAACACCGATACTGTATTAAGTAACTTTCACAGCTAGGAAGCAGCAATACTAGGACTGGTTTAGCCCCATTCTCAACCACTATACTACAGTGGTTTGTACAGAAGAATCTTAGCATTCATGAGAGATACACCAAGATGAGGCCAAAATGTAAGATTAAGCACACATATTTACCTCCCCCTTAAAATTCTATAATACTGTGGGGGAAAAAATAATAAACCAATTAACATGAGAGTCAGTATTAGCATATTGGTCAGGCACACAAGCACTGGAGTCAGACTACCTAGGTTCATATATCAGCTCTACCATCTATCAGCTGTGTGACCTTGGGCAAATAGTTTAACCTCTCTGAGCCTACTTATTATAAACCTTACCTTCTGTGTGAATGCATTACATGAGATATATTATCTCATGTAATTCACAAAACCCTGTATAAGACATCTTCAGTTATAAGAAGTACCATTGATTTATGGACCACTAAGAAAGAAAAATTCCCACCATTTAATCTATACATTCCAATTTCAGAGCCGATAAAATTAAAAAGAAAACGTGGGGCTTCCCTGGTGGCGCAGTGGTTGAGAGTCTGCCTGCCGATGCAGAGGACACAGGTTCGTGCCCCGGTCCGGGAGGATCCCATATGCCGCGGAGCGGCTGGGCCCGTGAGCTATGGCAGCTGAGCCTGTGCATCCGGAGCCTGTACTCCGCAACGGGAGAGGCCACAACGGGAGAGGCCACAACAGTGAGAGGCCCGCGTACCACAAAAAAAAAAAAAAAAAAAAAAAAAAAAGAAAACGTGTCTTAGAATCAATGAAGGATGGTATTATCCCCAAGGTAGAGATAAGAAAACGGAAGCTCATTCAGATGTAAACAACTTCTCAGTTAGTCTCCTCTGTGCTCTGCTTGGGTTGTGTTTCTGCTCTCCATCCCACACTTAGAGCTGGTTTTGTTTGTTTGTTTTTAATTAAGCATGGCATAAAAACCACACCACACTTTTCCTGGTAGAAGCATCCAATTTACTTGAACAACTCCAGAAAGGCCATGACAGTTTGGAGGATTGGGTTCTCTGTGTTTAAAGGCAATTCTGATGTTTCATATGACCTAAAGACAGGACCCCTCACTCAGACTATTTCATGTACAAAATAGGGCTTTCCCTTGTTCCCTTTTATGGCAAACGTCTCAGGGTTTGTAGGAAGTTGAACGGGAACACTTGAAAAGAAAAGCAGCATTTCTTAGTAGAAAGAGCATTTAATAGAAATCCAGATGTCTTGTTTTCTTAGTAGAAAGCACTTAGTAGAAAGCACTTAAAAGAGATCTCGTTCTCTTTCTGACCTTCTCTTTGGTCCATCAGGATTGGGGAGAGCCGGTGAGGAACAGCAGCTACAGACCCCCAGCATTTCCTCCTTCCCCAACTCAAGTTGGAAAGGATCCTGGAGGACGTCTGCTCCAGCCCTCATGTTATAATGAAAAAGTGAGGCCCTCCTGGAGGAAGGGACCAGCCTCCATCACACAGTCCGTGGAAAGAGCATGGGCTCTGGGCTCCATCTCCGACCTGGACTCGAGCCCGGCTCTGCCACTGTGTCCATATGACCTTGGGCAGGTCTCATAAGCTCCCTGGAAAAGTGCTGTACTGGTTCTTCCCTTAAAGTGGTGAGGATTAATGGATACCTGACACAAAGTCTGGCATAAAGAACACAATCAGGGCTTCCCTGGTGGCGCAGTGGTTGAGAGTCCGCCTGCCGATGCAGGGGACACGGGGTCGTGCCCCGGTCCGGGAAGATCCC
>NW_006784622.1:4472-27234 GCF_000442215.2 Lipotes vexillifer | reverse complement strand
AAAAAAAAAAAAAAAAAAAAAAAAAAAGAACACAATCAATATCACTTATTATTTACTACCTACAACTTTCCATCATTTACTCTGGTTATACCTTCTCCAACTGTGCAGAGTAAGTTTGATTCCTCTTTAATACAGCAGCCCTCCACATAAGTGAAGAACGCGGTCCTGTTCCCTAGGTCTTACCCAAGTTATGCTACATCGTCTCTTCAATCCTATTTTTTGTGACATGATTTTTTGATACCTCATGGACCCAACTATCTTTGTTGAAAAGTTCCATTTGTAGTTGTTTCTTTTAAAATAATACACACTATTAAAGAGTCAACATGGAAAGAAAAAATGACAGATCATGAAAAACTATTCACAGCATATATTAGAGGAAGGATTACTATCTCTCTAGTAGATAAATGAAAAAATCCTATACCATATACTACATACATAATTTTTTTTTAAATCTGAGCCCAGTTAATAATTGGAAAAAGTGCATGAGCCCAAAATTCACGAAAAAAGATTTACAACTAGTAAACAAACACCTAGGAAAATAACCAACCTCATTAATAATCAAAGAAATAAAGACTAAAAATGATTGTAAGGTGCTATTTTATACGTAAAATTAGTGAAGGAAAAAAAAGGTTTTTGTCATGATAATATCTGGTGCTTGTGAGGGTACAGAGAAACTGTGCTTTCAAAAGTACAACTGCCAAAATAAATTTATACAGCTTATTTATAAAACAATTTGGCAATATATCTAAAGAGCAATAATAAATGTTTATACTCTCATCCAATAAAGTCAATTCTGGAAGTTTATCTTAAAAAAATGAAAACATTTTAAATTGCTTATTAAACAAGACTCGAATGGCCAACAGTAAGATATTGGTTTAAACAATTCAGTCTACATTGTCTAACATAATGGTTTAACAGTCTCGTACCCACATGAGAAAATGGTGATCATGAACCATTTATATTAAAGAGTAAATAAATAGTTAATATTACATTTTTTAAAGTAGGCTATAAGATGGTATATACATTGTTATTTATGGCAACTATGCTTTAAAGAAAGAATTCATAAGAAAAAAGATTGCAAATAAATACACCAAGATGTAAATAATTGTTTTCTTGAGATAGTGGAATTAGTTTTACTTTTTTTTCACCTCAGCTGGGAAAATACATGGTGATTGTACTCTGAGAGGCTGCAACTGCAGAAATATCTAACACTTCTGCAGGAAAATTCAGTTAAGTAAATCTCTGACTAAAGACTTTTATCAAAAGGATTTTAAAAATAACAATAATGCATTTATTTCAAAAGCAAGTGCTGCCAAAAACAATTTTCCTAAAACCACTTCACTCCAGTATTTGCAGGCTGGTAAAAACATATCAGTTCATGAGGGATGCATATATATTTGTATAAATAGATGTCATGGCTATTTCCATTTGGGAACAGATTTTGCAGTTGAAATTATAAAACTGTGCTGTTTTGACCCGAAGAAGATAAAAATATTAAAAGGACAACCAGGGTAATATCTTGTTAGGAATAACTTCCCAACCAACTCCTTGAAAACATTTTGCTTTACTTATTTCATTTGCTGGTTACGGTGGAGAGGGTCTGAGAAACAAGTTGGGACTCTGATTCTAATTATGAAAGTAATTAGCTATAAAACCTTGAGCAAGTTATTTAACTTCATCATGCCTCAGTTCTCTCATCTGTAAAATGGGAATGAGAATACTTAGTTATAGAAGTATTATAAGGAATAAATGAAAAGGGGTGTGTATTTTCAACAACGTATCAAAGCAGATGGGTGGACATAGTATCCTATCCTCCTACCAGCCCACGAGGTTCCTGAGGGAAATACAAGTGTGGGGCAAAGTCTAGCTAAAGAACACCCTTTACTGCTATGAGGCCGTGAACACTAATGCAGACTGGGCCACACAGAGCACTCCTTTGTCTACGCGACCTGGATCCTGGGTTCAAAATGAAACCAAGCAGGACCTCATGGAGCTTTCCCGGGGACAGAACTCCCATGTTCCCCGCCTTTTGTTTGTAGAAAAGCTTTAGCCTCCTAGGCCTTCCCCAAGTTCTAAAGAGGAAATTTAATCAGAGAAGTGAGAAAAAAGCAGAAACAAAACAGTCAAGCAAGACAAAATAATAAGAGTTTAGCCATAAAGCAAAGTCAAGGACTTTTAGTTCCTCCTCAAGGGCTATAGATAATGTCCTGAGCCATATCCTTGAGTTGTTTTGCAGATACTAAAACCCTCACCAGGAGGAAGAAATTAACTGCATGCAGACCACCAGCATGTAGACCCCAGACGTGTTGGAACCAGAAGATTGATGATGTTGACTACGGAAATACTACCCAGTTACCTCACCACCAACCAATAAGAAGAATGTCCATGAGCTGATCAAGCACCTTGCAACCCTCTCCCTCACTTTGTCTTTAAAAACTCTTCCCTGAAAGCCATCAGGGAGTTTGGGTCTTTTGAGCTTGAGCTGCCTGTTCTCTTTGCTTGGACCCATGCTGAATGCCTTGCAATAAATACTGCACTTTCCTTTGCCACAACCTGGTATTAGTAGATTGGCTCTACTGCACATCAGGTGAGCAGACCCAAGTTTGACTTGATAACAAAAGCTGACTGAGTGGCCTCCTTTGCCCCTTCCTTGTCAGCCTACCTGAGAATCCCAGATCTTACATCTCAGGTAGGGAGGAAAGACCAATGCAGAAAGAAGCCAGGCAAACAAAAGAGCCCACATGCTCAGGAGCAGAGCAGGAGGGCCTCTGCAGGCCTGCGCATGGTAGAGCTGGTCTGGGCTTCACAGACGGGGGCAGTAAAAACAGCCCCTGGCCTGTCCCACCTTTACACAACAAGGAATAAGATGCTGAAGGAGCATAAGAGAGTAAGAGAGAGATGGCTGCAGTGTTCCCTGAACAAGAGAAACCCAACCCTGGAAGGAAGACGATCCCAAGAGACCAGCTGTCTGTCAGCTCTGACCTATAACTGGTTCAACCCAGTGGATTCCCCTCTCCCTGTCCAATGAAATGTGCTCAGACACCAGTGATCTGTAGCAGTGGTCTCCCTACATGAGGTGGAGAGGATGAGGCAGCCTTGAAGAGTGGGTGAGTCTCCCCCGGGACTTACACCAAGGACCAGTACATGATCCATCACACCAATGACATTTCCCTTCCCCTTCCGGGCTCCTGGCATTGTTGATGTGGAAGGGACAGTAGAGCTGATCCATTCCAGAAAGGCGGGCTGGGTTTCAGCTACTTAGGAATAGAGAGGGGATCAGAAGCTAGCCCTCACCAGCTCTCAGCTGGAACTGGCTCCTAACAGCCTGATAGCTAATCTCTCCCCCTGATCGTGTTCCCCTCATCTTCATTGTCTGCACTGTAGTCACAGAAATCTCTCCAAATTGCTCATCTGACCAGGCAACTCCTCTGCTGAAAGTGCTTCAGCATCCTCACTGCGTACAGAATAAAGTTCAAGTTTCTTGGCATGGCATTCAAGGCCCTTGCCTTCCTTGTCATGCTGTGCTACTGACCAGCTCGGAGACCTTCAGTGAGTTCATTAATTATTCTGTTTTTGCTTCCTCTTTGTAAAATTAAAATAATGTAGTTCCTATCTTATAGGGATTTTGCAAGGATTAAATGACATAATACATGTGTAGTTCCCAGAACAAAGCCTGGTACATGGGAAGCCCTCAAGACATTTAGCTCCTATTACCATCATCATCATCATCACTGTCTATTATTTATACCTCTGTTCATGTTTTCCTCTTTGCCTAGAATACCCTGCCTGACCTTTTACACCTGCCAGCTCCTACTCATCCATCAAGATTCAGTTCATCATTGCCTTCCCCAGCAAGCCTTCTCTGAATCCCTAGGCTTTTCTGTGATGCAGAGATCCCATTGCGTAGCTCCATCATAGCCCTTAGCACACTGTGCTTGTCTATGCTCTGTCTCCCTCTGCAGACTGGGAGCTCCTCAAGGACGGGGAAGAGAGCTCCAAGAGCACATAAATGATACACAGTCAGTAGTCAGTAAATTGTTTACATTGAAATGACCCTGAAGGTATCATGCATCCAACATTACATGAGAAACTGTGAGGAAGACAAAAGGTGAAAGGGATAAATCCTTGGACTTGAGGAGTATATATGCTGATTGACTAATTCCAAACAGTACATGGATTGGGTTATATATGCAAGAGCCCCAAGGGAGTTCTGATATGCGGTGAATTCTTGAGGTCCTTGGATACCTACTCTGGGTCAGACACCAGGTCAACCCATCCAGCCCAGGTTCTGGCCTTTACAGCCAAAAACATTTCCAAGAGGGCCCTGAAATGGGCCAGCTGTAACCACACAAACTTGGAACCTTCTGGGAGGGCTGTATGGATGTAAGTCTGGCCCTCATGCACTGCTGGTGGCTCTGCAGAGTTGGCACAGCGAGTGGACAAGTGCAGTTTACTGCAGCCAGTTCTGACGGAAACTGCCCTGACCACACTCCGCACTGAGGGAAAAGGTCATGCTCTGAGCCGCCAGACCTGTCCTTCCTCCTCTGGCCAGAACTGTTTGGAAGCCAGGGTCCAAATACTCAAGGGCAGCCAACCCAAGGTTGGCCAGCAACCTGTAGAAAAAAGTGTTACCCAAGCAGGGCCAACAGTAATTAACTGAGTCAGCCTCACTCTCTGGAACTTGGTTAGAGATTTAAGGAAGGAATCAGATACCTGTTAGAGGAAGAAGCAGCAAGAACACTGGGCTGGTTATTCTCTCCTTGCCCTCATCCCACCCTGGAGGCATTCTCTACTCCTCTCTGCCCTGGTCTCCTGGGGGCTGACCTCCATGAGTACATTACCAGGCTCCTTTTCCCTCTGGCTTCTAGCTGGGTTCAAGTTCAGCCAATGGGGCAACTGGCAGGAGATTGGAGACTGGAGGGGAGAGAGGTCACAGTATTAAATCATCCCACTCCCTCCCTCCCACACCCCAGGTCTGGTGATGTCTGCCTTCGCTTGTGGCCACAGTTCCCGCCAGGCAGTCCTTAGAAGGCAGCAACTTCTAACCAGGCTCCCAGACCACCATCTCCTCTCCTTACTCCTGTAGCCCCGGGAGTGATAATGGCTTCCTGCGCTTGCTAGTTTCTGGGGTCTTCTTATGGGTTCCTTATCTCTGCCTACATTTTTGCAAAAAATTCCTGCATTTAAAAGTTGTTCAAAAATCCCAGCTGAGGAATGCCAGCCATTTCCTGCAGGAGCCTGAACTGATACAAAGAGAAACGGAATAGAGGGAGGACTTGCTCCTGAGGTCCTGGATTCTGAAGGCTCTCCCTTTTCAGCCTCCTTTATGCCCAACTACTAAGGATCCCCCTCTTCTCCTGAGGTATGGCCTTGTCTTTCTACTTTCCAGGGCTGGGTTCACGCGTCTATTTTCCTTCTTACCACGTCTCTACAATAAACGCCCTGTTCTCTTGTTCTTACACCACTGCCAATGCCTAGGTGGCTGGAGGGTGGTACCTCATGCACTGCTGGTGGCCCGTAGAGCTGGCACAGCATCTGAGAAAGTCCATCTGGCTGCAGCCACCATTAGCTTAGCTCTTGGATCCATCAGAAGGGGAAGAGGACCACTCAGAGCCTAGATATGGACTCAGATTTGAACGCACGAACTCCTCACTGTTATCAAAGAGATAAAATAAAGGGAATAGGAGCAAGTTACTACAAAGGAATCTCATTTACACACATTCTCCTCTGATTTTAACAGTATCCCCTTTGGCTTTTCTTTCTGTGATGATCATTTTCCCATCTTATGTCCTTCACAGAGAAACAAGGTCACAGCCACAACTGTGACGCATGAACTCAGCTGCAGTGGGAACCAAGCTCTTATGATTCCTTTGTACCATGATTTCATTAACATTTTCTTTTTCTTTTTTTAAAATATTTATTTATTTATTTTTGGCTGCGTTGGGTCTTCGTTGCTGCATACGGGCTTTCTCTAGTTGCAGCTAACAGGGGCTATTCTTCGTTGTGGTCCTCAGGCTTCTCATTGCAGTGGCTTCTCTTGTTGCGAAGCCCAGGCTCTAGGCATGCAGGCTTCGGTAGTTGTGGCACGCAGGCTCAGTAGTTGTGCCATGTGGGCTTAGTTGCTCCATGGCATGTGGGATCTTCCCGGGCCAGGGTTCAAACCCGTGTCCCCTGCATTAGCAGGCAGATTCTTAACCACTGCGCCACCAGGGATGTCCCCCTTAACATTTTAAAACTCACTGTTACTTGATTTTCTATTCCCATATTTTATCTGGGAGGCAGCCTGCTGCCCATACTGACCCATAAAATGCAAACTTGAAAACTAAAAAATAAACCAAGGGTCTGGATAAAACTAAAAATAATTGCAATCACTCTTAGAGACACTGGAGAGGAGGAAGTGTGTGTAACCACCACCGCTGGACTAGCTAACCTCCAATGCCCTTCCAGCTCAGAGAATCTTTGCAAGAGTTGCCTTTGTCTGGACGGTTAAGTTTCATGCTGGTAGGCCCAGCCTCGTTCATTGCCAGGATCTGTACCCCTTGTCCTCCAGTGGGTGAGGTCTGGGGATGCTACTTGACTCCTACCTGCAGCACCACCCTCATGCAGTCTCTGGAGCTGGTCCTGTCCAGAGGCAGGTATGAGAGTTTCCTTCTGACCATCTCTGCATTATTGCTTCCAATGGTCAGTACCCCAAGGGCAAGAACAATACTTCTGCACGGCTCCTGCCTGAGGCCCTAAACACAGTAGTTTCTCAGAGAATGTTCACTGAATGAGTGAGGGAGTGTTGTTCCCTGTGCGTAATCCCCAGCCTGGCAGCCTTTCTCGCAGCCCCTCTACGGCAGCCATGGTGAACTGGCTTGCGCAGCCCCTCTACTGTGCTCTTGACAGAGGCTGCATAACTAGAAACACAATTTTCCAACCTTCCATTCGCCTACATTCTGAGTGTGATTTAGTTTCTCTAAACAGAGGCACTGGTCTGAGACTTGAATACATGGCGAAAGAGACAGAGCATGAAGCATCAGTTTGGAGGGTAGAACAGAGTCGAACTGGCTTGGGCCCAGCTGTGGCAACAGCTTTCTATTCTGCACTTCCTGATTTTGGCAAAGGCAGCAACCCTGCGGGGTGATTCTGGGGAGTCATTCCTGGAAGCTCAATTTAGATTCTGTTTCTTCGAACTTCCCAGCAATTCTGTGAACCATAAAAGCTTTTTCATAAACCCCTTTCTGCTAACCAGGTGAAGAGATTCTGTTATTTCTAACTATGAACCCTGACTGACCCCTTCCATGCTCTCAAACTCCTCCCAGGCTTCCACTTCCCAAAGCTGTTCCCCAAACTCAAACTCCCACACGCATCATCACAGCTCAGTTTACCTAAGCTGTATTAAGAACTTGCTTTGCTCAGGGCCCTGGGCAAGATGCTGGAATTATTGACAAAAATGGGACCTAGTCCCTGCCCTCCTGGAGTTTATAGTCTAGTGAAGCAACTAATTGTGTCATCAAATAATTTATCCATCAGAGACCAGGAATCCGAGAAGGTCTTAAGTGCAAGGTACTTCTCTTCTGGGAAGCTCCCTGGTAAGGTAGCTCATCTTCCTTTCACAAGTGTTGATGGAGCCCTGCTCTGAGCATCTTCCAGAAAGTGAAACAAGGATGAGTAAACGTTTTGTGAGGTGAGGGATTTTTAAATCTACTGTGAAGTGACAATACTCGCACACCACAGTCAGCTTGACTTCCACGAGGACAACACACACACATGTCCCACCAACTCTACCCTGTTCCTTCACAGTAAAGGCTCCCTCTCATTGCTTATAACAGTGCAAGGGACACACAAAAACTTACCCACATGCAGCTGTCGGGGAAGAGAATGCTGCTTGTCTCGGAGATTCCAAGGACTTGGTGCCATTCCAGCCATGTCTCCTATTAATCTCTCCATTCGCCCTGAGGCTCAGACACATCTAACTTTCACCGGCTCCAAAACATGACCTGCCCTGTCTCCCTGCACCTTCCTCCCTCTGACTGTCCACACTGCTCTCCTGCTGTGTCAAAATCAGCTGAATGCCACCTGCATCAAAAAACCTTCAATCGACGCCTGGAGACGGGATGAACTTCTCCATATCTGTACTGTAGACTCTTGTCATTTACAGATTTTAGCACTCTCCATTTTGAACTAGACAGGCCAGGGACTTTGTCTTGGTGGTCCTTGTAGCTATCTATGAGACCACAGATCGAAGTGGAGCCATCAGGGCACTTGTCTACTGGACAAGGTTGATTGGTTCAGGAGTAAAATCATAGTCAAGCTGGCTCGTGAATCCCTCCCCTTCGATGTTTGGACTTGGAATCAGAGAAAACTCAGTCAGTCTCTCTCTGGTGGCCAAAGCCAGATACAAAACTTAGAGCCATCAGAGGCTGTTTTATTTCCCTTTTGAAAAAAGCCAGACTGCAACCGAATGATAGTAATAACAGCTAATACTTTTTAAGTCACATCTATGTACCAGGCACTATGCCAAGCCCTTTATGTGCATTTAATCCATTTAGTCCATAATCCATTTAGTCCTTACAACAACCCCAGGGGGTAAATAATGTAATTATATTTGTTTACAAATAAGGAAACTGAGACAAAGCAAGATTGAGTAACCTGCTCAATATCATACAGCTAGTAAGTAACAAAGCCTAAGGTGATCTGGCTCTAGAGTCCATTATAACCTCTACTCCACCTTGCAGAGTTGGTCGGCAGAATGTTAGAGAAGGATGTGCATGCAACCAGCACACAGCTGGTTCTCTAGGTGAATTTCTGTCACTAGCAACCAAAAAATTCCTAGCGAACATAATATACGCCCAGAATGGAGCATGGTGTCCACCAACAACCTTGGTACTCTGCATCTTACTCTTCCCATCTCAACTGGGCAGCCAAAGTGAGATCCCAGTTCCAAATGAAATCATATCCTTAAAACCCTCCAACCTCCTCCTCGTGCCCTAGGAGAAAGTTGAGACCTCTCTGTGTAACATACAAGATCTTTCGAGGTCCTGCTCCTGCTTCATTTCTCACCATTCCCCTGCCCCCTTCCCATGATGATCTACAACCAGGAGGAGAAAAATGAGTTCCTGGGCTCCCATGCACTGTCTCAACCCCGCCCCATTTCATCTAAGCTCACCCCAGTTGCTCACAAGCAGTTCTCGGGATTGGTGTCTGATTTGGGTCCTCATCCCCCATCTGGTTTTTGCTACTCGCTTCTCCAGAGACAGAAGGCCAAAAACAGAGCTCAAGACCTTAGCACTGCCAGATGAGGAGTGCTCACCTGGCTGACTCCCAAACACTGTATCCACATAATTTCTGTCCACTGTATTTCACCTACCTGGGATTCTGCTGCCTAACTGAAATGACATATGAGCAAGCACCCCGCACGGTGCCTAGAACACAATAGTTGCTCAGTATGTGATATTTTCCTTCCTTCCTTCCTCTCTTCCTCTCTGGGAAACGCTATTATTGTCCTCATCCTGCCCCCATGAGAGCATCTCGGGACAGATGCCCCACTTTGTCTGCGGTGCAGTATATCTGAGAACTATCAGGCCTACTATCCAAGTCCTAGGATCTGACAAGAATAGTTCAAGTCCAAATGCCTTAGGTCAATGTGGGTGCTACTCTGGGGGCTGGGTCTGTGGCTGCAGGTGGGTATCAAAGGGCTTAGCTGTGAAGAGGAAAGAGCTTCAGAAGCTGACACCCCAGCAGCCCCGATGGTGCTGGTCCCACAGCACCTTACCCTGACACTGGATTCACTATAAAAAGAACAAGCTCAAAGCAGGTTATTCTGGAAGCACCTTTTCTCTTCAGAGCAATTCTCTTTGTGTCAGCAGAAGAGGGCTGGAGCATCTCATTCTAGTACAATTGAAACAATTACCCCTTAAATGTGATAATTACAACTTGATCATTTGTAGGCAACAACAAGATTTATTCCAAGATTTTCTCCTCCTTGTTGGAACTTTCTGTGAAGAAACTACTTATTTTCCAGATCCACAGGCTTTGTATTTCTGATCCAGATGTGAATGCCTTCCAGTGCCTATCTTCCCAAGAGGATATAAATTCTGATATTTCTCTTTTGTGCTGTTCTGCTAAATTTAGGGATGACCATGACAACTGCCTGGATAACTGAAACCGAAGAGGACTACACCTTTAGCTTGTGCCCATGTACTTAAGAGCCAGCTGTCTTGTCAGATGCTATACTGACATCTTGGCAACCATTTGACCAAGGTGGCAACATAAATAGTGTTTCTCTCAAGGCCATGAATACAGAAAAAAGCTATATTCAGATTGCATTTTGTATCTGGAAGCTGCATGGTTGATTTGCCCATTCTGGACATCAGAATCTTATCTGCATGATTCAAGGTTTGGAACATTGTCATGGCTGCAAAAAGTCGAGAATAAACAAACCTAACCTATGAAATAAACTATATACAAATTATTATGCAAACTACTTAAGCGTAAGTATACATAAAATCAATTATAACCACCACCATGGGATGTGAATGTAACTTCTGGAATGGTGAAACCTTTTGATGCTCAGCCAGGTATGTCTAAAGAACATTTCTGCCCTCTTCCTGTCTAGAAGGTCTTCATTTTGTCATCCTGATCTGCATTATAATCCTCTTCTGGACCCACAGGGCACATGTTCCACATATAAATCTCTGTAATGGCCACCTCCTAGTCTTGAGGTTTGGGGAATTCTCAGTCTTTCTCTTTTTTTGAGATGTTAAACTTTTTTTTTTTGCATTTTAATCTTTTAAATTGAAGTATAGTTGATGTGCAATATTACATAAGTTACAGGTATACAATATAGTGATTCACAATTATTAAATGTTATACTCCATTTATAGTTATAAAATATTGTCTATTACCCATGTGTTGTACAATATATCCTTGTAGCTTATTTTATACGTCTCCCTTTTCTTTTTTTTTTAACATCTTTATTGGAGTATAATTGCTTTACAATGATGTGTTAGTTTCTGCTTTATAACAAAGTGAATCAGTTATACATATACATACATCCCCATATCTCCTCCCTCTTACGTCTCCCTCCCACCCTCCCTATCCCACCCTTCTACGTGGTCACAAAGCTCTTAGCTGATCTCCCTGTGCTATGCAGCTGATTCCCACTAGCTATCTATTTTACATTTGGTAGTATATATAAGTCCATGCCACTTACTCATTTCATCCCAGCTTACCCTTCCCTCTCCCCATGTCCTCAAGTCCATTCTCTACGTCTGCGTCTTTATTCCTGTCCTGCCCCTAGTTTCTTCAGAAACTTTTTTTTTTTTTTACATTCCATATATATATGTTAGCATACGGTATTTGTTTTTCTCTTTCTGACTTACTTCACTCTGTATGACAGACTCTAGGTCCGTCCACCTCACTACAAATAACTCAGTTTCATTTCTTTTTATGGATGAGTAATATTCCATTGTATATATGTGCCACATCTTCTTTACCCATTCATCTGTCAATGGACACTTAGGTTGCTTCCATGTCCTGGCTTTTGTAAATAGAGCTGCAATGAACATTGTGGTACATGACTCTTTTTGAATTATGGTTTTCTCAGGGTATATGCCCAGTAGTGGGATTGGTGGGTCATATGGTAGTTCTATTTTTTGTTTCTTAGGGAACCTCCATACTGTTCTCCATAGTGGCTGTATCAATTTACATTCCCACCAACAGTGCAAGAGGGTTCCCTTTTCTCCACACCCTCTCCAGCATTTATTGTTTGTAGATTTTTTGATAATGTCCATTCTGACTGGTGTGAGTTGATATCTCATGGTAGTTTTGATGTGCATTTCTCTAATGATTAATGATGTTGAGCATTCTTTCATGTGTTTCTTGGCAATCTGTATATCTTCTCTGGAGATATTTCGATTTTGGTCTTCTGCCCATTTTTGGATGGGGTTGTTTGTTTTATTGATATTGAGTTGCATGAGCTGCTTGTAAATTTTGGAGATTAATCCTTTGTCAGTTGCTTCATCTGAAAGTATTTTCTCCCATTCTGAGGGTTATCTTTTCGTCTTGTTTATGGTTTCCTTCGCTGTGCAAAAGCTTTTAACTTTCATTGTGTCCCATTTGTTTATTTTGGTTTTTATTTCCATTTCTCTAGGAGGTGGGTCAAAAAGGATCTTGCTGTGATTTGTGTTATAGAGTGTTCTGCCTATGTTTTCCTCTAAGAGTTTTATAGTGTCTGGACTTACATTTAGGTATTTAATCCATTTTGAGTTTATTTTTCTGTATGGTGTTAGGGAGTGTTCTAATTTCATTCTTTTACATGTAGCTGTTCACTTTTCCCAGCACCACTTATTGAAGAGGCTGCCTTTTCTCCATTGTATGTTCTTGCCTCCTTTGTCATAAATAAGGTGCCCATATGTGTGTGGGTTTGTTTCTGGGCATTCTATCTTGTACCATTGATCTATATTTCTGTTTCTGTGCCAGTACCATACTGGCTTGATTACTGTAGCTTTGTAGTATAGTCTGAAGTCTGGGAGCCTGCTTCCTCCAGCTCCGTTTCTCTTTCTCAAGATTGCTTTGGTTATTCGGGATCTTTTGTGTCTCCATATAAATTGTGAAACTTTTTGTTCTAGTTCTGTGAAAAATGCCATTGATAGTTTGATAGGGATTGCACTAAATCTGTAGATTGCTTTGGGTTATATATTCATTTTCACAATGTTGATTCTTCCAATCCAAGAACATGGTATATCTCTCCATCTGTTTGTATCATCTTTAATTTCTTTCATCGGTGTGTTATACTTTTCTGCATACAGATGTTTTGTCTCCTTAGGTAGGTTTATTCCTAGATATTTTATTCCTTTTGTTGTAATGGTAAATGGGAGTGTTTCCTTAACTTCTCTTTCAGGTTTTTCATCATTAGTGTATAGGAATGCAAGAGATTTCTGTGCATAATTTTGTATCTTGCTACTTTACCAAATTCATTGATTAGCTCTAGTAGTTTTCTGGTGGAGTCTTTAGGATTCTCTATGTATAGTATCATGTCATCTGCAAACAGTGACAGCTTTACTTCTTCTTTTCTGATTTGGATTTCTTTTATTTCTTTTTCTTCTCTGATTGCTGTGGCTAAAAATTCCAAAACTATGTTGAATAATAGTGGTGGGAGTGGGCAACCTTGTCTTGTTCCTGATCTTAGTGGAAATGGTTTCAGTTTTTCACCATTGAGAACGATGTTGGCTGTGGGTTTGTCATATATGGCCTTTATTATGTTGAGGTAAGTTCCCAACATTTTCTGGAGGGTTTTATCATAAATGGGGGTTGGATTTTGTTGAAAGCTCTTTCTGCATCTATTGAAATGATCATATGGTTTTATCCTTCAGTTTGTAAATATGGTGTATCACATTGATTGATTTGTGTATATTGAAGAATCCTTGCATTCCTGGAATAAACCCCACTTGATCATGGTGTATGATCCTTTAATGTGCTGTTGGATTCTGCTTGCTAGTATTTTGTTGAGGATTTTGCATCTATGTTCATCAGTGACATTGACCTGTAGTTTTCTTTCTTTGTGACATCTTTGTCTGGTTTTGGTACAAGGGTGATGGTGGTCTCGTAGAATGAGTTTGGCAGTGTTCCTCCCACTGTTATATATTGGAAGAGTTTGAGAAGGATAGGTGTTAGCTCTTCACTAAATATTTGATAGAATTCACCTGTGCTTTTCTAAGAATTTGTCCATTTCTACCAGGTTGTCCAATTTATTGGCATATAGTTGCTTGCAGTAATGTCTCATGATCCTTTGTATTTCTGCAGTGTCAGTTGTTATTTCTCCTTTTTCATTTCTTATTTGAGTCTTCTCCCTTTTTTTTCTTCATGAGTCTGGCTAATGGTTTATCAATTTTGTTTATCTTCTCAAAGGACCAGATTTTAGTTTTATTGATCTTTGCTATTGTTTCCTTCATTTCTTTTTCATTTATTTCTGATCTGATCTTTATGATTTCTTTCCTTCTGCTAACTTTGCAGGGTTTTTTGTTCTGCTTTCTCTAATTGCTTTAGGTGTAAGGTTAGGTTGTTTATTTGAAATTTTTCTTGTTTCTTGAGGCAGGATTTTATTGCTATAAACTTCCCCCTTAGAACTGCTTTTGCTGCATCCCATAGGTTTTCGGTCATCATGTTTTCATTGTCATTTGTTTCTAGGTATTTTTTTATTTCCTCTTTGATTTCTTCAGTGATCTCTTGGTTATTTAGTAGTGTATTGTTTAGCCTCCATGTGTTTGCCATTTTTTACATATTTTTTCCTGTAATTGACATCTAGTCTCATAACGTTGTGGTCAGAAAAGATACTTGATACGATTTCAATTTTCTTAAATTTAGCGAGGCTTGATTTGTGACCCAAGATATGACCTATCCTGGAGAATGTTTCATGAGCACTTGAGAAGAAGGAGTATTCTGTTGTTTTTGGATGGAATGTCCTATAAATATCAAGTAAGTCCATCTTGTTTAATGTATCATTTAAAGCTTGTGTTTCCTTATTTATTTTCATTTTGGATGATCTGTCCATTGGTGAAAGTGGGGTGTTAAAGTCCCCTTCTATGATTGTGTTACTGTTGCTTTCCCCTTTTATGGCTGTTAGCATTTGCCTTATGCATTGATGTGTTCCTACACTGGGTGCATAAATATTTACAATTGTTATATCTTCCTCTTGGATTGATCCCTTGATCATTCTGTAGTGTCCCTCTTTGTCTCTTTTAATAGTCCTTATTTTAAAATCTCTTTTGTCTGATATGAGAATTGCTACTCCAGCTTTCTTTTGATTTCCATTTGCATGAAATATCTTTTTCCAACCCCTCACTTTCAGTCTGAATGTGTCCCTAGGTCTGAAGTGGGTCTCTTGTAGACAGCATATATACAGGTGTTGGTTTTCTATCCATTCAACCAGTCTATGTCTTTTGGTTGGAACATTTAATCCATTTACATTTAAGGTAATTATTGATATGTATGTTCCTATTACCATTTCTTAATTGTTTTGGGTTTGTTATTGTAGGTCTTTTCCTTCTCTTGTGTTTCCTGCCTAGAGAAGCTCCTTTAGCATTTGTTGTAAAGCTGGTTTGGTGGTGCTGAATTCTCTTAGCTTTTGCTTGTCTGTAAAGGTTTTAATTTCTCCATCAAATCTGAATGAGATTCTTGCTGGGTAAAGTAATCTTGGTTGTAGGTTTCCCCCTTTCATTACTTTAAATATGTCCTTCCACTCTCTCCTGGCTTGCAGAGTTTCTGCTGAAAGATCAGCTCTTAACCTTATAGGAGTTCCCTTGTATGTTATTTGTTGCTTTTCCCCTGCTGCTTTTAATACTTTTTCTTTGTATTTAATTTGTGATAGTTTGATTAATATGTGTCTTGGCATGTTTCTCCTGTATGGGACTCTCTGTGCCTCCTGGACTTGATTGATTATTTCCTTTCCCATATTTGGGAAGTTTTCAACTATAATCTCTTCAAATATTTTCTCAGTCCCTTTCTTTTTCTCTTCTTCTTCTGGGACCCCTATAATTCGAATGTTGGTTTATTTAATGTTGTCCCAGAGGTCTCTGAGACTGTCCTCAATTCTTTACATTCTTTTTTCTTTATTCTGTTCTGTGGTAGTCATTTCCACTATTTTATCTTCCAGGTCACTTATGCGTTTTTCTGCCTCAGGTATTCTGCTATTGTTTCCTTCTAGAGAATTTTTAATTTCATTTATTATGTTGTTCATCTTTGTTTGTTTGCTCTTTAGTTCTTCTAGGTCCTTGTTAAGTGTTTCTTGTATTTTCTCCATTTTATTTCCAAGATTTTGGGTATTCTTTACTATCATTACTCTGAATTCTTTTTCAGGTACACTGCCTATTTCCTCTTCATTTGTTTGGTCTTGTGCGTTTTTACCCTGCTCCTTCATCTGCTGTGTGTTTCTCTGTCTTCTCATTTGGCTTAACTTACTGTGTTTGGGTCTACTTTTCGCAGGCTGCAGGTTCATAGGTCCCGTTTTTGGTGTCTGCCCCCAGTGGGTAAGGTTGGTTCAGTGGGTTGTGTAGGCTTCCTGGTGGAGGAGACTAGTGCCAATGTTCTGGTGGATGAGGTTGGATCTTGTCTTTCTCGTGGGCAGGACCACATTCGGTGGTGTGTTTTGGGGTGTCTGTGAACTTATTATGATTTTAGGCAGCCTCTCTGCTAATGGGTGGGGTTGTGTTCCTGTCTTGCTAGTTGTTTGGCACAGGGTGTCCAGCATGGTAGCTTGCTAGTTTTGAGTGGAGCTGGGTCTTAGTGTTGAGATGGAGATCTCTGGGAGAGCTTTCGCCATTTGATATTATGTGGAGCCAGAAGGTCTCTGGTGGAACGATGTCCTGAACTCAGCTCTCTCACCTCAGGGGCACAGGCCTGACACCTGGTCGGAGCACCAAGACCCTGTCAGCCACACAGGTCAGAGGAAAAGGGAGAAAAAAAGACAGAAAGAGAGAAAAGTAATAAAATAAAATAAAGTTATTAGAATAAAAAATAATTATTACAAATAAAAAAATTAAAAAGTAATGAAAAAAATTACAAAAAAAGAAAGTTAGAAAGAAGAGAGCAACCAAACCAAAAAACAAATCCACCAATAATAAGAGGTGCTAAAAACTATACTAAAATTTTTTTTAAAAAAAGGACAGAACCCTAGAACAAATGGTAAAAGCAAAGCTATACAGACAAAATCACACAAAGAAGCATACACATACACACTCACAAAAAGAGGAAAAGGAAAAAATATATGTATATCGTTGCTCCCAAAGTTGACCGCCTCAATTTGGGGATGATTCAGTGTCTCTTCAGGTACTCCAGAGATGCAGGGTACATCAAGTTGACTGTCGAGATTTAATCCACTGCTCCTGAGGCTGCTGGAAGAGATTTCCCTTTCTCTTCTTTGTTCCACGGCTCCTGGGGCTCAGCTTTGGATTTGGCCCCACCTCTGCGTGTAGGTCGCCTGAGGGCGTCTGTTCTTCGCTCAGACAGGACGGGGTTAAAAGAGCAGCTGATTCGGGGGCGCTGGCTCACTCAGGCCGAGGGGAGGGAGGGGTACGGTTGCGGGGTGAGCCTGCGGTGGCAGAGGCCGGCGTGACGTTGCACCAGCCTGAGGCGCGCCGTGCGTTCTCCCGGGGAAGTTTTCCCTGGATCTTGGGGCCCTGACAGTGGCGGGCTGCACAGGCTCCCGGGAGGGGAGGTGTGGATAGTGACCTGTGCTTGCACACAGGCTTTTCGGTGGCGGGAGCAGCAGCCTTAGCGTCTCATGCCCGTCTCTGGGGTCCACGCTGATAGCCGCGGCTCGCGCCCGTCTCTGGAGCTCGTTTAGGTGGTGCTCTGAATCCCCTCTCCTCGCGCACCCCGAAACAATGGTCTCTTGCCTCTTAGGCAGCTCCAGACTTTCTCCCGGACTCCCTCCCGGCTAGCTGTGGTGCACTAGCCCCCTTCAGGCTGTGTTCACACTGTCAACCCCAGTCCTCTCCCTGGGGTCCGACCTCCGAAGCCCAAGCCTCAGGTCCCAGCCCCTGCCCGCCCTGGCGGGTGAGCAGACAAGCCTCTCGGGCTGCTGAGTGCTGGCCAGCATCGATCCTCTGTGCGGGAATCTCTCCACTTTGCCCTCCTCACCCCTGTTGCTGCAGTTTCCTCCGTGGCTCCGAAGCTTCCCCCCACCCATCCCCCCGTCTCCGCCAGTGAAGGGGCTTCCTGACGTGTGGAAACCTTTCCTCCTTCATAGCTCCCTCCCAGAGATGCAGGTCCTGTCCCTATTCTTTTGTCTCTGTTTTTTCTTTTTTCTTTTGCCCTACCCAGGTACGTGGGGGAGTTTCTTGCCTTTTCGGAAGTCTGAGGTCTTCTGCCAGAGTTTAGTAGGTGTTCTGTAGGAGTTGTTCCACATGTAGATGTATTTTTGATGTATTTGTGGGGAGGAAGGTGATCTCCGCGTCTTACTCTTCCACCATCTTGAATGTCTATCACGTCTCCCTTTCTGTAGTTCCAAGTTCATGCCTTAAGTGCTGATAGAATCATGAAACCAATATTTTTATGGTTCTAGTGGCCATTATTCCTAATATATCAATGCAAATATCTACAAAATGCTCCAACTTAAAGAGGCTCGCAATCCTGCTTGCCTTTCTGCAGCTGCTTGCAGCTGAGCAGTGTTACATGTGTATCCCTCGGCCTTTCAAGGGAAGAGCACCACCTCCAAATGAAGTGCCATCTTCAGGGGTCTCCCACCACCTAGAGGTCCTCTACCCCAGGCTACTTCTCATGTCTTACAAACGTTCCCTCCTGCCCATAACAGTTTGGAGTGTTGCTGTTTCTCCATTTCAAATTCTCTCATATCCAACCTACACATATTCTGTTAATCTGTAGAGGATACCTTTGTCACCTCCAGTTCTTCAACAGGAAAACATACACCCCATTCATATATATATAAATATATATATGCCACAATTTGTTTATCCATTCATCCTTTGATAGGCACATTCGGGCTGTTTCTACCTTTTGATTAATATGACTAGTGCTGCTATTAACATGTGTGTACATGTACTTACTTGAGTATCTGCTTTAATTCTTTGGATAGACATCTAGGAGTGGGATTGCAGGGTCATATGATAATTCCATGTTTAACCTTTTGAGGGAAGACCCATTTCTTTTTGAAGTGGATGGGGAATTCTTTGTGAAAGGGGATGGATGTTTTCCTGTGGAAAACCCAGAGATGACTGGGTATCTTCTACAGAGGGCAAGACTGTGTCTTATGTCTGGATTCTCATGGCTTAGCACTGTGCCTGGCACCATAAATACTGCTCAAGTGTTAGTTGAAGGAATAAATGAAAATTCAATGAGAGACACTATCAAATACAGTGTAACATTGCAAGGTATATAATGTTTTAACAGTTTTTTTTCTTTTTATTTTCTTTCAATCATTCTTTCCTTTGATTCCTTGTAACTAGCAAACTTGTAATGGGGTGTCATTGCCAGGCCCCTAATACAATCAGGAAAAATTTCTCCCCATATTTGTGGGGGACAGGGGTTGGTGGTTCCTTTCAAGCCATGAAAAATGTGATGTTAATATAAAATAACACAAAGCTTTTGTGACAATGGGCCCCTCTGACTCAAAGATTACAGAAAAACTGTAAAATTCGTTGCAGAAATAGGGCAAAGGATTGTCTTCGGTTCAGTCCACATATGCCCTCTAGTGTCAAAAACTTCAAGTAAGCTAAGGAAGGAAATGGAGTCCATTGGGTCCCAACAGTCTCTCTCTCAATGCCTCACTCACCTGCCTTAAAAAATACACTGGGATTCCTTCATATCACCTATTCTAAGAGAAAATAACTGACCGATGTGAGTGGCCCAGGCTGCATCCACTCTCCTTGAAGTCACCAGAGCTACATTCACAGAGCTGGAGGACATCTGGCTATCTCATGCAATTATGTCCAACCTGGGTCCCCAGACCTCTGGGCATCAGAGGAAAGAGTATTGGGGTCCTTGAGAGGGTCCTGGTATTTCAAAATGCCTAAGAAAATCGTACTGTAGCTGGAGATGAAACTGGAAACCACCAAAGAAATTGGCAAGTACCTTTTCCTTCAGCTGCAATTAATCAGCTTGGTGTTGGATCGTCACTGCTTCTCTCCCACTTGCTAAGTGGTAGTTACCTATGGCTTGAATTAATGGCAAATAGGAAAATAAGTAATGATTTTACATATGTGGTGGGTAAAGAGTACAAGATATGTTTAAATTGGGGACTCATAAGCGTAAAAACATAAAAGTGGTCCTTCACAGTGAAAACTTCAGGACCCACTTCCCTGCTACCCTATTGGGTGGCCTCTGAGGTATGGATTAACTAGGTTGCTTTCAAGAGGCAGCATGTCTCATGGCCAGGTCCCCTCATCAGACATTGGGAGTAGCAAAGATTCTTCAGCCTGCACTAGTGAATGGCACATGGTGTTTTCTGGAAAGGTGCTCACACTCGCTTTTATCAGTTTGGGCTCAAAAACTTTTGAAATCTCCCGAGAGTCTACTCAAAATTCAACCCAAATTATTTAGTCCTTTTTTCTTCTTCTTTTTTCAGTTTTATTTCCCCAAATTCCACCCAATCTTCCAAATAACTCCTATGCCCCAATCTGTCAGGTCTTCTCACCAAACTATGATTATATTTTGAACGTTTATTCATTTATTCAACACATGTTTACCAAAGGCTCATTATGGGCCAGGCTTTATGCTAGGTGTTGGTGAAAACAGTGACAGACGTGCCTCTACCATCACGCAGGATACAAGTAAGAAGTGTCGTGACATGGGAAAGTTGGGTTGCTACAGGAGTCCATAACAAATAGACGAAATCTACATGTGGGGAGAGGAGGGACCCCCCACCCAAACGGGTGTGATTTAAACTAAGATCTGAAGGATAGGAAGGAATGAACCAGGTAAAGAGGAGGAGAAAGGGCTCCAACTTGAGAGAACACCATGCACAGAGGCCCCAGAGTGGGAAGAAGCATGGAGATTAATTTAATTAATTAATGAATTAAATATCTTTGTTTACTCCAATCCTCTCTCCTAGACCCTACAATCTCTGCCCACGAAAACCCTTAAAAAACCCTCCAATTTTATCTTCTCTTGCTAACCATGACCGAAAAGTATCATCCTCAACTGAACCAAAGGATTTTTTTTTCTGTAACATTTAAATGACACCAATCCATTACTGCCTTGTGTGGAAGCTATTAGCACACTTGTTCTATTCTCCCAGTTATATTACAAGTTCTTGGAGAGCAGAAGTCTTTGCATATAGTAGGACCCAAATAGTTGTTGGACTGAGTTATGTTTCTTTACATTCCTCACACATCTAGCCTTAAACTAACTAGCTGGCATACAGATATTTCTGTGAGTGAAATTAAAAGAATGAAAAATGTTTTAAAGTCCAATGAAGGGCAATGATTGTTAAGAACTGTGAAGGGTCTGAGATCTTACCTATTTGCAAGACAACAAGTTAGCCTGCCACAGTTGCCTGGATGTTGGCAGAAGACATGAGGCTCCTGGGCCAGAGACAAAGGATGTAATTACAGCACAGCAAGCTGCCTGATCATCAGCATATTTGCATCAGTTCCCCTTCCCCTGAGTCCCATGTTGTGATGCAGATAGGCCCAGGTGTGTGCCTGAGTGTGCAGTGGATTGCATTACAGAGAGGAACCCTGAGCTAGAAAAACCCAAAGTTTTTATAATAGGCAGTAAGCATGAGGTTCCATTTGGCTCCAGAGGGAGACACTGTACTTCCCAAGGCTGTTCATTATACAAACTTCCTTAAAAAGAGAGTCCATAACAAAAGGCAAAGAGGGCCTGTGCTAACGAGCCATGCAGAAGCATGAGAGACCCATGGAGAATTACTTCTGAACATTGGGCAAAGTCAACAGGCATTAGGAATAAAAATAGCCACTGCTTGTTAGGTGTTCATATGTGCCATGTACCGAGCTGAGTATTTTATATGCATCAGCTCCTTTATTCCTCTCAACACACGAGGAAATATTAACACATTTATGGGAAAATATTTTTATCAATTAAGACTTTCAGCATACAAATGATAGCAACAATGGAGAATTTGGAAACACAGGAGTTTTAGGAAGGTCTCAGGAAGTGGCTAAATCTATTAGCTGAATACCACCTGGACTCTCACTCCATCTGCTATCTCTTCTTCTGCCTTTCTGTACTTCTCTGGCAAAAAATGTGACTGTGCCAGCTCCCAAATTCACTTGCTGTAGTTCCAGCGAACTTCAGAAGATGATTAAGAATCCCTGAATCCAATCGCCAATTCCATATTCAATTCCAAAGAATATGATTGGCCCATCATCAACACTGTGTATTTGTGTTGGGGAGAGAATTTTACAGTAATATAAATAACAAGAGGTATAAAAGAGGTACACTTTTTTTCATAATCATTACTGAATTTAAGGTAATTTGTGTTCCCACTTACTGATCTGTATCTCCCAGGCTGTGAGCAGCTGCAGTTGTTTTTATTAACAATGCCTGTTGACTTTACTCATATCGTTTAACAGAATTACAGTCACATTGGGGATATATATGTATATATTCAATTTTTCGAGTTTTATATGTATTATTAAAATTGTTTTCAAAATATGTTATACTAACATAAATTCCTGCCAGCAGCTTGAGTGACCCTATCTGATGGCTTATTTGGTAGAATTGATCATTATTTTTCAGAAAATCTTTAACAGGTGAGAATGGTCTATCTTTAGGTTTTACTTTTTTTTTACCTGGTGAGATTAAACTTTTTTTTTTTAAGGCATTTATATTTCCTCTCCATTTATTTTTCTGTTAAAGCCCTGGCAGGAATCAAGCGTTCTTTTAATGTGCCTCAGTGCTTAGAATAGTGCTTGTCAAGAAGCTGACGCTCACAAAGCTTTAAAAACAAACTCATAGATTGGCCAACCCAGTGGTAACTGTTTTACATCCTTGTAAGAATAATTAAGCCACTAAAACCTAACAATTGTTTACCATTTTAGAATTTACACAGAATATATTGGCACATTTGGACCCCACAACTACTGTGTGTTATTATTTTCAACATTTTACCATGTGGGGAAAAGTCTGGAGTACTGAGGTCTGAGAGGGATAAAGATTTAAAATCTTGTCTGCCGTAGAAACGAAGGAATTCAGCTTCCCGGAAGAAAGCGACTAAACCAAATACATTTCGTCCTCCTGTACACGAGAGGGCGAAGCAGCAGGATATGAAGCAGCAAGAATGGGGGGGGGGGGGGGC
>NW_006784622.1:0-4353 GCF_000442215.2 Lipotes vexillifer | reverse complement strand
GGGGGGGGGGGGGGGGGTCCGCGGGACTACACTTCCCAGAAGATCTCTGCGCGATCCCCCGGGATGCTCAGCGGCCGAGGACTGCACTTCCCAGGTTACCGTGGGGCTAGACGTGACTCCGTCTCCCACTGAGCCAAACTGGAATTGGGCACTGGCTCTTCGGTGGGAGTTGGCTGTTGAGCTGTACATGTCATTGCCTGGAAACGGGAGCCGGAAGTTTCTCAAACAAGATTCCGCTTTCTTAGGGCGGTAACAGCGTGCACGGGTTAGGGAGGGGCGGTGGGAAAAGCGGAGCCGCTCTGAACCATGCTAGGGAACTGTGGGTCCGTCTGTGAAGAGGCCCAGCTTTGCGGGACAGCGGTGCGAGCCTGCGCCGAGAGACGCTCGTGTGACAGACCGAAAACTACACTTCCCAGCATCCTCGCGGTACCAGAACTACCTTACCCAAAAGCCTGAGCGCGATTTATCCAGCCTTTCGCCCTCCCCAGCCAGCTGGAAAGCCGAAGACATGTGGGGTCGCAGGTTTGGGCGGCTACTGCGTTCTGAAGGCAGCGGGGCCCGCCGGGTTTCAACTACCCGCGGGCGTTTTTCCCCGGCCCTGAGGAGAGGTGAGAAAAGGCACCGCATCACCGATGCCTGCGTGCTCTGTAGAAAGACGCTGCCCGTGGTTCGTGCCTGCTCGGGCGAGCGTGAGGCGACGGTGCCACGCCTTACAGCCCACTCCGGGTCCTCGCGACCCTACTTCCTGGCCTCGCCCAGAGGGATTGAGGCGGGAGGGTCGAGGACGGAGAAGAGGACCGCCTTCCTCTTCGGAGGGCATGCCTCTGAAGGCCTGGCTTCCCGCCTGGCTCCGCCACTAGAGCCCCGCCAGGCGTTTTTCTGAACCCTTCGCCATTATTATCACACCCTCTCGTAGGTGTGTCGGGAGCAACCGTAAGGTAATCTGTGTTCGGAGAGGCCGTATATCTTTTCGCGGCCTGTTCAGACTTAGACTGTGTTGTTTAGGTGCAGTCCCCGAACCCAGGTCTCTGGTAAACTACAGCGTACATTTCAGGTCAGGTCCACTTTATTTTCGCTGATTTTCAGTACTCTGTAATCACCTAGTAGCCTTTCAAAAAAAAAAAAAAAAGGAAGGAAAAGAAAACGGGAATGCCGTAACTACAAGGGTTGACTGGGAGGCGCAGCTGTTAGCAGTGTGTCCTGGACGTCTGACTTTGAGAGACGTTTCCGGAATCTTTTTTCCCCTAATTTTAAAACTCTAAGGTTGTCCGCAGAGTAGGCACTTCGTAATAACCATTGTCTATTCATCTTAAATCTTCAGTGCCGGGTGAACTGAGCCGCCCAGTACCACTACTTTGTGCTGTTTTGCTCATTGTTTCGTTTTACTCGCCCAAGCAAGACTGCAGTTGTAGATCCCCCATCTATAAGACCGCTGTTTAGTTCCCAGGATCCTTGGCAAGGTATTTGTACATATTTAGGTGTTTAGTATACACGCACATCATGATGGGCTTTACAAAATGGACGTAGCATTTTTTTGAACCCTGGAAAATCACCGCAGCCTCAATTCTTTGTAAACTTTTAGAGCTTATATGATTTGTGTCCCTCTTCATTAAACAAATATTTATTGAATGTTTACTGGGTACAAGTAGTTTAAGCTTGCCTCATAATGTCAGTAATCAAGGAATTTGAAAACCTTGACCTCTGACCAAGGGAAGGGTCTTAGTTAACTATCATCTAGTCCCATTCCCTATTTAAAGATAAAGGAAGGCACAGGAAGTTTTGTGACCAACAGTGCTGGATTCCTAGTTCATTACTGCTTCCCAAACTTAGCAGAACATCAAAAACACTGGGGGTGCTTTAAAAAACACAGATTTTTTGGCCCTCCCGCAGAACTACTGAGTCAGTCTGGAGGGGTGGAGCCCATTGATCTCTGTGTTAGTTTATTATTTAATATATTAATCCTGATAATTCTGATGCATCTAGCAAAGCATATCTACAGACCAGCATGTAAAAATATATATTAATGATCACCCACGTCACTGAAGTGTTGCACCTCTGAAGTTAGCAGTAAATTTTTAAAATTCTTTATTTAAGTATAGTTGATTTACAATGTTGTGTTAGTTTCAGCAGTTATATATATATATATATATATATATATATATACACACATATATATTTTTCAGATTCTTTTCCATTATACTTTGTCTTTTTAAAAAATTTTTATTGAAATATAGTTGATTTACAATGTTGTGTTAGTTCCAAATGTATAGGAGAGTGATTCAGTTATACATATATATATTCTTTTTTTACATTATCTTCCATTATAGGTTATTAGAAGGTATTGAGTATATTCATTATACTTTATTACAAGATATTAAATATAGTTCCCTGTGCTATATAGTAGGACCTTGTTTTTTTAGTCTACTTTATTGATATATACAGTAGTTTGTATCTGGTTTGTAGTAGTTTGTATCTGGTTTGGGTTTAGTTTGCTAAACCCAAACCCCTAATTTATCCCTCCTCCCACCCTTTCTCCTTTGGTAACCATAAGTTTGTTTTCTATGTCTGTGAGCCTGTTTTGTAAATAAATTCATTTGTATTATATTAGATGCCACATGTAAGTGATATATGATATTTGTCATTCTCTCTCTGACTTCATTTAGTATGATAGTCTCTAGGTCCATCCGTGTTGCTGCAAACAGCATTATTTCGTTCTTTTTTATGTAATATTCCGTTGTACCACATCTTCTTTATCCTTTCATCCATCAGTGGACATCTATGTTGCTTCCATGTCCTGGCTATTGTAAGTAGTGCCACAGTGAACATTGGGGTGCATGTATCTTTTCAAATTATGGCTTCCTCTGGATATATGCTCAGGAGTAGGATTGATGGATCATGTGGTAGCTCTGTTTTTATTTTATTTTATTTGTTTTTGTTTTTGTTTTTTTTTGTGGTACGTGGGCCTCTCACTATTGTGGCCTCTCCCGTTGCGGAGCGCAGGCTCAGTGGCCATGGCTCACGGGCCCAGCCGCTCCACGGCATGTGGGATCTTCCCAGACCGGGGCACGAACCCGTGTCCCCTGCATCGGCAGGCAGACTCTCAACCACTGCGCCACCTGGGAAGCCTTGTTTTTATTTTTTTTAAGGAACCTTCATGCTGTGCTCCACAGTGGCTGTACCAATTGATATTCCCACCAACAGTGTAGGAAGGTTCCCTTCTCTCCACACCCTCTCCAGCATTTATTGTGTGTAGATTTTTTCATGATGGCCATTCTGACCGGTGTGAGGTGGTACCTCATTGTAGTTTTGATTTGCATTTCTCTAATAATTAGTGATGTTGAGCATCTTTTCATGTGCTTTTGGCCATCTGTATGTCTTCTTTGGAGAAATGTCTATTTAGATCTTCTGCCCATTTTTTGATTGGATTGTTTTTTTTTGATATTGAGCTGCATGAGCTGTTTATATATTTTGGAGATTAATCCCTTGTCAGTCACTTCGTTTGCAAATACTTTCTCCCATTCTAAGGGTGGTCTTCGTTTTGTTTATGGTTTCCTTTGCTGTGCAGAAGCTTTTAAGTTTAATTAGGTCCCACTTGTTTATTTTTGCTTTTACTTCTATTGCCTTGGGAGACTGACCAAAGAAAACGTTGATATGATTTATGGCAGACAGTATTTTGTCTGTGTTCTCTTCTAGGAGTTTTATTGTCTCACAGCTTACATTTAAGCCTTTAAGCCATTTTGAGTTTATTTTTGTGTATGGTGTGAGGGAGTGGGGTTTTTTTGTTTTGGGGGGGTTTTTTTTTGGTTGCACCACGTGACATGCGGGGTCCTTAGTTCCCCAACCAGGGATGGAACCCATGCCCCCTGCAGTGGAAGCACAGAGTCTTAACCACTGGACCACCAGGGAAGTCCTGGGAGTGTCCTAACTTCATTGATTTACCTGCAGCTGTCCAGCTTTCCCAGCACCACTTGCTAAAGAGACTGTCTTTTCTCCGTTGTGTATTCTTGCCTCAGTTGTCAAAGATTAATTCATCATAGGTGTGTGGGTTTATTTCTGGGCTCTCTGTTCTGTTCCATTGATCCATATGTCTCTTTTTGTGCAATACCGTGCTGTTAGGATTACTGTAAGCTTTATAGTATTGTCTGAAGTCTTGGAGGGTTATGCCTCCAGCTTTGTTTTTTTTCCTCAGGATTACTTTGGCAGTTGTGGGTGTGTTTTTTTTGTGCTTCCATATAAATTTTAGGATTATTTGTTCTAGTTCTTTGAAAAATGTCATGGGTAATTTGATAGAGATTGCATTAAATCTGTACATTGTTTTGGGTAATATGGCCATTTTAACAATATTAATTCTTC
>NW_006784620.1:0-3687 GCF_000442215.2 Lipotes vexillifer | reverse complement strand
AAAAAAAAAAAAAAAAAAAAAGCAACACAAGTGTCCATCAACCCATGAATGGATAAACAAAATGTGCCATATACATACAATAGAATATTATTCAGCCTAACAAAGAGAAGTTGTGATATACAGTACAACATAGATGGATCTTGAGGACATTCTGCAAAGTCAGAAAAAATCATATATGTTTTTTGTATGTCTTTATATAATTTCACTTATATGAAGCATTTTATTCCCATAATGTTGTTTTATATTATCAAGAATATTCCAACTTCAACATTTTCTCAAAACCTTTTTTACTTTTTTATAATGCTAGGTAATAATAAAGCATTGTCGTTTTCTTGCACTTAAGTTTTCTGCTTTTATTTGGGTAAATTTAGGTAAGATATTATTATCCTTGAAATTTTGTTTGATTTAACCCAATTCATTAGAAACAATACATGTTTTTAATTAGTTAATTTCCTTTATCACCACATCTTACTCTAATTTCCATCTCCCCACAGGAGATCCTATTAATGGATTTACATTATATATTTTAACTTCAACGTGTACTTAAAAATGTGCACTATTTTTTTCTGTGCATGATTTTTTTCCTTTTGGAAACTATCTACTTTCCCATAAGTTATGGGAAAGAGAAATATTCTCTTTACACCAGTAAGAGACTGGTCAGGGTTTATGGCAAGTTAGTTAATGTCATGGTGCCCCAGACTACTATCTTCTTTTTATAGCATGTAAAGTATGCCATTTTTCCACTGATGGGCCACCTGGTACTTATTACTTTGGTCAATCCAACACATTAGACTTAGTCGGCCATTCTTACCCAGGATGTGTCAGTATATGCATAGTACTTGTGAAACTTAGCTTTCTTCTTCAAATATGAGTAGTGTGCTTACTCTAATTCAAGAAGTCAAAATAACTAAAGCAACAATTGTTGATACATTTAAATTTGAATTTTCCATCAATCTGTGTAAATGTTTGCTTCTTATTTGTCATGGTCAGTGTGCATAAAAGCTTGATGCAAAATAGTTCAATCATCACAATTAATATAATACTATTAATCCACTTTTATATTTGAGCCTATACTACACTGAATCTAAGAAAAATAATTATCTATAATATTTATGCCAGTAAAAAGAACAGCACATTACTACTGTATGCATGCTGACCTTCTACCTTAGAATAAAATAGGCTTATGATTTTTATCTATTTCAATTAGCTAGAACTTAAGAGAAACTGTTAGCCAATTTGGATAAAATAGAAAAGTGACCTTCAAAGCTATTCTTGTACTTTAGATATAAATTCAAAATATTGTTGATAATCTATAAAACTCTGTTTTATGATGTAGATAATTTAGTGTCAAGGTGAAGTATGGAATGGAAATAACCAGCTGGATCATTCAGACATAATGCCTTGCTTAAAACTATCTTTATAAATTAACTTATTTTCTGATTAAATAAGACTTTATAGTAAACACATATTATTATAATTTATATTTATTAATTTTAAAGATTCAGTAATATTTCATAAGGTAAATTACTTGCAAATGACACAATTTTTGTTAAGCTGCATTGATGTTATCAATTAAGTATTGAATTTGGTCTTACATTTAAATTGTTAAGTTCAAAGAATTACACAACCTTTATATTAAATAAGTAAAAATGTCACTACAAAACTGAATAAAGAATATCTATTTCCTATTAGACATAAACTTAGAAGTAATAAAAATTACAGTAAATTTTTCTCTTGAGTTGTAACTCAAACAAATGTGGTTGGTTATACAGCTTATGAAATTATCTATATCAATATGAATTTATCTATATCACACAAAAACATTATCTAGAAAAATGATAAAAATCCCTAAAGGGCAGAAGAGTTTCAGAAACTTGACTTACATAAGAAAACTTTGATTTAGTGTTTAACACATCCTTTCTATTATATTAGTGATCAGGGGAAAAGAATTTTAAACATTCTCCACAAGGTATTAATCTTGGAAATAAAACTATTATATTCCTTTTCTTGTGGCTGAGAACTGAGAATTTTTAAAAGAATATGTGATAACAAAAATATTGATTTGTTGATTTAGGGTTTGGTTATTTATACCAATAATCTTATACCACTAGAAACTCATCAATATCCTGTCAGTAGCAATAGGGTGTTTAATATCCAAGACCTAATATTTAGTCAGTTCCTATATTTCTTTTCCCTTCCCTATTATCCCTTCCCCTTCCTTCCTTCCTTTCTTGCTCTCTCCTGCCCTACTCTCCACTATTTTTCTCTCTCCCTCTCTTCAGTTGACACTCTTTACCTGCTACTTCTCTTAATTTAACCCTTGAGAGCCTAATCTCTAGTGCATGTATTGAACTTCTCATGGCTCAAATGTTAATCTTCTCTGTAAAGCCTTAAAATGGTACAAAAACACTTTTCTCTCTCTTTCAACAGATATTTCTAACTCTGGCATAATAAACATTGCATTTTGTTCAATTATTTAAATATGTATCTGTTCCTATCCCCTGACCAAGAGACACCCTGGAGGGCAGGTCTAATGTTCTGGTTATCACTGTATGCTTAGCTTTAGTACAATTTGTGAAACACAGAAGATTTGTGATGAGTGCTTGTTTAGTAGATGGATACTTGTATTTTTAGGCCATTTTCCCCAATGGTTCAAATTAACTAATCTTATTCTCTGTGGAAAACTTCAAGGAGAAAAATAGAGTATATAAACTAGAAAATGCATTTTCCCCTTTAGAGATGCCTAGTCCAGGTGGTATAACTAGGAGATGCTTTCCAACACATAATCTTACTCCTTGGCATCAAGAACCTCAGAATTCTAACATTTGTCTTCCCAACCAGAAAAACTTGGGAATCTCTTATGTGCCACAATTGAATTAAGGAAGTATCCAAATTATGTTTACCTTCTCCCATGTATCTTTTAACATGGGTAAAATGTTAGACCATGTAGTAATAATAATAAATATAGCTACTATGATAGCAACAAAAGCAGCTAAGCAATAAAAAAATTCACTGATGGCTTTCCATGACTATAATTGCTAGCAGACACTAGGCATTTCTGGGGATCACAATTTATTTTTCTTTGTGGACATATAAATCCCATGTTCAAGCAAAACACTTGACAGCTTTGCATGAGTACAACCCTTACCGGGTTAATTTATAAGAAACACTACAAAGCATCTAAAAGATCTTATTTGAGAATCTTGGGCAATAAATACATTGCTAAAATTCATATTCCAAAGGTAAATAGTTTTGACCATCATTATCAGAGAAGAATATTAGGAAGTGAAAGTAGAAGCAGAAGGAGACATATCAATAAGATTCTATTTATAAATTATTTGCCACCTGCCAGACAATGCACTAAGTTTTAAGCTTTTAAAATTTTCTCATATATGTATCACTTCATACTCAATGAAGACATACTGTTATTTTGCCCACTTTACATAAGAGGAAATAGATAAGAAAGGCTAAGTAACTTTTACATTGTGACTCAGCAAGCAAATGTCTGGAGTAGATCAAACCCAGTTCTGTCTGCCTGACTTAAAAGGCCATTCTATTAATTATTACCTCCTTCACTTTTCACAGTAAGATGCCTTCTTCACTACTATGCCAGAAGTATTTGCTCACTGGGAATTTGGCTGTTCTTCTACATTTATTAGTTAGTTGCTTAAAAAGGAAGGTAGGGAA
>NW_006784619.1:0-501 GCF_000442215.2 Lipotes vexillifer | reverse complement strand
AAAAAAAAAAAAAAAAAAAAAAAAAAAAAAACGGATTGCCCAAGGCTGCATAAAAACCTGGTAGAAGCAATCATAAGAATAATGGTACTTTTATATCCTGTGCTATTCTTATTTTGGGTGATTGAAATCTATTTCACAAGAGAAAATTATTCAATCATAAAAACTACTTCTTTTAAAAATAAAGAAAAAAGTAGCTGAAAATACTGTACCTAAAAGAGAAATTAACATGACAATTGTACAGTATAATTATTTTCCTTATACAAAGAAATGTTTAAAAAACAAAAAGCTACTTCTCATACAAACACAATTATCTATACTCACATATTATAATAAGGCTCCCACTCTTGAGAATCAATAATCAAACCCAATAATGGTAAATAAATAAGCCTAGGAAAGTGAGTGACTTGTGCAAGATAAGCCAGTGACAGACCTTGGAGCCTCCTAATGCAAAATCCAGTACATATTACCTCTCTCTCAGCCCACCTTTTTTTTTTTTTTTTT
>NW_006784618.1:0-556 GCF_000442215.2 Lipotes vexillifer | reverse complement strand
ACGGGCCCAGCCGCTCCGCGGCACGCGGGATCCTCCCGGACCGGGGCACGAACCCGCGCCCCCAGCATCGTCAGGCGGACTCCCAACCACTGTGCCACCAGGGAAGCCCCCTCATTGTGCTTTTGATTTATATTTTTCTAATAACTAGTGATGTTGAGCATCTTTTCATATGTTTATTAGCTTTTTGTACATCTTTGGAGAAATGACTGTTTAAGTCCATTACCTGTTAAAATTTTGTTGTTGTTCAGTTGCAAGTGTTCTTTATATATTCTGGATACTAGACTCTTATTGGGTATATCATTTGCAAATATTTTCTCCCATTCTGTGGGCTGTCTTTCCACTTCCTTGGTAGTGTCCTTAGACATACAGAAGTTTTTAAGTTGAAGTCCAATTTATCTATTTTTCTTTTGTTGCTTGTGCTCTTGTTGTCATGTTTAAGAAACCATTATCTAATCTAAAATTATGAAAATTTACAGCTACGTTTCCTTCTGAGAGTTTCTTTTTTTTTTTTTTTTAACATCTTTATTGGGGTATAATTGCTTTACAATGGTGTGTT
>NW_006784616.1:0-602 GCF_000442215.2 Lipotes vexillifer | reverse complement strand
ACATTTTCTCCATGGTCAATGTCACCATGGGCAATGTTCCGACTGGTACTGTCACCGTGAGCAGTGTCACTAAGGGCACTGTCACCATTAGCACTTTCACCATAGTCACTACCCCTATGCGCACTCTCACTATGGTAACTGACACCCTGGGCACAGTCACTTTGGGTAATGTCACAAATTTGCTGCTACCATGTGCCCTCCTCCCATGTGCAGCCTCGCCACGGGAAATACCATCGTGTGGACTCTCACCATGTGTCATGTCATCATGGGCATTGTCACCTTGGGCACTATGACCATGAGAACTGTCACCATGAGAACTGCTACCATGACCAGTTTTCCTAACACTACTGTCACCATGGGCACCGTAACCATGAGCACTGTAACCATGAGCATTGTCACCATGAGCAATGCCACCATAGCACTGTCACCATGGTTGCTACTGCCTTCAGCACTGTCCACATTATCACATTCACCATGGGTACTGTCACCATGGATTATACCACCATGAGCAATGTCACCAGGAGCAATGCCTCCAAAGGTATGCCAGCATGAGCACTGTCACCATGGGCACTATCACCATTTTGCACTGCCACCATGTGACC
>NW_006784615.1:0-951 GCF_000442215.2 Lipotes vexillifer | reverse complement strand
CTGGGCGGCCTCCCTCCACCTGGTCTTCCTGAGACTTCCACTGCACCCGGGGCACCAGGCCTCCATCTCCACCCACCACTCACCCCTCCTCTCCCTGACTCCTGGCTTCCTCTCATTAGGAGAGTGTTTTCTTGAAGTTCTCTCCCACTCATGGGCCAGATAAAATGATTACAAAACAAGCCAGAGCTGCAGCCCCTTTTCTATCCTGACTCTCAGGAGCCCACACCTGTTCCTTAGACTTGGCCCGTTCAGCAAGTTCTGTTTTCTGCAACTGTGAGTCCGTGAGTGTTGATGATTGGCTGACCTGGGGCGCCTGACTGTGTCCACCAGCCCTCCCCAGGTGTGCGTGGGTTGAGATCAATATAAACACCCAATCAGCAAGAGCCAGTGCAGCTGTGCCTGACGCCATATTCTCTGCCCTTTCAGCAGCCTTGGGGCTGAGCTGGTGGGAGGGAGTGAGAGGCCACGGCTTTGTGGGTGGCCCAGTGTGAGTGGGGCTCTGCTGGACTTTCTGCAGCAGTTGCCAGACTGCCACCTGCTAAAGAAGAGGATGTGTCACCCATACCTGCCGCTGGAATTTCTCCCTGGGCAGAGGTGAGGAAGGAAAAATGCAGTGGGAGCCGGGACTGGAGGGCTATCTCAGGCAGGGGAGTGGAATGCTTCCAGAAGAGTGCCCAGGGCCAGGACCATCCTGGCAGGCCTGAAGGCACGAAGTCGGCCGGCATGCTGTCGCTCATGTGGCTCCATGGCTCTTCCTCTAGGCTTTCAAGTCCTTGTACATATTCAGGTGTTTTACCTGGGAAGTGTGGGAACAGTTCAGCAGCAGCTGGCCTGGGGCTCAGCTCACGTTTACTCACAGATGCCTTGGCACGGACCCCAGCTTTGCAATGAGGACGCTTGTTGCCTGTGGGCTGCTGGCTGAATGGGAGAAGATTCCCCACCACTGACCAA
>NW_006784614.1:0-8625 GCF_000442215.2 Lipotes vexillifer | reverse complement strand
CTGCTGATGCAGGGGACACGGGTTCGTGCCCCGGTCCGGGAAGATCCCACATGCTGCGGAGCACCTGGGCCCGTGAGCCATGGCCACTGAGCCTGCGCGTCCGTGCTCCGCAACAGGAGAGGCCACAACAGTGACAGGCCCACGTACCGCAAAAAAACAAAAAACAAAAAAAAAAACTTAAAATTATTTTTAAAACATAGAATAATGCTTGTATAACAGAAAGAACAAAAAGCAGAATAAGACTCTATATACCAAATGTTCTTAACTATGTAAAATATATATATCAAAAATACTGGAAGTAAACATATTTTTTTATGTGGTAAGATTATGGGTACTTTATTTCCTTTTGTATCTGTAGTCTTCAAATTTTCTACAGTTAACTGGAATTAATTTTATAATTAAAAAATACTTCCATATTTTCAAAAATTAAGTAAAGGGGAGCAGAATCTGTGACCCCCAAAATATGCCACTTTGGCATGAGGATTAATTTGAGCTAAAGGCAATAAAAACTCCAGCAGATTTAAGAAAAGCTCTTTTCCTCCCCCTAAACTGCCTAAATTTCCACTGGAAAGGGGGGCCTGTACCAGGAAGGGAGCTATTATCAGAGACACTTTTTACCTAAGAAACTTATCTGCATAACAGCACAGCTTTTGTTTTCTAAATATCTCCTCTGCTTCCTATGAATGGGCCTTCCTCCCCTTTGTATCCCCAGACCCCTACCCCTTTCTTTCCCTCTGGATGTTTGGCTGCCTTTTGAGTCTTTACATTTTTATGGGGATCCTGTACGTAAGTAATTCTGTTTTTCTCTTGTTAATGTCTTTTGTCAATCTGATTATTAGATCAGCCAAAGAACCTAGAAAGGTGGAAGGAAAAATTTTTCGGGCCTTCATAGAAACACATAGAATTGAAAGATATAGGTTAGGTTCAAATGCCTGATATGGCACTAATCAGCTATTTCTTGGACTAATTTCTCCCTTAAACATCCATTTCCTCACTTTTAAAATGAAGACAATATCATACTCAAAGAATAACTCTGACGATTACACATATGAGTGTACTCAACTCAGTATAGTTCTTAACATATTAAATGCTTGATAAATATGTTTAAACAAAAATGAAAATTTGACAGTCTGAGAATTCATATTTCAAGTAAAATGTAAAATCTCACTGTTAGGGAACCACCGACTGAAAGTGCCCATCCTTGCCAGGCAGGATAATAACTGCTTTCATGAATTATCTCACAACAGGAGGTCCCGATAAGGAACACAGAATTGATAAGCTACCTACCACCAGCTGGAAGAATTCTGGAGGAGCCAAAAGGAGGGAGGAGATGCCAGCTCATAATATGCCCCGCCAACTTCCCAGAAACCCTCATGCTGGAAACCATCCTGACTAAGAGATGCACACACTGCCAGGAAGGGCCTTGAATCGGACCAAATATGGGCACAAGTGAGGTGACTGGTCAGAGACAACCCAGAAAGCTAACCCCATTACCATAAAACCTGAGACTGTGAGCCACATGGCAGAGCAGTTCTTACCCCGCTGCTCACTGCTCTCGGTCTTGACCCATTCCCAATAAAGTCTTTTGCTTTGTCAGTACGTGTGTCTCCTTGGACAATTCATTTCCGAGTCTTAGACAAGAGCCCACTCTCACACCCTGGAAGGGGTCCCCTTCCAGTAATATCATCATGAAGACCTGATTTAAAATGAGTGAAAAATGTTATTTGCTCTTTTACTCTGCTCACTCTTGTCTGCAAACCAGTTCAAACTGGAGAAAAATATATCACTCTAAAATTAATGTAAAAGGTAAACCAAATTGTCACCTTCCTTCCTTGAGACATCTGCTTGCCTAAAGTCCTCCCCAATACTGGAAAGAAATTTTCAACTTTTGCTGTAAAAATCTATATTCCTAAAGCTGAATGTAAATGCCAGAGAGGAATTCTCAAGTCCCCTCTTGTTCAAACACATGCTAAATGAGTGATTAAAGCACAGCTTCCCACTGCTGATGAGAACTTAGAAATCCATATGTTGTTCTGACTTAATTTAATAGATGATTATCAACTGACTATAGATTGGGGATAGGAAGCACTTTTTAACACAATAAATATCCAAAATCTCAATACTGGCCAAAGATTCAAGGTAATCCTGTAGACTATAAACCTTGAAGACAAAGGATAAAAATTTCCTTTCACTAGAGGAATCTAAAACTACCTTAACAGCTACAGATTTTTTTCCCAAATGGATGAGGTTAGACTTTGATGAGTGTGGCAGGTAGGGGGATTGTGAATATCAGTCTTGTCCTAGGTACCTACTTCTAGGGATATCCTTTATTCTGTCAGCCCTGGACTGAGGTAAACTTCCTCATTTTCACATTTTTAAAATAAAATAATAAACAGTATTTAAAGTTCAAATTATTTCTCTAAGCAGCTTCATATGAATGGAAACATGGTATACTGTGTTTGGCAACTAAAATATCAACTTCTTAGGGAAAAAAACTGTTGTCCCTACTTTCAAAAGACTAAAACTCTAGATTTTGAGAACAAATAAATTACGAAATAGTTGTAGTACACAATGTATCATATTCTTATCAAAGACTATATCAAGTTTTCTTTTAGGTGGAAACTTCATTCCTGTATTTAAGTATTTATTTGTAAATCTTACTTATTGGTGATAGAGTTTTAGAATCAGAGAAGCCTATTTAACCCCGTCCTTCTCTTTTGGATAGAAAAGTGACAGAGATACATAAATATATATTCTTTTAGTAGCAATAAATTAAAATAACTATACAGTGCTTTGATATATATGATCTTGTTCCACCGAATAATCCCGTCAGATGATAACAGTATTCTTTTCCCCATTTTTCAAGTGAGAAACTAAGGATCAAAGGGGATAAATGATTTTTCTACAGTCACTGAACTAGTAAGTACCAGAACCATTGTTTGAACACAGGCCTTATCACTCTAGATCCAGTGTTATTTGTAGTACACAAAATCATCCTTCTTTGCCATATTTTCTCTTAATGTAGGTTCTCTTAAGGTAAATGTGAGGATTAAGGACTGAAATTCACTACAGTCAGTTATGGCACAAAGATTTAGAAAACCATTCCTTCTTTTCAAATATCTTATCCCAAAAGTGACTTTAAAGAACAGGTTCTGTCTTCAACATGGCCAAAATGACTCACCAGGAAACTGTGTTTACATTTCACATTAAGGAATCCAGTTAGGTAATCTTTTCCCATGCTGTGTTAACAACTTTAATCCATTCAGAGTTGACTAAAAGAAACAAATAATTTGTCTTTATAACAAAGTATAAATGGGACCATAATTCTGTAAGCAACTCTGTAGAAGAAGAGAAGTGAACCAAGAGTACAGAGATTTGCAGGGACAAACCTTGTCATTTAAACATTTTGTGTTTCATCTGAAAAACAGAGTAATACAATATTCCTGCAAGGATTACATAAAAATGTATGTGATGGCAATCTGTAAGCCATCAAGCATTATTCATAAATGTGAGGCAACGGAGTTACTGATTTGCTCATTGTATCTCCTAATGTAAATACTAATCACAATTCAATCAATATGAATAGTTAAAACTTATTTTAAGCTACAGAAGTGTTACTGAAAGTTGTACATAAATCAAAGAAAACAAGTTTTGAATAATCTTCTAAATAATCACTCTCACTCAATACTTGTAAATTAAAAGTTTTACATAAAGAATGACTATAATATACAAAGTTTACTTTCCAAAAGTCATATACATATTCAGTCTTGCTGCCTTATCATCTGAAGTATCTTTATAGGCAATGTATCATCCCTCTTTCCAATACAGAATGCTCTAACAATTTAACTTAATGTTTACATATAAAAGACATTCAAATATTTACTGATTCTAACAGTGATGATAATGTTGGCTATCGATTTTTAAAGAACTAAAATACAATGAATAAGATATACTTAACACAAACTACAATGAAAAAAATTTAATCTTCCTTAAATGATTAAAAAATCGCTTCAAGATCTTGTCTTGCTCTAAGAATCCTCATTATGAATGTAAATTATTGTGTAGTATTTTAGAAATAATTCAGCTATCTAAGCATAGTGGTAAGGAATTTATTTTAAAATGTGTTTAGCATAAGTTAAATACATGCAATCATGTTATTTTCCATATTGTTCATACTATTTTGGATTAATTTTATCAACCTATAATCTCCTACCATAATTAAAATTAAACCTAATAACATATTCAGTATTTAAAGTTTTTATATCTTTCAAGGAAAACTATTTAGTTAAATATATAGTTATATAAGTTTTAGCTATCTTGCTAAATTTTTACTCCTTGATCTTCCATTTATAAATGCTTCCTCTATAGTTCACGCTTCTAATTTTTCTTATACTAAGATCCTCAAGAAACCTATTTTAAAATATCTTCTACTATTTATCCTGTTAAATCCATAGTATATCCTTCCTTCCTCATCTCCCAATGGTTGGTTTCTATCTCTTTAGTTTACCTCATTAGCTCCTTAAGAGATCATTAATAATCATTTTTATTTGATGCATTTGAACAATGAAAGGGAAGGAAAATATATATGCTGCCAAGTTGTGCAGTAAAAATTGATAACCTTCCTAATACTAATCTATATTGGTTAAACTCAAACAAAAATTTTTGATTCATGAAAAAAATAAAAAGAAAGCAAAAGTTGAACACTGAAGTATGGATTTTTTATGGCTGACCAAAAAAGGATAATTCTGAGACTTATTTACTTATAGTGCTTATGTCCTACACAAGTTTACTTTAACAGCATATTTATAAGCACTCATACAATCCTTTTAATAGTGATAGTACATACCAGTTGACATTTTGAAGCCAAAGCTTTAAAGAAAAAATAAAGAAATGCTCTATGAGAAATTTCTAATTATGCAATTAATGTAGAAAATATTTTACATTTTGCATTAAGAAAAAGACTTTAAATTAGAAAAGCAGAAATTACCAAGAATTTCCTGGTGATTTTCTGAATTCTTCATTTGTAATTGTACCAAATTTTTTAATTCTCATATTAAGCCTCTGAAAATATATGAAGAAAATATTTTATAAATTTAAGAAACTGTAGCATTGGAAATAAAAGATAACTAAAGAAGACAACATATCTAGTAATTTTTCTACAAAAAATAAGGTATCTAGTAATTTTTCTCAGGAAAAAACAAAAAATAAGATAATTAAGAACAATATTTAGAGCATCTGGTATCTATATAACTTGTACACAATAAACAGTTAATAAAGATAGATGAAATTTTAACATATGAAGATGAATACAATCTCCTAGGTTTCAAAGAATCATAAAGTTGGAAATTTTGCCCTACCAGATATTAAAATTCATTATATGGCAATAATTATAAAAGTATGTTTCTGATAACAAAATAGACTCATCAATATTAATAACAAATATAAATAACAATAATAACTAATTTATTGGGCATATACTGTGGGTCAATCATTGTGTTAAATGATACATGTTTTATTCATATTTGTATTTTATTTTAGGACTTATATTTAGTTCTTACAATAAATTTATAAGTATTATCTGCATTTTACAGATGAGAAAAGTGCAGAGGTTAAGCAACTGTCAAGCACACAGAGCTAATATACTTGTGTACATAATTGTATATAATAATTTAGCATATGATAAAGGCAGCATTTCAGTTAAATGATGATTTACCTGAGTTATTTATTAAGTTAACTGGCTAATATTTTAGAATAAAAAGGTAGATACCCATGTCACTTCTTATACCAAATTAATTTTCATATGAATTAAAGATTTTTATTAAAAAGTACCAGAAGAAAATATAATTATATATTTATATAATTTTGAACTGTGATTATTTTCTCTGACAATACTGAGAATAGAAACCTAAGAGAAACTTCTAATATATTTGGTTACAAAGAACCCAAAAACATCTACGTGGCAAAATATGCCATCACCAAGTTAAATACACATAATGAACCAGCAATATTCTTTTTAATATATAGAACAAAGTCTATTCTCTCCAATATAGGTGTTCTTACAAATAATTAAACTACTGGCACTCTCAATAGAAAAAAAAAATGGTAAAGAACTGAACAGGGCATTACAAGAGAAGAAACAGAATGACCAATTAACATGTGAAAGTATTTTTATATTCAGTAGTAATCAATGAAATGATCATTACAATAAAGGAGGTATTTTACTTGCCTGATGAGCAAAGATGGCTGGTGTTGGCAATTGTATGGTAAAATCTCCACTCACAATTATTGCTGATGTGAGAGTTAACTGATACCATATTTTAGGGGGATAAGTGTGTGATGCATAAAATATCTTTTTAAAAGTCATATTCTTAGATCCAAAATCTCATATCTTATGAATTTAGCCTAAGCAAATAAACAAATAGGCATACATTTTCGTAAAAATATGTCTGTGGGCTGCATTATTTAAAATGGGGAGAAATAATTGGAAGCTAACTAAACTGCAACAATTCAATACCATTTAAATAAGTTCTAGCAAATCTGAATGTATAAGAATGTACTATGCTATGAATAAAATAGTGATTCAAATCTCTATTTACTGACATAAAAATGGGTTCAAGATCACTGATAAGAAAAGCAAGATATAGACCGACATGTTTAATACTATCCTAATTTCATGAATACTGTACATGTTCACAGAAAAAAATCTAAAAGGATAGAAATTGAGTCTGGGTGGGAATATAGATAATTTTTTCCTTTTTTAAACAAAATTTCCTACCTTTTCTAAAATAAATGATAGTGCTGACACAATTCATAAAGTAATCTAAAAAAGTCAACAGGAGGTAAAAAGAGAAAGAATATAGATAATTTTTTAGGATAGCAAGTTATAAAGAAGAAGAGAGAAGGAAGGTAATAACTAAAGGTGCAATATACAAAGAAAACAGAGAGACAGCAGACTCATAGATAACAGGGATGAGAAAGGGCAACAGCCAAACAAAGGAAAAGACACAGTTTGGATTGTAGAAGTAACATTTCAAAATTATTATAGAAACAGGTTTGAATATATGGTCAAAGATCTTGACTATGGATCAAAAAAGAGTGGAGGCTGAAAAACATTTTTATCCCATTTCTGATAATACAGTCACCAATTACCTCAATGAAAATAATAATGTGGTGACTTAGGAAACATGAGTTAATATTTCTTCCGAGAGCCTATACAAAGAACAGAAAACAAAATGATTAAGCTGACAATACATGAACGTACTTTGTATACAACTGCTCATATTTACAGCAATGACATTACTAACCTACAAAAACTGAGTCCTTGAAGTTAGCCCAGAATGAGAACTGCTTATGAAAAATACTTGAGGCAATATAAGAAACTTTTTAGATATGCTTAGAATAAGAAGGTGAACAAAAAAGGCCTATTTGTTTCTAATGATACATAACTCTCAGGAAGTTGACAGAGACAAAATACCACAGATCAGCTTCTGCTTTGCTTCTCTTTTCTTGTTATATAAAAAAATTCAAATTGGTAAAGGTAGAACAAATATGCAAAGCTGATATTGCAGATAGTATGTAGATACATTACAGAATTCTTTAAATTCTTCGAATTAACAGTTGCCAAGTAAAGCCCAATCACCCTGACATGAAATATAAGTGATATTGAAACAATGGCAGCTCAGCCTGATCCTTACACCTCCAGAAGCAGGGTTTTATATATGATAAGCCCAGTTCTCTACAAAGAAAAATGAATAAATGGTATCATCTAGAACCACTGTAGGTTTCATGTTCATGGGTACTTGGGCACAATGCATGGCCTAATTGAGAAGAATAACTAAATCTCTTGGGACCCTACATGACTGAGGTCTAAAGAGAAATCTCCATTTCTCACAGCTAGGGCTAGTTAAAAGTACTGTAAAGAAGCTGGACAGTCATGAAGAAAAATGAGAAAAAAAAAAAAAAGCTAAAATCTGTTCTTCCTCTGCTAGTAGTTAAAATGTTTCCCCAAAGTAAAGGCACTATATGACATACAGCACTCCACAATTAAACATAGCTAGGGTATGTACCTGACCTTGGAGAGAAAGTCGTCCTCAATACTCCATTCCTGTAATCACTTCCTATTTTATCTCCTCCTACCCTGTTGAATCCCATCTCTATCTTAGTCTATTAATGATTCTCTCTTGTAGACAGTATATATACAGGTCTTGTTTTTGTATCCATTCAGCTCATCTGTGTCTCTTGGTTGGAGCATTTAATCCATTTACATTTAAGGTAATTATTATTTTTTAAGATTTTATTTTATTTGGTTGCACCAGTCTTAGTTGCAGCAGGCTGGCTCCTTAGTTGCAGCAGGTGGGCTCCTTAGTGTGGCATGCAAACTTTTAGTTGTGGCATGCATGTAGGATCTAGTTTGACCAGGGATTGAACCCGGCCCCCTGCGTTGGGAGCATGGAGTCTTAACTGCTGCGCCATCAGGGAAGTCCCTAAGCTAATTATTGAAATGTGTGTTCCTACTGTCATTTTCTTAATTGTTTTAGGTTTGTTTATGTAGGTCTTTTTCTCCTCTTGTGTTTCCTGCCTAGAGAAGTCCCTTTAGCATTTGTTGTAAAGCTGGTTTGGTGGTGT
>NW_006784613.1:0-288 GCF_000442215.2 Lipotes vexillifer | reverse complement strand
ATCCAGGGCCCGAATTTATACTGTGTACGTGAAGAATTCTCCAAACCAGTAAATTAATGTAAACTTGGACCAGAACTGGTGAAACCCAGGGTACCTGGCAGAAGCAAATGCAGAATGGCCTTTATGCAATGGTTTTGAACTTTAAGGCCATCAGGACTCCCATTTGAGATGAAAATCTCTACTGAAAGTCAGCTCACAATTTAACCAAAAAAACAAGAGGGAAAAATGCACTGTGACTGACAGTCAGAAGATGCAACAAAGAGGATTGCTATCCCCTTCTATCGAGAA
>NW_006784612.1:0-1994 GCF_000442215.2 Lipotes vexillifer | reverse complement strand
AACAGTGAGATGCCTGTGTACCACAAAAAAAAAAAAAAAAAAGATCGATAATTATATCAATGGAACAGAATAGAATCCAGAAATAAACCCACATATATATTGACCACTAATTTTCAACAAAAGTACAAAGATAATTCAATGGAGAAAGGATATCTTTAAATAAGTGGTGCTGGAAAAATTGCATATCCATATGCAGTGAATAAATTTTGAATCATACCTTGTATCACATACAAAAATTGACTAAAAATGAGTCATAGACTAAATGTAAAACTAAATAACAAAAAAGACATCATTTAGAAAAAAACATAGAAAGTCTTTGTGACCTTGGTTTGGTCAAAGATTTTTTAACTATAACACCAAAAATGTGATCATAATATTAAAAATTGATAAATTAGACTTCAGGAAATTTAAAAATTTGAGCTTTTTGATAGAAACTCTTAAGAAAATAAAAATAAAAGAAAGATTGAAAGAAAGTATGTCAAATCATGTACTTGATAAAGGATTTGAATCTAGTTTATATAAGGAACTCTAAAAACTCAATACTAAGAAAACAGATAATCCAGTTTTTTAAAAAACTGGCAAAAAATTTAATCAGATACTAACCAAAGAAGATATACAGATGGGAAATAAGCACATGAAAACATATTCAGCATCATTAGTCATAAGAACAATGCAAGTCAAAACCACAATGAAATACTACTACACACATATTAGAATGGCTAAAATTAAAATATCTGACCATACCACGTGTTGGTGAGAATTTCAAGAAACTGGGAACTCACATACATGCTCTTGGGAATGTAAAATGGTGCAACCATAGTTCGGCAATTTCTTAAAAATTAAACATATATCATTCCACTGCTTGGCAGTTATAAGATAAATGTAAACATATGTCATACAAAGACATACAGAAATGTTCATAGCTCCAAACTGGGAACAAAGCAAATGTTTATCAACAGGTAATTGATAAACAAATGGTGATATATTGGTAGGAAAGAACACTGCATCAAAGCCCTGAAAGAGGAATGTTGGTTGTAGAAAGAGCTGGCCTGGGAATCAGAAGTCCAGAGTTGTAACCCTGATTCTTCCACTAAAAAGCTGTGTGAACTCATTCAAACAACTTCATTTCTCTGGACCTCAGTTTCTTTATCTGCTCAATAAAGCAGAAACATTTACTTTTACTCTGAATTGTTTTTAATTCCCTTATTTACACAGGCACACAAGACTAAAGAAAATGAGGCAGGGGATCTTATTAAAAGGATAATGGAGTCTCATCAATTTCTGTTATTATTTGATTGGCTATTGTAGAGAAGTTGTGCTTGCGATGGAGTAAGAGAGATCAGATATGGTTGGAAAAGGACTTTCATTCCAAAAGGAGCAAGGAGCCAATAGTGCACTCCTGGCCTCTGAAGCACAGAATTCAAGGTGTGAGCCCAGAGTATAATTCTCTAGTTTCTTGGTAGCTCCAAAAGAGTTCTTTAGCCAAAAGTTTTCTGGATGTTTGCTTTTTCCCCTCCTCTACCCTACCCCTCCCCAGTGTTTCAAAATTATCTATTTTATAGCACTGCAAAACAAAATTACATAACTAAATAACAGCTTATTTGCTGTTTAGTCTATTCAATTACAATTACACCTGTATGGAAAGAATCTCAGCAAAAATACAAATCCTCAAAGTCACAGGAAGTCATCTTTATAGTCAAGCTTTCTTAATTCCACAGCTGGGCTATAATAAAACCAATCTGGACATGGTGATCGAAGGATAATTGGTCATCTAGAAAGTTACATTCCCACTGAATATTTTGTACGTTGACCAAAATTTGTAGTGGTGTCAAATTATTTAAGATATATACAGAAGTGTTTTAAGCCAAGAAAATTTGTTTTCTAGTGCAAGAGTTAAAAGTGAGTAATTTTAGCTATGACTGAGGGAGTGGGCTACATTTGGAATTTTCATTTAAATGACTATATATATATATATATATATATATATATATATA
>NW_006784611.1:0-4060 GCF_000442215.2 Lipotes vexillifer | reverse complement strand
CACGAACCCGTGTCCCCTGCACCGGCAGGCGGACGCTCAACCACTGCGCCACCAGGGAAGCCCTGGTTTCCTGTTTTAATTCTGTTCTTGGCTTCTCTTCCTCTGCCCCTTGTACTGTAAACTTCCCTTCTCTCTCTCTCCTTCTCCTTGACAGCATCTACCTGTGTTTTGCTTCCCAGAAGGTAAGAGAATGTCATCCCGGCATTCCCCACAGTGCCTAAAACAGCACACTCAAGGGTGTGCGATGACTATTTCTCCAATGAAATGTAAACTCTTTCTCAATGGCACCAGCAACCAACATGAGCCCAGTGTGTTAGGTCTTTAGGGTGGGGGCCGGTGTTCAGGGGCTCCACAAACTCCTACTTTAGGAGTATTTTCTTTTGAACTGAAAATTATTAAAGGCAAAATGCCTAACAAGGAGAGATGGATTCTGTTAGCAGAACCTCAGGCCTAGGGGTGGGCCAGGGAGGAGAAAGCACTTAGCTCTGGATGCAGGAGTCCTCTCCTGAATTTTCTCAGTCATTCCATGACTATGTGGTGTAGACATGTGCATGTGTGTGCATGAGACAGAGGGGATGGGGAAGTGTGTAAATACATCTTTTACTGACAAAAACCTATTTCTATTTCTGGGAACGTACAAAAGACTTATGTACTTCTAGGAATTCTATTTTATTTGCTGAAACAATACCTGTGAGTCCAAAAATTAGCTTCCTACATAATTTGAGCAAGAAAAAACTATTGAAAGAACCTAGTTTTTGTATGGAGGCTATGGAATTTGGGACTGTATGAAAAATGCTGTTATAGTCCTTTTCTCTATTTGTTTTCAGATAGAATTATAGCCATGAGAGAATATTAATTCCATTGAATTTTTCTTAATATTATTTCATATGAGGAATATGACTGTGCTTTTCATGTATTACAGAAAGTCAGAGCAGATGTGTTCTAACATATTGGTTAAATCTGACTGTTAAATTTCCGTGTACATCTTTTCACATGACTGGTAAGAAAGATCAGCCCCGGAAGGAATAAGACCTTATTTCAAAATGGTATTTCAGGCTTTATTTGTTTATTTATTTATTTTTTGATGTGGAGCATTTTTAAAGTCTTTATTGAATTTGTTACACCATTGCTGCTGCTTTATGTTTTGTTTTTTTGGCTCCGAGCCATGTGGGATCTTAGCTCCCTGACCAGGGATTGAACCTGCACCCTCTGCATTGGAAGGCAAAGTCTTAACCGCTGGCCTGCCAGGGAAGTCCCTAGGCTTTATTTAGACAGAAGGTTTTCCAAAGTAACACTATTAAGAGAATGATTTCATTCTGCTTCTCTTTAAATAATGAAACTACAAAAAGTGTCCACATCATGGTTTATCATATGCTTCCATTAGAGCCTTATTTTCTTGTCAGTATTTTTACTTGGAGCCTAATCTTTTGATGGGATAGAGACTTCAATCAGGGAGTGTCTTTCATTTTCCTGCTTTAACATGATACGCACATTTCTCGCTCTAAAGTGATTGCCAGGAAAATGCTTAACTCCTCTAAATCAGCCATTTCAAGTGCCAGAGCAGATTTCACCATGACAGCTCATCCACGGTGGAAGTTCACCTCACAGGGCATTTGAAGGAGGTGCTTTGTGTTTAAAAATGAAAACTGTAAAACTTCTGGTGTTTCACAGTTTTTGACTCTGTAAGTTGGTTGTTTTCCTTTAATAGTAGAAGAATTAAAGCTGTTAAAAGTCTGCCCGTTCGAGCCTGTAATGGTGGCCTCCCATCTCTCCTTTTCCTGGAAATGAAAGAATGTTGAAAGGGTTTCTGTTTTATAATGTAAGAGGTGGCCACGCCTTTACAACTCAATGTACTCGTCCAGTGGAATTCTTCTAAACCTCAGACCTGGCCAGCAGGTTTCTCCCAGACGATTTTCATTTTCATAACATTCATATCCAATATGCACAAGACATAGAGTGAGAGAAAAAAGGGGGACAGGAAATGGCTCTGTTGCACGGTTATTACATCCTATTGCCTGTGGGTTGCTCGTTATGAGTTTTAACTATGTAAATATGACGTATATGACATCAGAATTTAATCTTAAAGCTTCTATGTGGGAGACAGAGTGTGACTTTATTGTTAGGGCTAAAATCAACTGGGTGTTGATGGGTCTCAAAAGTCACTGAGTAAAAGCTTAAAACGGAAAAGCTCAGACTGATAAGCTGTTCTTTGATTGACAGCTTCAAGCTTGACTGCCACTATTGAAAACAGTTGGGTCAAAGTTTGTGCTGTGGGGAGAAAAGTGTCATTTCATAAGAAACTATACTGGGAAATATGGGAAGATTTATAAGCTGAGAGAGCACAAACCCAAAGAAAAACAGGTGTGAGGTTTAGAGTATCTGGAAACTGGGAGAAAGGACACTGTCTATGAATTATTTAATTAATATTGCAAAAGGACTTGAGGCAGAAGAATGCCGACTCAAGAAGAAAAAGAAAACATTGCTGTCTACTAGCTTTGGCTTTCAACAAATCATTTGTCAACAGCTTGTGGTGAAACATTCTAGTCGCTGGGGGGAGGATAAAAATGCACAGACAAATGATTACTATAGAAAATAAATGCAGGAGGAAAAGGAATATGGTCCTTTTTTTCATCTATCTAGTGGAGTAGAAACAATTCTGGCACTGTAAAGTCCATCGTGGACATAGTAAAATAAATACATTCTGAAGTAGCCATCATTGATCGATTGAAATGTTATGATTGTTATACATGCCATTTCTTATCAAATATTACCCATAAGGAAGTATTCAATTCCTGTCGTGGCAATTATCCTACTATGGGCATCATAAACTTTTATGGCTTTTTATGGAATGTCACTTGGCTAACGATTTTTTCCTTCCAATATTGCATCATCACATTCAGTTGGAAAACATAGTCTAATGTGGCAAAGTGTTAGAGAAATTTAATACTCTAGGGCTAAATGAAACTGCTATGGTTCATCTCCTGGATAAGAACGACAATTTATGAATGCAATATTCATTTCCTGAGGTGAGCACAAGCAAAAACTTCATCTGAAACTTAAAACCTAGCTGTTCAGCCTCTGGTAGTTTCCTCATTTAACTCATTGATGTCATATATTAAGGCCACTGGTAAGATCACATCTGGGAAGCGCTCACTTTTTCAACCTCCCTAATTACTTTTACAGGGAACTCCTGGCATGATTGCATTGGCTGAGACCAGACCACAGAGTCTACAAGATCATCTTTCACTTTTAATATATTGTTAAAAATATAATAATAATTATTTGTTTTTCTCTTGATCATAAAAGCTGATTAATAGTTTGGCATTTTAATTCACAGAAGCATGCATTCAGAGCTAAGGTTCTAGAACAAATCGCGTGTTATATGGAGAAATCATGAGATTATAAACTTAGCATATGTATGTCTCTAAGACTAAGGAATCCAAAGATGGTTCCACAGTCATTTTTGCAGAGAAAGAAAAAGAACAATTGCCAAGAACCATACGTTTTTTCCTTCCAAAACCTAAAGGTCTGCACTATATATTTAAGTATATTAAACCTAATATATTTAACTTACAGGGAAACCCATTTGAGTGTAATCTGTATCAGGGAATAGTAGAGGTTACCACTAAAGGACGATATTTTGAGTTTGTAATCCAATTTCATTTAAAAAAAGTTTGCTCATTTTTAAATATAGAAATTCTAGGCCACAGGGTGAAGTGTTCAGATACACCTATGAGAAGGTGATTGTTTCTCCCATCTGAGACTTCTAGAGAATCAGGAGCAAGTTTGGCACAAAGCAAGAGTTTGCAGAACTGTCAATCACTATGAACATTCATAACTAGAGAGATGTGAGACAGTGACAGAGAGAAACACACTGCAAGTTTGTTTATTTGTTGTTTTTTTTTTTTTTTGCAGTACGCGGGCCTCCCACTGCTGCGGCCTCTCCCATTGCGGAGCACAGGTTCCGGACGCGCAGGCTCAGCGGCCATGACTCACAGGCCTAGCCGCTCCGTGGCATGTGGGATCCTCCTGGACCGGGGCACGAACCCGTGTCCCCTGC
>NW_006784610.1:0-993 GCF_000442215.2 Lipotes vexillifer | reverse complement strand
AAAAAAAAAAAAAAAAAAAAAAAAAAAAAAGAAACAGGTATTACAGGTGGAGAACAGTGGTGACACTGAACGCATATGGCTTGTGGCAGAGGTAAGAGTTTAGAATAAAACCCAAAAGGTTCCTGTTAAGATGACTGTGTGCCATTAAGGAATTTAATAGGAAGAACAGCTTTTTAGGAAAACATGTTTCCTATGTGAGTTTTAAAATGCCCGGGAAACACTGATATGCTCACTAAGCCATTTGAAATACAGGTTTGGAGGCCAACATAACGTTTTAGCTGTGGCTCTAGAGACAACAATGACCAGGTATAATTCCCAACCCAACCACTTAAAATCTGTGTACCTGTGGATAAATTATTTAATTGTCTAAACTTCAGTGTCTTCATCTATCAAAGGGACAAAGTTTATACACCATATATTGTCCCCATGAAAATTGGGTGTTATATTCTATGGAAAGCATATAGAACATGGCCTAACAGGTGTATTGGTGATTGTGGTTACAGTTTTTATGATTACTTGTAATTTTGGTTTGTACTACAGAATAGACTTAGGCAGATATAAGCATATGTTGTTTTACTGTTCTTTACAGGTATTAACGTTTTTCACAAATGGAAGGTCTGTGGCTACCCTACGTCGAGCAAGTCTGTTGGCACCATTTTCCCAACAGCATTTTCTCACTTCATGTCTCTGTGTCACTTCTTGGTAATTCTCACAATGTTTCAGACTTTTTCGTTATTATTATGCTTGTTTTGGGGATCTGTGATCAGTGATCTTCGGTGTTACTATTAGTACAAAAAGATCATGACTCACTGGAGGCTCAGCTGGTGGTTAGCATTTTTAGCAGAGAAGTATTTTTTCATTAAGGTATGTATGTTTTTTTGTTTTTTGTTTTTTGTTTTTTTTGCGGTACACGGGCCTCTCACTGTTGTTGCCTCTCCCTTTGCGGAGCACAGGCTCCGGACGTGCAGGCTCAGTGGCCATGGCTCACGGGCC
>NW_006784609.1:0-3858 GCF_000442215.2 Lipotes vexillifer | reverse complement strand
ATCTCCAGGCTTGTGCAATATTCGAGCAGAGTATTGGCCCCTTTACCTTGAGTGAATTTCCACACAGAGAGATCCCTGGATGAAGGGGATGATGGTGAGGCCTTTGAAAGAAGGCTGCCTTACTCAGGGAAGAATATACTTACATCTTCCAAACAAAGAAATTCCCTAGAAGGTAGTTTAGTGCAAGAAAAAGAACACAAACGCATATCCTGGAGCCTGGAAGGGCTGGGTTCAATCCTCTCTTCCCTACTTTTTCTTTACGTAACCTTAGAGAACGGAACCTTACGAAGCTGTAAAATGAGAATAGCTACGACCTCAAGACCTGAATTAGAAACTTGAGCAGTGATTCTGAGTGTCCGGGTAGGATTGCCCTTCCCTCATCCTCCCATGTCAAGACCCCTTGAAAAGGGAGGGCATCTCTCAGCCGCCCAGCTGATGGCACACACCATGCCGTGCCCCAGGTGATCCCCAGCTGGCGATGGATTTCAGCAGAGAGGCTCTAACTCCAGCCACCAGGAGTCCTTTGGCCGCAGCCCTGTCTTTAGATGCTTCCGGCCCCAGATGGTCAGTTCAGCCTTCCCCTGCATACGTGTGCATGGGCCCCGGCCTGTTGTTCATTCACAAATGCCTGGCACAGAAGATACAGTGGGCTTAGCCGATCCCCAGGTTCTGCTGAGACCTCTTTGGTCCCAACTGTCCCTTCTGACTTATGTGTGAGTGTGTGTCTGTGTGTCTGAGTGTTTGTATGTGAGAGGCAGAGGTTTGGAGGAAGAGAAAGAGTGATGCTAATGGTTGTAAGGGAACAATACTATTCCAAGGATAAGCGTTTAGTTTTATCTGTGGCTCGTAGAGTTCATGTTCCTATGTCCTCTGTTGGTAGATGCAATACTACATAATGCATGCTTGAGATAGAAGATTCCACACCCCCCCAAAAAATCTGTTCTGGGTAGTGAGGGCTTAGGCCAGAAAAGATGGACTGGATGTAACACCAAAACTCATGGATCTTCAGACGTTCATATTTTCTGTAGTTACACAGGCATTGCTACGGCCACAGGTGGGTCTGAGTTCTTCCGCTAATCCAAGCCAAACCATTGAAAAATATCTACAGAGTTGGAAGCATTAGGCGGAGAAGAGGATGTGAAGGAGTTTAGGGACCAGGGAGGCTCTGGCCCTCTATGCTGGCCACCATCCCCAGGGCCTGGTGCGTTGTGTGACCTCACTAAGTCTTGATGAATTATTAGTTATCCCAGAACACATGCCCCATGTGGCCTTTCTTCTCTGCTACTAGGGACCTGAGCTGAAATCTCTCTCCAAGACTATCAGGGTGGCTTCTGTCAGAGTGATAAGAGGCGGAAGGGGTTCTTCTTCCAGAAAAGCCTGGGATCCTCTGGGTTTCCCTCGTGGTCAGCCCATACATAGCCTGCCCTTACGATGAGTCCCAGAGGAGACACCATTGATTTCCAAGGCTGTCTTCTCATGCTGCAGTGTGAATTCCCATTTTCTAGCGTTCTTGTAGGGCTTGCAGTGGAGCTGTGGCTAAATTGCATGTCTGAGAATGAAACGTGCCATTCTCAGGAATAGCTTGTCCATTTCCATTTGTGTCAGTCAAGTTCTTAGGACACTGGCAGCAAGTGCCGCTACTTGCCTTCAGATGTGGCAACGACCTCCTCCCTATTTCTATGAGTGGGCTTTGGCCCAGCTTTCAGAGCCCGACTCCACGGAGCACCCAACCATCGTTGAGCCCTTATTCTTGCCTAATAGTGTGCACATGCTAACACATGTTGTCCAAAATAAGCCTTTCAGCTGATATGCAGTATGCGGTTTTCCTGTTTAGCAGATGAGGAAACTGTTGCTCACAGATGTAAAGTGCCCAAAGTTACCCAGCTGGTGCTGATGAGAGCACCAGTCAGAACACTAATTGGGGAATTATGTAAGGTATGTTTCATCCTTTGATGGATGTTGTTTACATAATTTCAACCTGGTCCCGGCCCTGTGGTATCCCTCTTTGTTCTGGAATCTCTAAGTGGAACGGGAAGGACGCATCAGCCCTTAAGCCCTGGGATTTCAGATTCCAGGAGCCAGACCGGGTGATTCGTCCAGCAGCCCGTCAGGTCAAAGTTTCTTAGCTCTGCAGCCTCTCCACCTTATGATAGTCTTTTCCAGAGAAGCCTGCACTTTGCGTGACTTATACACCTGTAAGTGACATACGTACTGTCAACTGTAACAGCTCAGTATCTGTGAATGAAGACTTATGTTTTGCTGAGCAGAGTCAGTAGAGAGAGCAGCAACCCCCATTTTTTGTTATAATACAACAGGTGAAAAATCAAATCACCTTTCCCATGTTTGTTTCCAGTTCAGGCTGAATGTGGCTGTGAACCTAGTTTAAGTCAAGGTCCCAACTTGGCTGAGTTTACTGGGTCTCCCCAAGAGCCACTTACCCCTCAGAAGTTGTTTCTCTTCCAACAATGCTCACTGTGTAAGCTGATCGGCCCACACCATTCCCCACCAACCAGAATATCCTGGAACACTACCCTCATCGCTCCCACACGCAACAGTGTCCGGAATGCTTGCTTAGCACCATCCCAGACAGCAAGGTTCTAGGGCAAACGTCATGAGTGGGTTTGGAAACACGAGGAAGCCACAGCTCGTAAAGTGATGGGGAAATGGGGCCAGGCCTCGTGTGAAGGCACTGTCATCCCCAAGCACCATCAAACCGAGAGTGAGTTTGCCAGCCCAGGAGATGAGTAAAACCTCAAGTTTGAGGAAAGGCAGACCCATCCTATTGTGACTAGGGCTTAGCACGCTCCAATCGTAGGCCATCTCATGGCTTCTAAGAGGGATTTGAGACGTATAAAAGGTGTGCAGTCTTAGAGCATCCACAAAGCCTCAGCATCTCATGTTCCAGCTACTGGTGAATTAGGGTAAGTCTGGCAAAGGAACGCCTCTCCTGGGAGGCTTGTTGTACCTGGTGCCAAACTCGGTGGGCAGCTATGGCTGGCGCACTGGGTGGCTGGTCAGAAAGAAAGGCCTCGTGTGGGCACGTCTGCCCTCCATATCATTTGGGACCTACCTCTCTTGGGCTGCAAGTCAACATATGAAGTGTGTGGGGCAGCGGCTGAGATGGGGGTCCAGGGTGTGCCCAGAATCCTGTGTGGAGGCTCCGGCTGGCGTGTGTGGTGGCGCTGTTGTAGTGGCCAGGAGCTGAGCGGAGCTGGTTAAGAGAGGGTGGCACCAACTCTGGGGCAGGGCTGACCTGAAGGGAAAGGCCAGTGCAGCGGGGGAGGAGAGCTCCTCAGGGAGCAGGGGGCAGAGGCCCAGGGAGCTCAAGGCAGCAAGGACAAGATGAGGTGCTACAGTGCACAGGTCCTTCTCTGGGAGTCGGGGACCATTGTTCCACCCCCGTGTGCTCAGTGCCTGGGGATCCATGACTTCCCTCTCTAAGATTTGCAATCTCCCCTAGAATTTAGTATCGATCTAAATGGTCCTTTTGTCTCTAGTTGCCTCTTTTCTATGAATTCTCTTAGAGAGTGATTACGATGCTCCGTTATAATCGTTCGTTATTTATTTAGAAAGTCAAAATCTTTACAAGAGTCCTCAATGTGTCTTGCTTCTCGTGTGTGTGTGTGTGTGTGTGTGTGTGTGTGTGTGTGACCACGCGAGCTCACACACAAATATATAACTTTACACTCATATTTGTCTGTGTATTTACATGTGTTTGTGTGGAGTTTTCTGTGCTCTTTTAATCCTTACAACAACTTTAAGAAGAGTACAGAGAAGTTAAATATCTTGCTCAATGTCACACAGCTGGTTAATTTTTGAGACAGGACTCACATCCAAGAAAATCATGTTCTAAATTCC
>NW_006784608.1:0-1033 GCF_000442215.2 Lipotes vexillifer | reverse complement strand
GAAAGAGAAGGAAGAAGAAAGGGTAGGAATTTGTCAAGTGCTGAAGAGAGAAAGGGCATCTGAAGCAGAAGAAACTATGTGTGCAGAGTTTTGGCGACATGAAACAGCATGGAAAGGGGTCATAGGTGACATCCCAGAGGTAACAGGTGAGCAGAACACTCTCCCCCTCCGGTTCTGGAACTCCTGCCATGCATGCCACGCAGTAGTAGGTGCACAGTAAAAGGTGATGGGTGGAGTGGTATTTAATGTAATTTGCTAAATATTTCAGTCTCTCAGCTTCCAGGGCACATGGTAGGATTGCAGCTCTCTGCCTTATGTAGAATTAGGAGTGGTTATGTGACTTGCCTTGGCCAGTAAAATATGAGCAGAAGTGATGTGAGTCACTTCCGAACAGAAGCTTTAAGAGCTGGTGAGTGATTTGCGGTGCTCACCTTTCCCTGCCTCAGCAATCACAGAAGCCCAGAAAAAGAGCCTCGCTCAGCGTGGGTCCCTGAGGGGAACAATTTAGAGCAGAGGTCCCCAGCCGACCTGCAGTGTACGTACAGGATGAACCACGAAGACTCTTGGTGGGGGGGTTGTTACTGCAGCAGAACCCAACCTCTCCTGACTTACAGAATGGAGTGAGTGAGTGAGTGAGTGAGTGGAGCTGAGGGAAGATTTCTGAGTTAAGGCAGGGGCATGAGGCCCCTTTGGAAGTTATGGGTGTGGTGAGGCTATCAAGGAATGAGTCATCTGAAGCCCATTAAAAATATTTCTTGAGACAAAAATCTTGGAGTCTCTTAATTTAGCCAATCAAAGGGAACTGGACTAACCCTCCAGCCACCCTGACCTCTCCCATGGGCTTTCACTTCTTTTCTTTCCCAGGGACAGCATTTTGAGCTTCCTATGAGCATAGCTGTAGCCTTGGTCCATTCCATTGGCTCATTCGTTGTTTCCCAAACATTTCTTGTGACCTAGTCTCTGCTAGAGATAGAGAAACACAGAGAGACACAGAGAGAGTCTCTCTCTCTCTCTCTCTCTCTCTCTCTCTCTC
>NW_006784606.1:0-797 GCF_000442215.2 Lipotes vexillifer | reverse complement strand
AACGAAGATAAAGTAAAATAAAATAAGGTTATTAAAATAAAGAGTAATTATTAAGGAAAAAAACTTAAAAAAAAAAAAGACGGACAGATAGAACCCTCGGACAAATGGTGGAAGCAAAGCTGTACAGACAGAATCTCACACAGAAGGATACACATACACACACAAAAAGGAAAAGGGGAAAGAATAATAAATCTTGCTCTCAAAGTCCACCTCCTTAATTTGGGATGATTCGTTGTCTATTCATGTATTCCACAGATGCAGGGTACATCAAGTTGATTGTGGAGCTTTAATCCACTGCTTCTGGGGCTGCTGGGAGAGATTTCCCTTTCTCTTCTTTGTTCTCACAGCTCCCAGGGCCTCAGCTTTGGATTTGGCCCCGCCTGTGTGTGTAGGTCGCCGGAGGGCTCTGTTCTCTGCTCAGACAGGACGGGGGTTAAAGGAGACGCTGATTCGGAGGCTGTGGCTCACTCAGGCCGCGGGTAGGGAGGGTCACGGAGTTCCGAAGCTTGGCTGCGGCGGCAGAGGCCGGCGTGACGTTGCACCAGCCTGAGGCCCGCTGTGCGTTCTCCCGGGGGAGTTGTCCCTGGATTCTGGGACCCTGGCAGTGGCAGGCTGCACAAGTTCCCCAGAAGGGGGGTGTGGATAGTAACCTGTGTTTGCACACAGGCTTCTTGGTGGTGGCAGCAGCAGCCTTAGCATCTCATGTCTGTCTCTGGGGTCCGTGCTTTTAGCCACGGCTCGCGCCCGTCTCTGGAGCTCCTTTAAGCAGCGTTCTTAATCCCCTCTCCTCGCGCACC
>NW_006784604.1:0-829 GCF_000442215.2 Lipotes vexillifer | reverse complement strand
ATGGGCAATTCTAGCTTTTGGACAATTCGTCTTCCTGATTGGAAATTAGACTGACATGTGCCGATCCGCAAACCTAGGACTTTTCTCTCATTGTTCCTCATCCTTCCGCTTCATGCTGTGGACAAATTGCAAACTGTACGCAACAGGATGTTGACAGTGCTGACATCTCCAAGTGGGGAGATTGTTAGTAAAGATGCTGGAAGGGGAAAACCAAGCACCAGGAGATGAGAAGATGAGATGCCTTTTCCAAACTCTTCCCGATCAGACGGTGTACCATCCTCTGGGTGTGACACGCATGTTTTAGCAGTAGGAAGGGTCCCGTTCATGTAAGGAGAACACCAGGGCTTTTTCCAAATCAGTGTCTGTCCGAAACCCAAACTGGAGAATTTGTTAAGCTATGGCTACACATATGTTCATTAAGGGCCTTAGGAAGTAGGCAGAGTCCGAAATTTAGATGATTGAAGTCTTCAGGGTCAGAAGCACTCACCATCGTCTTCCCTTAGGTTACATTTTAACAGTCAATGATAGATGATGTCAATAAAAATATCTCTTCTTTTTCAGATTATTTCCCCTTATAGGTTATTGCAAAATATTGAGAGTAGTTCCCTGTGCTATATGGTAGTTCCTTGTTGATGATCTATTTTATACATAGCAGTGTGTATGTGCTAATCCCAAACTGTTAATTTATCCCTCCTCCCACCTTTCCCCTTTGGTAATAGTAAATTATGAGATTTTATACTTCTTAAAAATGGGGGAGCTGGAAGAAAGGGATCATTTTCAATGGAAAAGCATTTAAAACAAGATTGAAGGTTTAACCAAGATTATTAGA
>NW_006784603.1:0-1517 GCF_000442215.2 Lipotes vexillifer | reverse complement strand
AAGGGGCTTCTAGTGTGTGGAAACCTTCCCTCCTTCACAGCTCCCTCCCACTGGTGCAGGTCCTGTCCCTATTCTTTTGTCGCTGTTTTTTCTTTTTTCCTTTGCCCTACCCAGGTACGCGGGGAGTTTATGGTTTTTTGGGAGGTCTGAGGTCTTTTGCCAGCGTTCAGTGGGTGTTCTATAGGAGCAGTTCCACGTGCAGATGTATTTCTGATGTATCTGTGGGGAGGAAGGTGATCTCCGCGTCTTACTCTTGTGCCATCTTCTCAAGTCCCCTACCCATCTGTTCTACTTGCATGACATCCAGTCTTTCCATTAGAGCCTATAGCATGTTAATCATGGTCTGATAATTCCAACATATTTGCTAAATCTGAATCTGGTTCTTTGCTTGCGCTGTCTCTTCAAACTTTGGTTTTTACGTCTTTTGGTAGACATTTAAATTTTTTGTTGAAAGCTGCACCTGATACACTACGTGAAAGGAACTGAGTTAAATAGGACTTTACTGTAAGCTTTTACATTTCTCCTAGAGTTTTAGCTATGTTTACCTACCATTTGCTGTAGGTGTCAGAGGCTGAAATATCATTTTCAGTCAGGCACCGTTACAATAAACCAGACCCCTGTGGGAGTGACCATATTGGCATAAATGTCTGGTATAGGAGGGCTTCTACTAATAAGGTGCCAGTAAGGCTGATGACAACAAAGTAGGGGGTACTAAAGGCGGGGGGTTGAGTTTAATGCCTCCAAAAGGAGGAAGAACTGTTTAGAAGACCGTGCATTAATTTTGCAATGTTAACATGGTCTGTTTAAGCAAGCCTTTCTGGTATTCTGTGAGGGCTGTAGCCTGAGGTTGTCAGGGAGGTAAAAGTTCCACCATATGCCTTTTTAAGTGAGTCCAGTGTTGCATATTTTAAGAAATTAATTGAACACAACAAAATGGTCAGAACACTGAAGGCAGTAAGGAGTATCTTGGTGGGTTCTTGCCTTTTAGCTTCAGAAGTGGCACGTCTGGTGACACAGATGAGTAATATGCCTGTACAAGCATCTATCGTGGTCAGAGCATAATGAGTAGCTCCTGCAGAGGGGTGAAGGGTCCTGTAAAGTCTATTTGCCATCAGCTGTAGGGGCCCCACCCTTAAGTCTTGGAAGTAAACTGATCAGTTTTGTTGCCAGTGGAATTTTAAAATGTGAAATAAGGTACATTTGTAAGTTAGCCAAGGCAAAGAGGTCCTGGCATTCTATCTAGACCTTTAGGGCAGAGGCCTGTCAATGCTTTTTATATTTTATGGGCCTCCTGGGCCAAGGTTATAGCATCAGGTCTAAGGTGTAGGCATGTGTCTCAGAAACTCAGGTCAATTTATTGGCTTGAGTATTGAAATGAGCCTTTGAAGCTTGAGGTTTATTGTGTGCGTGGATGTGTCTGACCTTGACTTATATATGGGTAATTGTAAGGCAAGGTATTATGAGTTCTTTATCCCTAAAGGGTTGACCTTGGATAAGAAGGTCTTGGTGGTGGTTGA
>NW_006784602.1:0-738 GCF_000442215.2 Lipotes vexillifer | reverse complement strand
CCTAACCCGCAGGCTAACACTAACCTGTGCCCTAAAACGTACGCTAACCATAAAGCGTTGCCTTACCCTAACCTATACCTTAAACCATCCCCGTTCCCTAACCCTAAACCTAAACCTAACCATAACCCTAGCACTTACCCGAAGCCTTACCCTAACATGTGCCCTAATCCTAACCCATAGCCTAACACTAACCCATGCCCTAACATGTACGCTAAACCTAAACCGTTGTCGTACACTAACCAGTACCCTAAACCGTCCCCGTTACATAACCCTAACCCTAACCCTTACCCTAAACCTTATCCTGAGCCTTACCCTAAACCATGCACTAAACCTACCCCGTACACTAACACTAAACTGTAACCTAACACGTACACTAAACCTAAACCATTGTTGTACACCAACCTATACCATAAACCGTCCCCGTTCACTGAACCTAACCCTAACCCTAAACCTAACCATAATGCTTACCCTTAGCCTTACCCTAAACCGTGCCCTAATCCTAAACCCTACGCTCACACTAACTCTTGCCCTAACACGTTAGCTAACCCTAAACCATTGTCGTACCCGAACTTGTACCTTAAACCATCCCCATTTCCTAACCCTAACACTAACGCTTACCCTTAGCCTTACAATAAACCGTGCCCTACTCCTAACACATATGCTCACACTAACCCATGCCCTAACACTTTCGCTTACCCTACACCGCTGTCATACCCTAACCTGTACCGTAAAACATCC
>NW_006784601.1:0-1274 GCF_000442215.2 Lipotes vexillifer | reverse complement strand
TAATTTGATAGAGGAAGAACAATATTTTGATCAAAATATTTCATACTTTGTTATAAAACATCAAAACACTTAAAACTTTACTGAAAAACAATGTAATAGATATTTTAATTTCAAACAAGTATAGTCTTATATTTCCCATGCTCACCTTCATAAAAATATTCATTACTTCCCTAGGCTTTGGGGCATTGCTTCTCCCCTTCGTAATTTAGCTTCAGAGTTATTTTATACACATAAAATCTTCTACTTGGTCAAAGGGAGTTTTCATTTTAACTTCACCATTCTTGGTATACTGTCATGTATCAATCATCAAGTTGCTTTTATAAACTGTATAAAGATATATGTGGATATTTAGTTTTATACCACATGTATCATTATAATTACCATCATGATTTTAATATTTGATTTATTTAGGCAACTGTAGTGATACTGTGGTGTGTTGCTTAGATACCATCTCTACTTCTTTCAGGAATAAATTACTCTTCCCCCAACCCCTGTGTTGAGCATGTTGATGGTTGAGAGTCATCAGCTGAGTTAGTATCAAGTATGGCCTTAGTTGTCACCAGGTCTCAGTTCAACTTCTCTTTCTGCCTTACTCTCGTCGCCAGACTGTCCAAATGACAAGACTTTTCCTCTGCTCCTCAAAGTTGTCTACGAAACTGGTTGTGTTTGTACAGTTTCTATGAGTCTAGTGGAGACTGGTGTTCTTAAACCCAGCATGGTGGTCACATTTGCTCTAGTCAACGATACTACTGACTAGAAATTTCCATTGAAATTGCACCACGAAGCTTTGAATAAAGCTCTTCCTGGTGACAGAATGGGCTTCAACGTGTCTGTTGAAGATATCCGTTATGGCAACATAGCTGATAACAGCAATAATGACCCACTAATGGAAGCAGCTGGCTTCACTGCTTAGATGATTATCCTGAATCGTCTAGGCCAAATCAGTGCTGGCAATGTACCTGTGCCGGCTTGTCACACAACTCTCATTGCTTGCAAGTTTGCTGAGCTGGAGGAGGATTTTTCATTATTCTGCTAAGAAGCTGGATGATGGCTCTAAAGCCATCATCTGGAAGTCCATGTGTGTTGAGTGTTTCTCTGACTAGCCTCCTCTGGGTTGTTTTGCTGTTCTTGATATTAGATAGACTGTTGCTGTGGGTATCTTCCAAGCACTGGACAGGAAGACTGCTAGAGCTAGCAATGTCACCAAGTCTGCTCAGAAAGTTCAGAAGGTTAAGTGAATATTATCTGTAACACCTGCCACCACAGTCTTAATC
>NW_006784600.1:0-428 GCF_000442215.2 Lipotes vexillifer | reverse complement strand
AAATTCCTGAGCCCGCCCTGACCTGCTAAATCCAAGTCTCTGGGGGGCTATGCAGCCCAGGGATCTACCTGTTATCAAGTTTTCTCTCGGACTCTCATGCTCATGGTCTGAGGGCTAGGTGTTGAAAAGCCTCGGCGGCAGCAGTCACAGTTTGTTTGTCAAGTGAAAGCCAGCAGGCATCCAGACCCCAGAGTCTGAGCCACAAAGGCAGAATGCTAGGAAACACCCTGACCCGGGGCAGGGACACACCTGGCCCTCCTGCACCCTCTCCCCTCACTCATTGCCTGGCTGGTGCCTTCTCTCCCTCAGGGTCGGGCCTAAGCATCACCTCCTTGGACTTCTTTCCTGGCTTCCTACTCCATCTTAATGTTGCGGTCCAGGAGCCACACGCCTGGAGTCAAGTTCCCCGGTAAATGCGACCCGTGTCC
>NW_006784599.1:0-3528 GCF_000442215.2 Lipotes vexillifer | reverse complement strand
TCATGTCTACACGTCTGCTGGGGTTCATCACATCTAGGCTAGGCCTGGCTTTACTTGGCTTCAAGCTAAGGGTTGAGTCCGGGTCTGTCCACGAGTCTCTCATCTTCCCAGGACCAGTGACACCAGAGGCATACTCTTCTCATGGAGAAGGTGGAGCACAGGAGGTCAGGACCAGCTGGGCAAGCACATTCAACCCTCTGCCCACATCCCATCAGGCAAAGCAAATCACATAACCAAATCCAACCTCAACGAGACAAGAGACCCCACATCTAGAGGGGAAACCTACAAAGTCACGTGACAAAAGGCAAGGATCCAGGGAAGGGAGGGTGAAGAATTAGGACAATGATGCCCAACAATGCAACTTCCCACAGGTGTGAAAATCCCCATCCTGGGCATATTTCCAGGGAAACAGAATTCTGGACGTGGGGTTTTGGAGCAAATATTTCTTTTCTCCCTGATGAAATTTCCACATCTGTGAAACAGGGGCAATGATGTCACATAAAATCATATCACATAAGTTTGTTTAAAGTTTAAACAGTGAATCCCAGCGAAGTGCTTACAACAGAGGGGCAGATGTTAACATTAGCTATTAGCATTTCTGTTAATGCTCAAAGTTGTAGAAATTCCCTTGAGCATCTCATTAGAGAATCACTCTCCTGACAATTTACATTTTCCTTTCTTTAATGTGAGGAAAACCTGATTGTCACGGGGTGGAATACTCCCTCTGAGGAGGGTGCAGAGGAAGGCGGGGCCCTGTGGAGTCACACAGTCCTGGGTTGCAGTCCCACCCCTGCCACGAGCAGCTGTGGATCTTAGCAAGTCACGCGGCCGCTCAGAGCCAGGCTTCCTCGTCTGTAGAATGGGGATCATCTCGGGCTCCTGTGTCAGGAGGAAACTCGCTGAGGTAGAAAGTGCTCAGCGCAGGCCGGGCCTGTGATGAGTGATGCCGGCGGCAGAGAGAGCGCTGAGGGAGGAGTTGGGGCTGGGACCTCGGGCCTCGGCTCTGCCACCCGTCACCCGCGGGCCTGGAGGGGTCCCTCTGCCCCCTGAGCCTCACCTGCCCCACATGCAAGGAGGTGGCTGGACCAGTCGGATGTCCGGCATCTCTCCTGTGGCCTCTTATTCCGCGATCTGGGCACGGCCCACTGTGCTCAGTGAAGGACAGACGCTGGGCCGGGGCCAGGCTCCCCCAGGGGCCAGGGGCGGCCACGTTTAGCTCAGGCCTGGACGCATTTCTGCAACAGAGGCTGAGTTCCACAGACAACATTTCCAAGGGGTTTCTTTCTTCACTGAGCGCCTCCCTCTCTCCGCCTGCAGGAGGGTGTTTAGACCTCTGCCTGCAAGGGCCTCTCGGAGAACAAACGGGAGGGTCAAGCTCAGCCGTGGTGCAGCCTCTGTTGCTCTGTCCTGCCGCTCGGGGGCTGCCCTCCCCTGAGTGACGTCCCCAAGGACCCCACATCCCACCGGGGACGGGGAGCGGAGCCGGCCAGGCAGCGGTGGCTCCTCCCAGCCCCGCCAGAAAGGCCCTCCTGCCCCAGAGCTGGGCTCCGCCGCCCCGGGGCTCCGCCTCCCCAGCGAGGACAGTCTCTGTAAGACACGTCTCCTCCCAGACCCCTCCACCCACACTGAGAAAACCACGGACACTCACTAGACTGCACTCGGACTGATCACATAAATGACTCTTCTAAGAAGAACCTGGGAGTCGTGTTTCACTTTTTAAAATGTGTGTTGGGATCTGTGGACGCTAATGAATCACGTGCCTCCCCCGCTCCTGGTCCAGCAGCCAGAAGGAGAGATGCGAGGATCGCATGGGGGCCGAGGACACACGGTGCCTCTCCCGAGGCTGGTTGGGACAAGGCAGCTTCACCTGGGGCCACAAACGGACTTCCTCGTGCGGCCTCCGTGAACGGAATTCTCTCTGCCAATCCGGACAGGGAAGGATTGGAAAGCTGAACGAGCAGGTCCGTGGGCCAGGCTTTGAGCTCTGCTTGATGGCAGAGAAGGAACGTTATCGTCTCCCAGCCTCAGGGCTTAGAGTTGAGAACCACGTGAACTCAGGCCGCCGCACCCTCCCAGCCCGCCCGCCGCCCAGCCCCCTGCCAGCACCCCCCTGCCGGCACGTACCTGTGAAGCCTCTCCCAGCGCACAACGCACTCACGTGCAGGCGTGATCACGGAGACTTGAAGCACCACGTGTCCCGAGTATGTGGGGAGCCCAAGTGTGAAACAGCTCCTTGCAGAGAGAGCCCAGGAGCCCCTCCAGCCCTGCCCTGGGCGCAGGAATCGCAGGATGAGTGCTTAACCCATAAGTATTGCAGGAACAAGTGATTTTAATTAAATGAACCACAGGGCTGACGCCTCATCCATTAATACCTCCCTCTAGGCACATGACATTGAGCTGCTCCAAATTCTGAAAGGGCTGTCAAGTTACTCTCTGAAAACGAACTTGCTGAGACAGGATGACGAATGACAACGTGGACGATCCCCAAATTTCATCCCTGCTCAGAGTTCCTCCTGCATCTTGTGTAATCAGGTCTCGGGTGTGTTTCCTGACCTGGGGAAGACTCGGGATTTACCCGGGATTACCGACCAGGGGCAGCGGGACTGTGACACGTGGAGGGGCCCAAAGCTGGCCTCCAGCCCAGGGACCCACCCCTGGGCTGACAAAGGAAATGCAGGAACACTGTTTTGAGGAGGTTGGGAGGCAGTTCTCAGGAGGAGAAAACAAACATCTGTGCATCCCTGCTAACCAGCTGCCGGATGTTTTTATGCCACTTTCGCTGATCTGCGCCGGATCAGCCCTCCTGCTGGTTTATGGTGTTGAAATTCCAGTCATTAGAGTGAATGACTTGGTCCCTCCGCTGGTGTTCCAGACTCAGACTCGGCAGCACTGGCTTGACGAGAGACCGGCCGCTCTCCCCGCGCCTCAGCCTGTTGGGTGGGGACAGGCCTGCTCTGAACCCAGGGGACAGTCAGCACTGCAGTAAACCACTCCTGCCTCTTTTGCAAGGAATTCCTAGGTCAACGTTAGACCCGTAGTTGTGACTTTGGTTTCAGCTCGGTGAGTGACACATCTTGGCCAATTAACTGTCTCAGTGGCAGCTCTGGTCACCTTTTCCCATGGACCTCATCTCAGATATTGATGCTGAAACAGTACAGTAACATGTCCCCAAGTGACGGTAAATGGCCCATTTTACTAATAGCTTCATAAGCCCCAGGTTATTTTTATTGTAATTTGCTGGTGAGTCTATTAAGAAGAGGCAGAGTCAGTTCCGGGCCATCAATGATTTTAGTTTTTAATAACTTTATAGTAACTCAGAGGAGGCCGAGATCAGTCCTCAGGAGCGCTGAGTCAGTGGAGAGGTGGCCTGGAACAGGCCCTGGGCTGCCGGTTTGCACGAGTCCCCGTGGCGTCCCACATACAACCAAGGTGGTAAATGACAGGCGACTGCTCATTACACCTGCTGCAGCTTCTGGAGGATGCGATCGACCAACTCAGGCTCCGCCTGATGCATCGTCAATAGGCCAT
>NW_006784597.1:0-200 GCF_000442215.2 Lipotes vexillifer | reverse complement strand
TGGTGTGATTGTTGCTTGAGTTTCCTGCCAACTACCAGCTGGGTGGGCCAAGTGATTTCAAAAACAGATTGTACATTTGTCCCATTTCTGTCCCTGTTTATCACAAGGCTGTTGAATTTCAGTGCAGGGCTACCTGTTCCACTGCTTCCATTCTAGGGGAAATTTTTATTGGGCAGCTGTTTGTATAGCTTGAAGAGCCT
>NW_006784596.1:0-664 GCF_000442215.2 Lipotes vexillifer | reverse complement strand
AGGGAAAGGCAACCTTAACCCACAATGAGATACACTACACACCTATTAAAGTGGCTAAAATAAAATACAATACTAAGTGATGACAAGGATGCACACCATCTGGAACTCATATGTTGCTGATGGAGATGTAAATGCTACAGTCTCTCTGGAGAACTTGGCAACATCCTGTAAACTTTAACATACACTTAGCACGTGACCCATCAATCCTACTCCTAGGTATTGATCCTAAAGATGACTTATCACACAAAAATCTGTGCATGAAAGTTCATGGCAGGTTTATTTACAAGAGCCAAATCTTAGAAATAACCCAAATGTCCTTAAGAGGGTGAACAGATAAACTGGTACAGCAATACACTGGAATTCTCCCCAGCTCTTAACTGACCACAAGCAAGGAAATAAATTGATCTCAAAAAGTAGATACAGGTGACCTCACTCATCACTAACCTGCCATGTAAGAACACCACTGAAACCTCGATTGATTCCAGGAAGTAGATGTGATACAGTCGACCTCTCTAATCACTGTTCGACAAAAGCACAAAAGAGGCTTCCCTGGTGGTGCAGTGGTTGGGAGTCCGCCTGCCAGTGTGGGGGATACGGGTTTGTGCCCCGGTCCTGGAGGATCCCACATGCCGCGGAGCAGCTGGGCCCGTGAGCCATGGCCGCT
>NW_006784595.1:0-3262 GCF_000442215.2 Lipotes vexillifer | reverse complement strand
CAAGGTTCATCCATGTTGTAGCATGTGTCAGAATTTCCTTCCTTTTTAAGGCTGAATAATATTCTGCTGTGTGTTAGCCTGAATGTTCATGTCCCTCCCAAATTCATATGTTGAAGCCCTGACTCCCATTGTGTCTGTATTTGGAGAAAGGTCCTTTAAGGAGGTAACTGAGGCTAAATGAGGTCATAAGGGTGGGGCCCTGTTCCTATAGGATTAGTGTCCTTATGAGAAGAGATATCAGAGAGCTCCCCACCCCACTTCTCTCTCTCTCCTACGCCCACCCACCCACTCTCCCTCTTTCCCCCATCGCCACCCTGTACAAACACACACCTGTGCACACACACACAAGAATTGCCATGTGACGACACAGTGAGAAGGCAGCTGTCTTCAGTCCAGGCAGAGAGCTCTCACCAGGAACTGAATCAGCTGGAGCCTTGATCAGCCCTGCAGGCCAGCGTAAGAGCAGACTAATGAGACGCATATCCATCCTCTTTCTTTTGAACTTCCTCTTATAGACTCACAGTGAAAAAGTGATGAGAAGAGATAGTAATAACACAATAACATTGTTAGTAACAAGAAAGGTTTCTGCCAAGGAGAAAAAGTTTCAAATCTGATCAGATCGTCAGAGATTCCTAAAACAGTTTCCCCATTCCTGAGACAAAGTAAGCTCAACATTTAGGAACTCAACAAGAAGAAATCAGCTCCTTTGTGAGACACACTGTCAAGGCTGCAATAACTCCTTAGCCGGAAGCTCCAGAGGCCTTACCTGGTTGAGAATCTAAAATTATTGGTGACGGGGGTCTCAGTTGGATCCTGGTAGAACATCAGCTCCTGAGAAAACCACCAGAAAACCCACTGACCAAGCACAACTGAATGCATTAGACCTGCTGCAGAGAGGGGTGACCACCACCTTCACAGTCTTAATGGTGCCTCAGAAAAGGGAGGTCAGGAGAGGACATGTATAGGGTTTTGGGATAAGACCTCAAGTGGTTCAAGGTGAGACTTTCAACTGATTAGGACTGGACAAAATTCAAGACATTAGAATTGGTAACCACACAAGGCAAGGATTTTGAAGGAAGCCATGTTAACCATTGGTAAATGAGCTGTTTGCCTGTATGAACAAATTCTCTGGGCTTAGAGGAATTTCTTAAAGCAAACAGTAAAGTCACTTATTGGTTTCCAGCCTTATCTTCCGAGACAAGATTTCCCTGGAACAAATAATTAAGCCATGTGGCCTCAGTTCTCAATCCTGATATTCAAGACTGATATGGATACAGATGATCTCTGCTCTCACCCTTATTACATGTGACAGATTCCAATATTGTCTATTCTATTTTTTGTTTGTTGTGTTTGTTTAAAAACAATAGCACAGGGGACTTCCCTGGTGGCACAGTGGATAAGACTCCACGCTCCCAATGCAAGGGGCCTGGGTTTGATCCCTGGTCAGGGAACTAGATCCCACATGCATGCTACAACTAAGAGTTTACATGCCACAACCACAAGCCACAAGCCACAACTAAGAGACCACAAGCCACAACTAAGGAGCCTGCCTGCCGCAACTAAGACCCGGTGCAACCAAATAAATAAATAACTGGTTTTTTTTAAAAAAAAAAAAAGAAAAGTAGCTTTAAAAAAAAAAAAACAGTCTTCCAGGGAGAAGTGAATTCCAAACTGCTAAGTAGCACTTGCAAAGGCACTGAAGCAGAAAAAAAGCAGAGATTTGGAGGAACACATACTCAAAGTTATTTGCCCTTGGGCCAGGCTCAAACATGGCAACCTCACTCTCTTATACTTATGAAGAGAGTCTGCGTCTCTTAATCTGTACCCTCTCAGGAGCATAATGCGACCGTATCTATCTATCAACATTTAAATGGTTCATATCCCTTGAAACAGCAATTCCATTGCTTAGAAATGTAGTTCATATAAAATTTATATATATACACAAAGATCTATGTTCATGAGTGTGATCGTTAATTTTGTATCAACTTAAAATGCCAAGATGCCCAGATATTTGGCTAAACATTATTCTGGATTTTTCTGTTAAAAGTTTTTGGATGAGATTTATATATTTTTTTTAATTTATTTATTTAATTTATTTATTTATTTTGGCTGCATTGGGTCTTCATTGCTGCATGCAGGCTTTCTCTAGTTGCAGCGAGCAGCAGCTACTCTTCATTTCAGTGCACGGGCTTCTCATTGTGGTGGGTTCTCTTGTTGCAGAGCATGGGCTCTAAGCACGCGGGCTTCAGTGGTTGTGGTGCACGGGCTTAGTTGCTCTGTGGCATGTCAGATCTTCCCGGTCCAGGGCTTGAACCCATGTCTCCTGCATTGGCAGGAGGATTCTTAACCACTGCGCCACCAGGGAAATCTGATTTACATTTAAATGCATAGACTTTGAGTAAAACAGGTTGTCGTGCATAATGTGGGTGGGCCTCATCCAATCAGCGGAAAGCCTGAATAGAATAAAAGATTGACCTCCTCTGAGCAAGAGGGAATTCTACCAGCAGATGACCTTCAGACTTTAACTGCGACATTGGCCCTTCCCTGGGTTCCAGCACGATGGCCTACACTGCAGATTTTGAAGCTCACAGCCTCCATAATCACATGGGCCAATTCTTTAAAATAAATCTCTCTATATATACATATCCCATTCATTCTGTTTCTCCAGAAACTGGTTAACTATCTACCTGAACTGAAATGGAAAGATCTCCTTGTCACATTATTAAATGAAGAAAGCATTTCATATAGCAACTAGTAAGATATGAATCTATTCATGATTTTAAAAAAGAAAAATAATTCTATATGTATACAGATGTATTTAGTATATATACAAAAATATATAAATAGATAGAAAAGATTACTATAAGGCCTTCCCTGGTGGTCCAGTGGTAAAGAATCTACCTTCTAATGCAGGGGACACGGGTTCGATCCCTGGTGGGGGAACTGAGATCCCACATGCCGCAGGGCAACTAAGCCCACGTGCCACAATGACTGTGCTTGCATGCCTCAGTAAGAGAGCCCGCATGCAGCAAACTACAGAGTCCACGTGCCCTGGAGCCCACGTGCCACAACTAGAGAGAGAAAACCCCCACACCACAACTAGAGAGAAGCCCACCACAACTAGAGAGAAGCCCGCGTTCCACAACAAAAAGCCCACGCCACAACAAAAAGATCCGGCACATCTCAATCAAGACCCCATGTGCTATAACTAAGACCTGACTCAACAAAAAAAAAAAAAAAAAAAAAAAAAAAAAAAAAAAAA
>NW_006784594.1:0-253 GCF_000442215.2 Lipotes vexillifer | reverse complement strand
AAGAAAGAAAGAAAGAAAGAAAGAAAGAAAGAAAGAAAGAAAGAAAGAAAGAAAAGAGGGAGGGAGTGAGGAAGAGAGGGAGGAAGGACCAAGGGAAGGAAGGAAAAAAAGAAAGAAAGTAGATAAAGTAAAATAAAATATAGTAAGATAAAATATTAAAAAGTTATTAAAATAGAAAATAATTATTAAGAAAAAAACCAGATGGATAGAACCCTAGGACAAATGGTGGAAGCAAAGCTATACAGACAAAATC
>NW_006784593.1:0-870 GCF_000442215.2 Lipotes vexillifer | reverse complement strand
TTAGATTTTCTATTTCCCATGAGTCAGTCTGATAGTTTGTGTTTCTAGGAACTCTCTCAGGTTCAGGGCTTGGGGCCGGCAAACAAAACTGACAAAAGACAGGTTAACCAGAGAAAAGACATACAAATTCTACTAATATTTTTAAGTTAACATGCACGAGGGCTTTGCAAAAAGGAAGTTAAAAAAAAAAAATCACAGAAGTGGTTAGAATTGGGAGCTTCTATATCTTTTGAACAAAGAGTGATAAATTGTGAAAAAGTGACCAGGAGGTATATGGGAAACTAACGGAAGACAGGGGTTACTTTAGCAAAAAGACCTGTTTGTGCAGACTCGTCTCACGGTGGCTCTCTGTCTCTGGTGACAGGGCTGCTTCCCTCTGTCCTGGTTCATGATGGGGAGGGGACTTATGCCACCTTCACAAAGGGAGACTTATGTCCTGCTTTTAGGCAGAAAATGGGAGGGCAGAGAAATTTTCCTGTGTATGAGGATTCTCAATTGCCTCTAATCGAAATAATTGTTATGCCAAAGTGGCATATTTGGGGGTGGCAAATTCTGGACCCTTTCAGCATCTTTCTTCTCCTGCCTAAGACTTCAGTCTCTTTATACTTAAATGATGGCATTGACCAAATGCTCTGCTAAGCTTTCGGCATGAATTTGATCTCAGAATAAAATTATCCCTCGGTTCCTCATCCAGGTGGAAACTGTATGACCTTCCCTCTCCACATTCTTAATGGTTCCTTCACTTCAGCTGAATGACTCGGCCATCAATAAGATTTGGAATTAGATGTACCGAGTGTAAATCAGTAGAAAGGAAATCAAAACTAAAAGTCCAGAATGATTTTTGCAGCTCGCTTTGTGCAAAGCAACTTT
>NW_006784592.1:0-1825 GCF_000442215.2 Lipotes vexillifer | reverse complement strand
ATCCCACATGCCGCGGAGCGGCTGGGCCCGTGAGCCATGGCCCCTGAGCCTGTGCGTCCGGAGGAGCCTGTGCTCCGCAAAGGGAGAGGCCACACAGTGAGAGGCCCGCATTCCGCTAAAAAAAAAAAAAAGATTATCCCTCCAGAAAAATGAAAATAATATTTTTGTACATACATATTTTTACCATCTCTGTTTATAATAGATTTCCAGGAGTAGATTGAACGACATGAACAATTTTTTAAAACTTTATTTTATTATTTTATGTATTTATTTTGGGCTGCGTTGGGTCTTCGATGCTGCCCGTGGGTTTTCTCTAGTTGCGGCGAGCGGGGGATACTCGTCCTTGCAGTGTGCAGGCTTCTCATTGTGGTGGCTTCTCTTGTTGTGGAGCATGGGCTCTAGGCGCATGAGCTTCAGTAGTTGTGGCATGGCACGAACACTTTTAACACTCTTGGTGCACATTGCCAAAACATAATACCCATTTGTTTTGCCATCGACATTCTATGAGAATTTTTAGTTTTCATATCCTCACCAGAATTTATTAATGTTTTAAAAATAATTAGCTTATTGACTTTAATAGTTGTATGTGTAGAAATTGACCCCCCATTCTGTCATACATATTGAAAATACTTTTTCTGTTTTTTGCCTTTTAATTATATTTGAGGTTTTCAGATGCACAGATTTTATTTTTATGTAGTCTTATCTATATATTCAAAGTTTAGACTAGGGAACAAACCCATGAGACAAAAGAAAATTCCTTAGCTGACCAGTATGCCAAACAGTTTGCTCTCATCCAGGTATCAAATATTAAAGATGGTCTGATTACTCCAGATCATTTCTATGAAACCTTGAGAGAACCACAGTCACAAGCAGGAGATTTTCTAAAAAATATGTTGGGAGTACAGTGATGTCTCAAAAAAATTAAACATTGAATTACCATATGATCCAGCAATTCCACTTCTGGGTATACATCCAAAAGAATTGAAAACAGGGATTCAAACAGATATTTCTACCCCAATGTTCATAGCAGCACTATTCACAATAGCTAAAATGTGGAAGCAACCAAAGTGTCCATTGATGGATGAATGGATAAACAAAATGTGGCATATTCACACTATGGAATATTATTCAGCCCTACACAGGAAGGAAATTCTAACACATGCTACAACATGGATGGACGTTGAAGACATATGCTAAGTGAAATAAGGCAGTCACAAAAGGACAAATACTGTATGATTCCACTTATATGAGGTACCAAGAGTAGTCAAATTCATAGAGATGGAAAGAATGATGGTGCCAGGGGCTGGGGGGACTGTGAAGTTATTCTTCAACTGGTACAGAATTTCAGTTTTGCAGATGAAAAGGGTTCTGGAGACGGATGGTAGTAATGATTGCACGACAATGTGAATGTACTTAAAACCAATGATTTGCAAAAACATCAACATTTAAGACTGTTTTCATTAGTTTTCAGTAAAAGAACTAAAAATATGAAAATGATTTTTAAAAATCTACAACTGCCTTTAAAAGGGAAATTAAGGTTAGATGCAAAAATGAAGTTTGGTATGTTTAAACTGCACATTTTGAAGAAAAGCCTCTGGGAAAATAGATCACAAAATACTATTAATGGACATCCGTGGCTAATGGGACTGTGGCTTATACTGTTTTATTGTAATTGTAACTGTCTTCGCTCAGAAACTTTTCACAAAGGGCTCCAAGAAAGCAACAGATCTAGCTTCAACCAGCCAACCGGCGCAGGCACAGAAAAAATCCGCCGCTTCTTGCGGTTAAAAAGGTTCCGCGGAGTTTTTTCAAGCGCGAAGGGCGG
>NW_006784591.1:0-546 GCF_000442215.2 Lipotes vexillifer | reverse complement strand
AACCCGCGTCCCCTGCATCTGCAGGCGGACTCTCAACCACTGCGCCACCAGGGAAGCCCAAGATATTATTATTTTTAGTATTACATTAAACCAAGCCTCTATCTAAATTTAAATATAATGTGCATATGAAAATATAAACTATGTATTTCCACATCTACCAAAACAAATGTTCTGGAAGCATTTTCTTGGTTTAACTATAATATAATATAAAATATAATATAAATTTTCTGTTTATAATGAAGTAAGCTTCTTGTAGTTTAATTAGAGTAGGAAAATTAAAGGATCAGTTAGCCAAAACTTACTTCATTACAAAATACAAGGCAGGGCTTCCCTGGTGGCGCAGTGGTTGGGGGTCCGCCTACCGATGCAGGGGACGCAGGTTCATGCCCCGGTTTGGGAGGATCCCACGTGCCGCGGGGCGGTTGGGCCCGTGAGCCATGACCGCTGAGCATGTGCGTCCGGAGCCTGTGCTCTGCAACGCGCGCGAGAGGCCGCAGCGGTGAGAGGCCCGTGTACCACAAAAAAAAAAAAAAAAAAAAAAAAAGG
>NW_006784590.1:0-222 GCF_000442215.2 Lipotes vexillifer | reverse complement strand
TCTCTAGGAGGTGGGTCAAAAAGGATCTTGCTGTGTTTTATGTCATAGAGTGTTCTGCCTATGATTTCTACTAAGAGTTTAATAGTGTCTGGCCTTACATTTACATCTTTACTCCATTTTGAGTTTCTTTTTGTGTATGGTGTTAAGGAGTGTTCCAACTTCATTCTTTCTCTCTCTTTTTTTTTTTTTTTTGCGTTACGCGGGCCTCTCACTGTTGTGGCC
>NW_006784589.1:2653629-2677711 GCF_000442215.2 Lipotes vexillifer | reverse complement strand
TCTTTCCCTGGGTCATTCTACTCCAGGCACTCTGGCCTCCTTGCTGGACCTCTAATGTGCCAACAGCTCCTGTTTTCTGGGCCTTTGCATGTATGATTCCCTCTCCCTAGAATGATCCTCCTTCAGAAATCTTCATTCACTCACTTCCTCACTTGATTCATATCTTTGCTTATAGGTCAACTTTTTATTGGACTTTCCCTGAACACCTGATCCAAAAAGGCACTAGCACCCCACATTATAACAGGCCATCTTTTTACCCTGCCATATGTTTCCTCGTAGAACTTATCAGAACTAGACATGTATATTTGCTCATTGATTCATTGCCTACATTTTCTCACTGGACAGCTTGTTGCCTGAGAGCAGATTCTATGCCTGATTCATTCTCTGCAACACAGAGAGCAACTAGAAAAGTGCCTGGCACATAACAGTGGCTCAATAAATTTTTGTTGGCTGACTGTATAAATTGCATGAGGCCTCCAGAAGGTTCTGGGAAATCTTAGAGAAAAAGTTGAGATAGTCTTACTACAAATGGAGTACATGCTCAGCATCTTCTACAATCAGAAGCTGAATGCTTTTGTTCTGACACAAGAGTTCATGCTGCTTTGCTGAATCCCTGAGATAAACGTCTCCATGCACATTTAAAATGCTGACTATCATAGATTTCTTCAAAAATACTTCCATGCAATTACCTATAGTCTTTCCTGGGACAATTATCAAATGTGCTTATGAACATAAAAGTTATATTTCTGTTAAACATTTTGCTTTGGCTGTGATCATTTTGACTATACGAGGTCATAAATTTGTTCCAGACAAATCAACCTCATTAATAAAGAAAAACAATTTGTGTTCATATATGACACACTTTTTTTTTTGGCGGTGCTCGGGCCTCTAACTGTTGTGGCCTCTCCCATTGCAGAGCACAGGCTCCGGACGCACAGGCTCAGTGGCCATGGCTCACGGGCCCAGCTGCTCCGCGGCATGTGGGATATTCCCGGACCGGGGCATGAACCTGTGTCCCCTGCATCGGCAGGCGGACTCTCAACCACTGTGCCACCAGGGAAGCCCTATAACACACTTTTAATTTGTGGAGCTCTGAAGTGTCATAGATACTTAATATGGTTCTGACCCATTTAAGGTTATACAGTAAGTTCCCTACATACGAACAAGTTCTGTTCCAAGAGTGCGTTCTTAAGTCCAATTTGTTTGTTAAGTCCAAGAAAGTTAGCCTAGGTACCCAGCTAACACAATCGGCTATATAGGACTGTACTGTAATAGATTTATAATACTTTTCACACAGATAATACATAAAAACAAACAAACACAAAAAGTAAAGAAAACATTTTTAAACTTACAGTACAGTACCTTGAAAAGTACAACAGCTGGCATCCAGGGGCTGGCATCGAGTGAACAGGCAAGAAGACTTACTGACTGGAGGAGGGAGAGGAGGTGGGAGATGGTAGAGCTGAAGGATCGTCAGCAATAGGGGACGGAGGGCAAGCTGCAATTTCACTCACGCCTGACGTTGATGGCACAGGTTCTGGTTCCTTGCTGGCTTCAGTTCTGTCTAGCCTCTTTTCTCATCATAGATGACACGGTAGCACTGGATTGCATTCTGAACGGCTGCTGCAGCCTTCGTGTACCATTCTACATTCGAGTCCTGTGCCTCAAAAACTAACAGTGTCTCCTCAGATAAAGAAAATCCCCTTGTCATTTCCTGCGTCGTGAATCTCTTCGGTTCTTCAGTTACCTCTTCTTCCTCTTGTCTCTCTTTGTCCTTTCTCTGGGCACACCTGCATCTTTGAAAGTTCACAACTTGAATGATCGTATGTAGGGGACTTACTGTAGTTTATTTTGTAGTCTTTGTAACTATAAATTCTCCCAGCTTGGTTAATATTTTCACTTGAGTGTGGGTTTAGTTTGAATCCTACTTTGCACAAACTATCTTGTGATGGCTTTGTAATGTGTCAACTTGCCTAGGCTGAACTCCATTTCCCAGAATTCATCCTCTTGTTTGTTTGTAGTTAAGGTCAGCTGCAAATGAGATTCGTGGTAGATTTGGAGGCTGGAAGGGAAGCAATGGCCCCTTAGGTTCACTCATGTTGGTGCTAATTTGGTGCTAATTTGCTGACTCACCTCATTGGTGTGAAGCAGCAGCTGGGCCTGCAAATGCTCTACCTTCCTCTGATCCTCCTTCTGCTGGACAACCTCATTGCCAAGGTCAGGGGCCACAATAATTGACGCAGGTTTTAGCCCTTCCCCATGGGGCTCCAGCTGAAGAGTGTAGGTTCCAGTCTGCTTACAATCTTCCCTTCCTAACTGCCTTCCTTATGGATTTGAAGCCCTAGCATCATATGTGGAGAAAACAGCCTTACAGAGACTGCTTAACCAGCTCCCACAATCACATAAGGCCAACTCCATTTAACAAATCTCTCTCAGATAAATAGAGATAGGTGATAGATAGATAGATAGACAGATAGATCGATAGGTAGATGATAGACATATAGATCCTGGTTGTTCTGCTTCTCTAATTAAACTCTAACCAATACAGATTTTGCTACAAAGAGTAATTCCAGAGAAATAGAATCTTGAGAATGAGTTTTCTTTTCTAGAAAAGGTTTTCTAATCTTGTTAGGTTTAAAGTCACTAGTGAGGGAATTCCCTGGTGATGCAGTGGTTAAGAATCCACCTGCCAATGCAGGGGACACGGGTTTGAGCCCTGGTCCGGGAAGATCCCACATGCCGTGGAGCAACTAAGTCCGTGTGCCACAACTACTGTACCCGTGCGCCCGGGGTCCGTGCTCCACAACAAGAGAAGCCACCACAATGAGAAGCCCGCACACCGCAACGAAGAGTAGTCCCTGCTCGCCGCAACTAGAGAAAAGCCCGCGCACAACAACGAAGACCCAATGCAGCCAAAAATAAATAAATAAATAAATTTATTTTAAAAAAGAAAAGAAAAAGTCACTAGTGAGCCTGTTTTAAGTGGTAAGGAGGGTACTAGTAGTCAGTGGCATGATGTGGCACTAGAGATACATAAAATATCACCATTGGATAATCCTAATCAAATACTTATGGAAGGCAAGGTTCTAGTTGACCATGTATTTGATGTCTTACAACATCTTAGTCAAACTAAGGAGTGTAATGGAATTGGCGGGTTGCTCCTAACTATGCTGCAGAAAGGAGGGGAAGTATGACCTCAGGGATTTGAATTCCCAGCTTAATGTCCACAGAAAGGACCTGCAAGCTTCTATGTGTGGACTGAAAGAAATTAGTATCTTCTGTAGCCAAAGGGCCAAGATTTCTGAAAACCAGACCCAGAGTCTCTCCCTGCCAGTGGCTGAATTGTGCAAACCGAATTCTCAACCTTGAGGCACCTCTATTAATAAAGTTAGGGCATTGACTGGGAAAGAATGAGATCCTGAAACATTGGAATGGGGGGGTGGGGGGGTGGGATGAACTGGGAGATTGGGGTTGACATATATAAAGTAATATGTATAAAATAGATAACCAATAAAAACCTGCTGTATAAAAAAATAAAATTTAACTTAAAAAAATTTAGAATGGGGACCTATGGGAAGATGCTGGTAAAGCTGGCGACATTTAACCTTGAAGTTCTGCTGCGCCTTCTTTGCCCATGGAAGCAGCCCTTCCACCCCTTCCTGAACAGTTAGCCTTTCTTTGTGCAAAGAAGCTTTAATGGGCTCCTCTGCCTGCAAGGCACTGTTGATCCTCTTTAGAACCTACCTCCACCACTCTGCTTTGCTTCTAGACCTGTAACTAGACTCAAGTCCCAGCAGGCCCCAAAGAGTGAGGTACAGAGTTCAACACATGAGGATCTGCTGTGCATACCAAAAGAATTGCATGATTTATGTTAATCTATATGGTCAGAAACCTGGGGAATATATGTGGGAATCAATCTTTTTTTTTTTTAACATCTTTATTGGGCTATAATTTCTTTACAATGGTGTGTTAGTTTCTACTTTATAACAAAGGGAATCAGTTATACATATACATATGTTCCCATCTCTCTTCCCTCTTGCGTCTCCCTCCCTCCCACCCTCCCTATCACACCCCTCCAGGCGGTCACAAAGCACCGAGCTGATCTCCCTGAGCTATGCGGCTGCTTCCCACTAGCTATCTACCTTACGTTTGGAAGTGTATATATGTCCATGCCTCTTTCTTGCTTTGTCACAGCTCACCCTTCCCCCTCCCAATATCCTCAAGTCCGTTCTCTAGTAGGTCTGTGTCTTTATTCCTGTCTTACCCCTAGGTTCTTCATGACATTTTTTTTCCTTAAATTCCATATGTATGTGTTAGCATATGGTATTTGTCTTTCTCTTTCTGACTTACTTCACTCTGTATGACAGACTCCAGGTCTATCTACCTCATTACAAATAGCTCAATTTCGTTTCTTTTTATGGCCGAGTAATATCCCATTGTATATATGTGCCACATCTTCTTTATCCATTCTTCCGATGACGGGATCTTAGGTTGTTTCCATCTCCGGGCTATTTGTAAATAGAGCTGCAGTGAACATTTTGGTACATGACTCTTTTTGAATTATGGTTTTCTCAGGGTATATGCCCAGTAGTGGGATTGCTGGGTCATACGGTAGTTCTATTTGTAGTTTTTTAAGGAACCTCCATACTGGTCTCCATAGTGGCTGGACCAATTCACATTCCCGCCAGCAGTGCAAGAGTGTTCCCTTTTCTCCACACCCTCTCCAGCATTTATTGTTTCTAGATTTTTTGATGATGGCCATTCTGACTGGTGTGAGATGATATCTCATTGTAGTTTTGATTTGCATTTCTCTAATGATTAATGATGTTGAGCATTCTTTCATGTGTTTGTTGGCAGTCTGTATATCTTCTTTGGAGAAATGTCTATTTAGGTCTTCTGCCCATTTTTGGATTGGGTTGTTTATTTTTTTGTTATTGAGCTGCATGAGCTGCCTGTAAATTTTGGAGATTAATCCTTTGTCAGTTGCTTCATTTGCAAATATTTTCTCCCATTCTGAGGGTTGTCTTTTGGTCTTGTTTATGGTTTCCTTTGCTGTGCAAAAGCTTTGAAGTTTCATTAGGTCCCATTTGTTTATTTTTGTTTTTATCTCCATTACTCTAGGAGGTGGGTCAAAAAGGATCTTGCTGTGATTTATGTCATAGAGTGTTCTGCCTGTGTTTTCCTCTAAGAGTTTGATGGTTTCTGGCCTTAAATTTAGGTCTTTAATCCATTTTGAGCTTATTTTTGTGTATGGTGTTACGGAGTGATCTAATCTCATACTTTTACATGTACGTGTCCAGTTTTCCCAGCACCACTGATTGAAGAGACTGTCCTTTCTCCACTGTACATTCCTGCCTCCTTTATCAAAGATAAGATGACCGTATGTGCGTGGGTTTATCTCTGGGCTTTCTATCCTATTCCATTGATCTATCTTTCTGTTTTTGTGCCAGTACCATACTGTCTTGATTACTGTAGCTTTGTAGTATAGTCTGAAGTCAGGCAGCCTGATTCCTCCAGCTCCATTTTTTGTTCTCAAGATTGCTTTGGCTATTCGGGGTCTTTTGTGTTTCCATACAAATTGTGAAATTTTTTGTTCTAGTTCTGTGAAAAATGCCAGTGGTAGTTTGATAGGGATTGCATTGAATCTATAGATTGCTTTGGGAAGTAGAGTCATTTTCACAATGTTGATTCTTCCAATCCAAGAACATGGTATATCTCTCCATCTGTTTGTATCATCTTTAATTTCTTTCATCAGTGTCTTATAATTTTCTGCATACAGCTCTTTTGTCTCCTTAGGTAGGTTTATTCCTAGGTATTTTATTCTTTTTGTTGCAGTGGTAAATGGGAGTGTTTTCTTGATTTCACTTTCAGATTTTTCATCATTAGTGTATAGGAGTGCCAGAGATTTCTGTGCATTAATTTTGTATCCTGCAACTTTACCAGATTCATTGATTAGCTCTAGTAGTTTTCTGGTAGCAGCTTTAGGATTCTCTATGTATAGTATCATGTCATCTGCACACAGTGACAGCTTTACTTCTTTTCCGATTTGGATTCCTTTTATTTCCTTTTCTTCTCTGATTTCTGTGGCTAAAACTTCCAAAACTATGTTGAATAAGAGTGGTGAGAGTGGACAACCTTGTCTTGTTCCTGATCTTAGTGGAAATGCTTTCAGTTTTTCACCATTGAGGATGATACTGGCTGTGGGCTTGTCATATATGGCCTTTATTATGTTGAGCAAAGTTCCCTCTATGCCTACTTTCTGCAGGGCTTTTATTATAAATGGGTGTTGAATTTTGTCGAAAGCTTTCTCTGCATCTGTTGAGATGATCATATGGTTTTTCTCCTTCAATTTGTTAACATTGTTTAGCACATTCATTGATTTGCGTATATTGAAGAATCCTTGCATTCCTGGAATAAACCCCACTTGATCATGCCGTGTTGAGATGATCATATGGTTTTTCTCCTTCAATTTGTTAACATTGTTTAGCACATTCATTGATTTGCGTATATTGAAGAATCCTTGCATTCCTGGAATAAACCCCACTTGATCATGCCGTATGATTCTTTTAATGTGCTGTTGGATTCTGTTTGCTAGTATTTTGTTGAATTTTTGCATTATATTTTGGAAGAGTTTGAGAAGAATAGGTGTTAGCTCTTCTCTAAATGTTTGATAGAATTCGCCTGTGAAGCCATCTGGTCCTGGGCTTTTGTTTGTTGGAAGATTTTTAATCACAGTTTCAATTTCAGTGTTTGTGATTGGTCTGTTCATATTTTCTATTTCTTCCTGATTCAGTCTTGGCAGTTTGTGCATTTCTAAGAATTTGTCCATTTCTTCCAGATTGTCCATTTTATTGGCATAGAGTTGCTTGTAGTAATCCCTCATGATTTTTTTTATTTCTGCAGTGTCAGTTGTTACTTCTCCTTTTTCATTTCTGATTCTATTGATTTGAGTCTTCTCCCTTTTTTTCTTGATGAGTCTGGCTAATGGTTTATCTATTTTGTTTATCTTCTCAAAGAACCAGCTTTTAGTTTTATTGATCTTTGCTATTGTTTCCTTCATTTCTTTTTCATTTATTTCTGATCTGATTTTTATGATTTCTTTCCTTCTGCTAACTCTGGGGTTTTTTTGTTCTTCTTTCTCTAATTGCTTGAGGTGCAAGGTTAGGTTGTTTATTCGAGATGTTTCCTGCTTCTTAAGGTGGGCTTGTATTGCTATAAACTTCCCTCTTAGAACTGCTTTTGCTGCATCCCATAGGTTTTGGGTCGTTGTATCTCCATTGTCATTTGTTTCTAGGTATTTTTTAATTTCCTCTTTGATTTCTTCAGTGATCACTTCGTTATTAAGTAGTGTATTGTTTAGCCTCCATGTGTTTGTATTTTTTACAGATCTTTTCCTGTAATTGATATCTAGTCTTATAGCATAGTGGTCGGAAAAGATACCTGATAGAAATCCAGTTTTCTTAATTATACCAAGGCTTGATTTGTGACCCAAGATATGATCTATCCTGGAGAATGGTCCATGAGCACTTGAGAAAACTGTGTATTCTGTTGTTTTTGGATGGAGTGTCCTATAAATATCAATTAAGTCCATCCTGTTTAATGTATCATTTAAAGCTTGTGTTTCCTTATTTATTTTCATTTTGGATGATCTGTCCATTGGTGAAAGTGGGGTGTTGAAGTCCCCTACTATGAATGTGTTACTGTCGATTTCCCCTTTTATGGCTGCTAGTTTTTGCCTTATGTATTGAGGTGCTCCTATGTTGGGTGCATAAATATTTACAATTGTTATATCTTCTTCTTGGATCGATCCCTTGATCATTATGTAGTGTCCTTCTTTGTCTCTTCTAATAGTCCTTATTTTAAAGTCTATTTTGTCTGATATGAGAATTGCTACTCCAGCTTTCTTTTGGTTTCCATTTGCATGAAATATCTTTTTCCATCCTCTTACTTTCAGTCTGTATGTGTCTCTAGGTCTGAAGTGGTTCTCTTGCAGACAGCATGTATATGGGTCTTGTTTTTGTATCCATTCAGCCAATCTGTGTCTTTTCGTGGGAGCATTTAGTCCATTTGCATTTAAGGTAATTATCGATATGTATGTTCCTATTCCCATTTTCTAAATTGTTTTGGGTTCGTTATTGTAGGTCTTTTCCTTCCCTTGTGTTTCTTGCCTAGAGAAGTTCCTTTAGCATTTGTTGTAAAGCTTGTTTGGTGCTGCTGAACTCTCTCAGCTTTTGCTTGTCTGTAAAGGTTGTAATTTCTCCATCAAATGTGAATGAGATCCTTGCTGGGTAGAGTAATCTTGGTTGCAGGTTTTTCTCCTTCATCACTTTAAATATGTCCTACCATCCCTTCTGGCTTGCAGAGTTTCCGCTGAAAGATCAGCTGTTAACCTTATGGGGATTCCCTTGTGTGTTATGTGTTGTTTTTCCCTTGCTGCTTTTAATATGCTTTCTTTGTATTTAATTTTTGACAGTTTGATTAATATGTGTCTTGGCGTATTTCCCTTTGGATTCATCCTGTATGGGTCTCTCTGTACTTCCTGGACTTGATTAACTATTTCCTTTCCCATATTAGGGAAGTTTTCAACTATAATCTCTTCAAATATTTTCTCAGTCCCTTTCTTTTTCTCTTCTTCTTCTTGAACCCCTACAATTCGAATGTCGGTGCGTTTAATGTTGTCCCAGAGGTCTCTGAGACTGTCCTCAGTTCTTTTCATTCTTTTTACTTTATTCTCCTCTGCAGTAGTTATTTCCACTCTTTTATCTTCCAGGTCACTTATCCGTTCTTCTGCTTCAGTTATTCTGCTCTTGATCCCATCTAGAGTATTTTTAATTTCATTTATTGTGTTGTTCATCATTGTTTCCTCTTTAGTTCTTCTAGGTCCTTGTTAAATGTTTCTTGCATTTTGTCTATTCTATTTCCAAGATTTTGGATCATCTTTACTATCATTATTCTGAATTCTCTTTCAGGTAGACTGCCTATTTCCTCTTCATTTGTTCGGTCTGGTGGGTTTTTATCTTGCTCCTTCATCTGCTGTGTGTTTTTCTGTCTTCTCATTTTGCTTCTCTTACTGTGCCTGGGGTCTCCTTTTTGCAGGCTGCAGGTTCGTAGTTCCCGTTGTTTTTGGTGTCTCTCCCCAGTGGCCAAGGTTGGTTCAGTGTGTTGTGTAGGCTTCCTGGTGGAGGGGACTAGTGCCTGTGTTCTGGTGGATGATGAGGCTGGATCTTGTGTTTCTGGTGGGCAGGTCCACGTCTGTTGGTGTGTTTTGGGGTGTCTGTGGACTTGTTATGATTTTAGGCAGCTTCTCTGCTAATGGGTCAGGTTGTGTTCCTGTCTTGCTAGTTGTTTGGCATAGGGTGTCCAGCACTGTGGCTTGCTGGTCGTTGAGTGAAGCCGGGTGCTGGCATTGAGATGGAGATCTCTGGGAGATTTTCTCCGTTTCATATTATGTGGAGCTGGGTGGTCTCATGTTGAAGTGTGTCCTGAAGTTGGCTCTCCCACCTCAGAGGCGCAGCACTGACTCCTGGCTGCAGCACCAAGAGCCTTTCATCCACCCGGCTCAGAATAGAAGGGCGAAAAAGTAGAGAGAAAGAATTAGTAGAAGTAGGAAGAAAGAAAGAAGGAAGGAAAGAAAGAAAGAAAGGAAGGAAGGAAGGAAGGAAGAAGGAAAGAAAGAAGAAAAGGAAGAAAGAAGGAAAGGAAAGAAAGAAAGGAGGGAGGGAGGGAGGGAGGGATGATGGAAAGAAGGAAGGAAGGAAGGAGGGAAGGAAGGAAAAAAAGAAGATAAAGTAAGAAAATAAAGTAAAATATAATAGAGTTATTAAATTAAAAAAATATTAAGAAAAAAATTAAAAAAAAATACGGACGGATAGATCCTTAGGACAAATGGTGGAAGCAAAGCTATACAGACAAAATCTCATACAGAAGCATACACATACACACTCACAAAAAGAGGAAAAGGGGAAAAAATCATAAATTTTGCTCTCAAAGTCCACCTCCTCAATTTGGGATGATTCGTTGTCTAAAGGAGGGAAGGAAAGAAAGAAATAAGATAAAGTAAAATAAAGTTATTAAAATTAATTATTAAGAAAAAAAATTTAAAAAAAAAACTACGGACGGATAGAACCCTAGGACAAATGGTGGAAGCAAAGCTATACGGACAAAATCTCACACAGAAGCATACCCATACACACTCACAAAAGGAGGAAAAGGGGATAAAATCATAAGTCTTGCTCTCAAAGTCCATCTCCTCAATTTTGGGATGATTAGTTGTCTATTCAGGTATTCCACAGATGCAGGGTACATCAAGTTGATTGTGGAGCTTTAATCCGCTGCTCCTGAGGCTGCTTGGAGAGAATTCCCTTTCTCTCCTTTGTTCTCACAGCTCCCAGGGGCTCAGCTTTGGATTTGGCCCTGCCTCTGCGTGTAGGTCCCCGGAGGGCGTCTGTTCTTTGCTCAGACAGGACGGGGTTAAAGGAGCCGCTGATTCGGTGGCTCTGGCTCCCTCAGGCCGGGGGGAGGGAGGGGCACGGAGTGTGGGTCGAGCCTGCGACGGCAGAGGCCGGCGTGACGTTGCACCTGCCTGAGGCTCGCCGTGCGTTCTCCCTGGGAAGTTGTCCCTGGATCCTGGGACCCTGGCAGTGGCGGGCTGCACAGGCTCCCCGGAAGGGAGGTGTGGATAGTGACCTGTGCTCGCACACAGGCTTCTTGGTGGTGGCAGCAGCAGCCTTAGCGTCTCCTGCCCGTCTCTGGGGTCCGCGCTTTTAGCCGTGTCTCACACCCGTCTCTGTAGCTCCTTTTAGCAGCGCTCTTAATCCCCTCTCCTAGCGCACCAGGAAACAAAGAGGGAAGAAAAAGTCTCTTGCCTCTTCGGCAGCTCCAGATGTTTTCCCGGACTCCCTCCCGGCCAGCCGTGGTGCACTAACTCCTTCAGGCTGTGTTCACGCCGCCAACCCCAGTCCTCTCCCTGCGCTCCGACCAAAACCCGAACCTCAGCTCGCAGCCCCGCCCGCCTCGGCGGGCGAGCACACAAGCCTCTCGGGCTGGTGAGTGCCGGTCGGCACCGATCCTCTGTGCGGGAATCTCTCCGCTTTGCCCTCCGCGCCCCTGTTGCTGTGCTGTCCTCCGCGGCTCCGAAGCTCCCCGCTCCGCCTCCCGCAGTCTCTGCCCGCGAAGGGGCTCCTAGTGTGTGGAGACCTTTCCTCCTTCACAGCTCCCTCCCACTGGTGCAGGTGCCGTCCCTATTCTATTGTCTCTGTTTTTAATTAATTTTTTCTTTTGCCCTACCCAGATACGTGGGGAGTTTCTTGCCTTTTGGGAGGTCTGAGGTCTTCTGCCAGCGTTCAGTAGGTGTTCTGTCGGAGCTGTTCCACGTGTAGATGTATTTCTGGTGTATCTGTGGGGAGGAAGGTGATCTCCGTGTCTTACTCTTCTGCCATCTTCCCCTCGTCCCACTCAGGAATCAGTCTTAAAGCTATATGATTAAGGTGAAAGGACTCTATCAGGCTGAATTTAATTGATATGGGCCTGTATTAGTCAGTTTGGGTTCTCATAACAAAATACCATAGACGGGTGGCTGAAGCAACAGAAATTTATTTTCTCACAGTTCTGGAGGCCTGAAGTCCAAGATCAAGGTGTCATCAGGTTTGATTTCTGATGAGACATCTCTCCCTGATTTGCAGATGGCCACCTTCTTACTGAAAGAGAGGGAGGTCTCGCTGGTGTTTCTTCCTCTTCTTACAAGGACACCAGTCCTATCAGATTAAGGCTCCATCCTTATGATTTCATGTAACATTAGTTATCTCCTTAAGGCCCTCTCTCCAAATACACTCACATTGGGAGTTATATAGCTTCAACATATGAATTTGGGAGGGACAAAATTCAGTCCATAACAGGGCCCACTAGGCAAAGATTCTGTCTTCGTGTTTTAGCTTGAGGGGCTTGACATAATGGTTCTACAAGTTTGCTTGGATGGCTGAAACATGAACCCAAAGGTGACCTAAAGTAAATGAAATTGAAATGCCAGGACTGCCTTGGTACACTGCAGAAGAAGGTATCCAAAAGCTTGGGAATGTCAAAATGGCCTTATCATATGCCTTGCTCACTCACCCTGAGAGCGTTCTGAGAACATATCCTGGCTGTGAGAAATAAATCTGAAAGGAGAGCCCCAGAATCCTAGATGAGTTTTATGCTGGGTATTCATTAGAGGTCAGAAATTACAGTGGGAACTGCTACCATAGAACTGGAATCAGTAAATGTAATTAGAATGATGGAATCCTAGGATGACAAGGGCCAAGTGGCAGAACTTAATTGCTGTTACAGGTTGGATTGTGTTCCCTGGAACATATGTTAAAGTCCTAATCCCTAATACCTGTGAATGTGACTTTATTTGAAATAGGGTCTTTCAGATGTAATCAAGTTAAGATGAGGTCATACTGGATTAGAATGGGTCCTAATACATGACTGGTGTCCTTATAAAAAGAGGGAAATTTAGACACAGGGAGAATAGGAAGTCATGATGAAGGCGGAGATTGGAGTGATGCACCTACGAGCCAATGAATGCCAAGGATTGCTGGCAACCATCAGAAGCTAGGGGAGATATATGGAATAGATTCTCCTTCAGAGCCTCCAGAAGGAACAATCCTTTTTTTTTTTTAATTGATCTACTTTTTTTTTAAACATCTTTATTGGAGTATAATTACTTTACAATGGTATGTTAGTTTCTGCTTTATAACAAATTGAATCAGTTATACATATACATATGTCCCCATATCTCTTCCCTCTTGTGTCTCCCTCCCTCCCACCCTCCCTATCCCACCCCTCTAGGTGATCACAAAGCACCGAGCTGATCTCCCTGTGCTATGCGGCTGCTTCCCACTAGCTATCTATTTTATGTTTGGTAGTGTATATATGTCCATGCCACTCTCTCACTTTGTTCCAGCTTACCCTTCCCCCTCCCCATGTCCTCAAGTCCATTCTCTAGTAGGTCTGCATCTTTATTCCCATCTTGCCCCTAGGTTCTTCATGACCATTTTTTTTTTACATACCATATATATGTGTTAGCATATGGTATTTGTTTTTCTCTTTCTGACTTACTTCACTCTGTATGACAGTCTCTAGGTCCATCCACCTCACTACAAATAACTCAATTTCGTTTCTTTTTATGGCTGAGTAATAGTCCATTGTATATACGTGCCACATCTTCTTTATCCATTCATCTGTCGATGGACACTTAGGTTGCTTCCATGTGCTGGCTATTCGAAATAGAGCTGCAGTGAACATTTTGGTACATGACTCTTTTTGAATTATGGTTTTCTCAGGGTATATGCCCAGTAGTGGGATTGCTGGGTCATATGGTAGTTCTATTTGTAGTTTTGTAAGGAACCTCCATACTGTTCTTTATAGTGGCTGTATCAATTTACATTCCCACCAACAGTGCAAGAGTGTTCCGTTTTCTCCACACCCTCTCCAGCATTTATTGTTTGTAGATTTTTTGATGATGGCCATTCTGACCGGTGTGAGAAATCCTTTCTAACACTTTGATTTTATACTTTAAGACTCCAGACAGTGAGAGGATAAGTTTCTGTTGTCTTAAGCTACCCAATTTGTGGTACTTTGCTACAGCAGCCCTAGGAAACTAATATGATTGCCAAAGACAAGATGGCGTAGTTACTGTAATGGACAGCAGTTTCAAAGCAGTAATTAGAATAGTCTGACTCACAGAGATCATTAGTGCTGAGTAGTGGATCATGGTGTCTCTAGAAAAGAAATAAATGAGCAGTTTACTTAAATTCTTAATTGCTCTGTATGAGCCTAGTAGTTCTAGACCCAGTGAACAGAAGTCTAAATTGAATCCCCAAAATACCATAGCCCCTCAATCAATTCCCAAATTTGAGCCAGTTCACAAACCTACAGTTCTTTGAATGAAGGGGAGACTATGTCCCCTTGAGAAAATTTCCTGCTATGCTGGCAAATACCTATATTGTTAACCTTCTTCCTAGCCTTCCCCAAAGGAACCTGCAGCCATTTACCATTTATTAGGGTGACTGTGCATTTGGGAAAGGGAAATAATCAGACTTTGGGGGAATTAGTGGACACTGGTGCTAAACTGACACCAATTCCCAGAGACCAGAAATGTTACTGTTGCCTTCATAGAGTAGAGACTTATAGAGGTCAAAGATCAGATGATCAATGGAGTTTTTGCTTACGTCCGTCTCACAGTGGTCCCAGTGAGTACTCATACCCATCATGGAGTTATATCTCCCTTTTCAGAATGTATAATTTGAATAGATGTACTCAGCAACTTTCTGAATCACCACATTGGTTCTCTGACACATAGAGAGAGGACTATTGTGGTAGGAAAGGCCAAGAGGAAGCCACTAAAACTGCCTCTAACTATAAAGTTAGTAAATCAATATCAATTCTTCGTCCCTGGAGGCATTCCAGAGATTCATGCCACCATCAAGTCTTTGAATGTGGGTGGGACCTGTGACTGGCGTCTAGGAAATAGAATATATAAAAGGAGATGAGATGACATTCACTTGATTTGGTTATGGTATATAGCAAAGGTGATGGGATGTCATTCCCATTATTATTTATATTATGTTACATAAGACTCTGTCTTAGCTGTTTAGATATACAGTACTCTCATTCTGGGCTTGAAGAAACAATCTGACATGTTGTAAACTTTCCATGGAAAGGATCACATGGCAGGAAACTGCAGGTGACCTTAGGACCTGAAGACAACCTCCAGCCAGCAAAAAGATGGATTCTTCAATCATATAACCTGAAAGAAATGAATTGTACCAACAAGCCAAATGAACTTGGAAGCAGATTTTTCCAGTCAAAACTCCACCTGAGAATATATCCTATCCAACATCTTGATTGAATCCTTGTGAGACCCTGAACAGAGAACTGAGGTAAGCTGGGTCTAGACCCCTGACCCACAGACACTCTGAGATAATAAATGTGTGTTATTTGAAGCCAGTATAGCAAATTAATACATAGTTATAGGCATTTGAAAATCCGAAATTGCCCTCAGGAGAGAGATTCAGATATTGGAATGATCAAACACTGCTTTAAAATAAATGTTATTAATATTGTCAGGGATTCCAGTAGAGATCCAGAAACTATAAATGAAGAATAATCCAAAGTAAAATTTATAATGTAAAAAATACAATATCTAAAAGTAAGCATGCAATAGATACATTTAAGAGATTAGATGTAGCTAATGAAAAAATTATAAAATTAGAATATAGAAGAAATAGAGTTAAAAAAAGTGAACATGTAAGTAATTCTAAATGAATATAGAATGCATAAAACTCTAATGTTAATGTCCAAGACTGTTTATATATATTTCAAATTAAAATACATTTCAATGATATCACAAAAGAAAATAAGGGATGTTTTGGTTAGCATCCACTGGTTATGCAGCAGTAACAAACAATCTCCAAAGTCTCAATGGATTAACAAAACAATTTATCTCACATTATATATTGGCTGTGGTAGCTCTGGGTTGGCTTTGGTTTCTCTCCATATATTGTCTTCATTTCAATATCCACTAACCACTATTTGGAACATACTATTCTAATGGTAGAACAAAAAGAGCAATGGCAGAATTATCCAGTGGCTCTGAAGTTTCTGCTTGGACATCACATACAGTCACTTCCACTTACGTTCCTTTGGCCAATGTAAGTCATATAGCCAAGCATTGGGTCAATGCTCAAGAAAAATCACCACAGGGAGGTACTTCAAATCATGTGACATCAGGCAGGATTATATGATCTTTTATGAAGAATACAGAAATCAAAACATATTTTGGAATCGGAAAAAAATACCATCTACCACAGAGTATAAATGAAATTAATGTGTTCTAAGGTCCTTATATTTTCTGGGAGGTGGGAAAACATCTATTTTATATTAGAACCTAGTAAATAAGGATCCATGTTTTAATCTCTAGTGTAATCTTCAAAAGGATAGTAAAAGAACATGTAACTAGTAAGGTACTTAGAGGAGAAATAGAGAAAAAAGAATATTTTATCAATGCAAAGAAAGCAAAAAAAAGAGAAAAAAGAACATAAAATATGTGGGCTATGTAGAAAAGCAAGCATGATGGTACATTTAAATACAAGTATATCAGTAATTATTGAATGCATTAAATGTATAATGATATAAATTTGCTAAAGATTATCAGACTGGATAAAACACAAAGCCCTACTATATTCTATTTAAAATATAAGAGTGGTGGTGGAGGGGAAGATGGCGGAAGAGTAAGACGTGGAGATCACCTTCCTCCCCACAGATACACCAGAATTACATCTACACGTTGAACAGCTCCTACAGAACACCCACTGAACGCTGGCAGAAGACCTCAGACCTCCCAAAAGGCAAGAAACTCCCCACGTACCTGGGTAGGGCAAAAGAAAAAAAGAAAAAATAGAGACCAAAGAATAGGGACGGGACCTGCACCAGTGGGAGGGAGCTGTGGAGGAAAGGTTTCCACACACTAAGAAGCCCCTTCGCGGGCGGAGGCTGCGGGAGGCGGAGGGGGGAGCTTCGGAGCCGCGGAGGAGAGCGCAGCAACGGGGGCGCGGAGGGCAGAGCGGGGAGATTCCCGCACAGAGGATCGGCGCCGACCGGCACTCACCAGCCCAGGAGGCTTGTCTGCTCACCCGCCGGGGTGGGCGGGGCTGGGAGCTGAGGCTTGGGCTTTGGTCGGAGCGCAGGGAGAGGACTGGGGTTCGTTGCCTGAACACAGCCTGAAGGGGTTAGTGCACCATGGCTAGCCGGGAGGGAGTCCGGGAAAAGGTCCGGAGCTGCCGAAGAAAAATTCCCTCCTTGTTTCCTGGTGTGCGAGGAGAGGGGTTTAAGAGCGCTGCTTAAAAGAACTCCAGAGACGCGCGCGAGCCGTGGCTAAAAACGCGGACCCCAGAGACGGGCGCGAGCTGTGGCTAAAAGCACGGACCCCAGAGACGGGCAGGAGACACTAAGGCTGCTGCTGCCGCCACCAAGGGGCCTGTGTGCGAGCACAGGGCACTATCCACACCCCTCCTCGGGGAGCCTGTGCAGCCCGCCACTGCCAGGTTCCCGGGATCCAGGGACAACTTCCCCGGGAGAACGCACGGCGCACCTCAGGCTGGTGCATCGTCACGCCGGCCTCTGCCACCGCAGGCTCACCCCGCACTCCGCGCCCCTCCCTTCCCCCCGGCCTGAGTGAGCCAGAACCCCCGAATCAGTGGCTCCTTTAACCCCGTTCTGTCTGAGCAAAAAACAGATGCCCTCCAGCGACCTACACGCAGTGGGGCCAAATCCAAAGCTGAGCCCCTGTGAGCCGTGAGAACAAAGAAGAGAAAGGGAACTCTCCCCGAGCAGCGGATTAAAGCTCCACAATCAACTTGATGTACCCTGCATCTGTGGAATATATGAATAGACAACGAATCACCCCAAATTGAGGAGGTGGACTTCGAGAGCAAGATCTATGATTTTTTCCCCTTTTCCTCTTTTTTGAGTGTGTATGTGTATGCTTCTGCATGAGATTTTGTTTGTATAGCCTTGCTTCCACCATTTGTCCTAGGGTTCTATCCAACCGTTTTTTTTCCTAATTTTTTTCTTAATAATTTAATTCTAATAACTTTATTATACTTTACCTTCTTTCTTTCTTTTTTTTCTTTCCTTCCTTCCTACCTTGCTTCCCTCCCTCCCTCCCTCCCTCCCTCCTTTAGAGTTAGCAGAAGGAAAGAAATCATAAAAATCAGATCAGAAATAAATGAAAAAGAAATGAAGGAAACAATAGCAAAGATCAATAAAACTAAAAGCTGGTTCTTTGAGAAGATAAACAAAATAGATAAACCATTAGTCAGACTCAAGAAAAAAAGGGAGAAGACTCAAATCAATACAATCAGAAATGAAAAAGGAGAGGTAACAACTGACAGACACTGCAGAAATACAAAAGATGATAACAGATTTCTACAAGCAACTCTATGCCAATAAAATGGACAACCTGGAAGAAATGGACAAATTCTTAAATGCACAACCTGCCAAAACTGAATCAGGACGAAATAGAAAATATGAACAGAACAATCACAAGCACGGAAATTGAAACTGTGATTTAAAATCTTCCAACAAACAAAAGCCAAGGACCAGATGGCTGCACAGGCGAATTCTATCAATCATTTAGAGAAGAGCGACCACCTATCCTCCTCAAACTCTTCCAAAATATACAGAGGGAGGAGGAACACTCCCAAACTCATTCTACGAGGCCACCATCACCTTGATACCAAAACCAGACAAGGATGTCACAAAGAAAGAAAACTACAGGCCAATATCACTGATGAACATAGATGCAAAAATCCTCAACAAAATACTAGCAAACAGAATCCAACAGCACATTAAAAGGATCATACACCATGATCAAGTGGGGTTTATTCCAGGAATGCAAGGATTCTTCAATATACGCAAATCTATCAATGTGATTAACCATATTAACAAATTGAAGGAGAAAAACCATATGATCATCTCAATAGATGCAGAGAAAGCTTTTGACAAAATTCAACACCCATTTATGATAAAAACCCTGCAGAAAGTAGGTGTAGAGGGAACTTTCCTCAATATAATAAAGGCCGTATATGACAAGCCCACAGCCAACATCATCCTCAATGGCGAAAAACTGAAAGCATTTCCACTAAGGTCAGGAACAAGACAAGGTTGCCCACTCTCACCACTCTTATTCAACATAGTTTTGGAAGTTTTAGCCACAGCAATCAGAGAAGAAAAGGAAATAAAAGGAATCCAAATCGGAAAAGAAGAAGTAAAGCTGTCACTGTTTGCAGATGACATGATACTATACATAGAGAATCCTAAAGATGCTACCAGAAAACTACTAGAGCTAATCAATGAATTTGGTAAAGTAGCAGGATACAAAATTAATGCACAGAAATCTCTGGCATTCCTATATACTAATGATGAAAAATCTGAAAGTGAAATCAAGAAAACACTCCCATTTACCATTGCAACAAAAAGAATAAAATATCTAGGAATAAACCTACCTAAGGAGACAAAAGACCTGTATGCAGAAAATTATAAGACACTGATGAAAGAAATTAAAGATGATACAAACAGATGGAGAGATATACCATGTTCTTGGATTGGAAGAATCAACATTGTGAAAATGACTCTACTTCCCAAAGCAATCTATAGATTCAATGCAATCCCTATCAAACTACCACTGGCATTTTTCACAGAACTAGAACAAAAAATTTCACAATTTGTATGGAAACACAAAAGACCCCGAATAGCCAAAGCAATCTTGAGAACAAAAAATGGAGCTGGAGGAATCAGGCCCCTGACTTCAGACTATACTACAAAGCTACAGTAATCAAGACAGTATGGTACTGGCCCAAAAAACAGAAAGATAGATCAATGGAACAGGATAGAAAGCCCAGAGATGAACCCACGCACATATGGTCACCTTATCTTTGATAAAGGAGGCAGGAATGTACAGAGGAGAAAGGACAGCCTCTTCACTCAGTGGTGCTGGGAAAACTGGACACGTACATGTAAAAGTATGAAATTAGATCACTCCCTAACACCATACACAAAAATAAGCTCAAAATGGATTAAAGACCTAAATGTAAGGCCAGAAACTATCAAACTCTTAGAGGAAAACATAGGCAGAACACTCTATGACATAAATCACAGCAAGATCCTTTTTGACCCACCTCCTAGAGAAATGGAAATAAAAACAAAAATAAACAAATGGGACCTAATGAAACTTCAAAGCTTTTGCACAGCAAAGGAAACCATAAACAAGACCAAAAGACAACCCTCAGAATGGGAGAAAATATTTGCAAATGAATCAACTGACAAAGGATTAATCTCTAAAATTTACAGGCAGCTCATGCAGCTCAATAACAAAAAAACAAACAACCCAATCCAAAAATGGGCAGAAGACCTAAATAGACATTTCTCCAAAGAAGATATACAGACTGCCAACAAACACATGAAAGAATGCTCAACATCATTAGTCATTAGAGAAATGCAAATCAAAACTACAATGAGATATCATCTCACACCAGTCAGAATGGCCATCATCAAAAAATCTAGAAACAATAAATGCTGGAGAGGGTGTGGAGAAAAGGGAACACTCTTGCACTGTTGGTGGGAATGTAAATTGATACAGCCACTGTGGAAAACAGTATGGAGGTTCCTTAAAAAACTACAAATAGAACTACCATATGACCCAGCAATCCCACTACTGGGCATATACCCTGAGAAAACCAAAATTCAAAAAGAGTGATGTACCAAAATGTTCATTGCAGCTCTATTTACAATAGCCCGGAGATGGAAACAACCTAAGATCCCGTCATCGGAAGAATGGATAAAGAAGATGTGGCACATATATACAACGGAATATTACTCAGCCATAAAAAGAAACGAAATTGAGCTATTTGTAATGAGGTAGATAGACCTAGAGTCTGTCATACAGAGTGAAGTAAGTCAGAAAGGGAAAGACAAATACTGTATGCTAACACATATATATGGAATTTAAGGAAAAATAATGTCATGAAGAACCTAGGGGTAAGACAGGAATAAAGACACAGACCTACCTGAGAATGGACTTGAGGATATGGGGAGGGGGAAGGGTAAGCTGTGACAAAGCGAGAGAGAGGCATGGACATGTATACACTAACAAACGTAAGGTAAATAGCTAGTGGGAAGCGACTGCATAGCACAGGGCGATCAGCTCCGTGCTTTGTGACCGCCTGGAGGGGTGGGATAGGGAGGGTGGGAGGGAGGGAGACGCAAGAGGGAAGAGATATGGGAACATATGTATATTTATAACTGATTCACTTTTTTATAAAGCAGAAACTAACACACCATTGTAAAGCAATTATACCCCAATAAAGACGTTAAAAATATATATATAAGAGTGAAAAAAATTTGAAAGGTCAGAAAAATATATATACAACAACTTACTACAAGAAATCTGATGTAGCTGTACTAGTATCAAAGTAAACTTTTAGGCAAATGCCTTCCTTAGAGACATTTTATTATTATATAAGAATTAATCTACCAGAAAACTATGGCAATTCTAGATTTCTATGTGTCTCATAACATACTCCCCAAATATACAATTACAGGATAAAATGAAGCCATTGCCAAATTCAAAAGAATTGTAGTAAATTTTAATCCACCTTTCTCAGTTACTGAAAAGCCAAGTTTACAAATTATATTAATCAAGTTTTCTGTAGACTTGCCAGTCTGTTTTCTACTTTTTCCATCCTTCATTTAAGTTCAAAATATTTTAAGTTAAGTTCAAAATATTTAAGTATGGCATTTTTTTCTTCCATATTTTTCTTCCACTTTTTTCTTCTTTTATAATTTTGTATAGTTGATCTAATATGAACTAGGAAAAGAAAATCAAAGCCCACTAATACTAATCTAATTTTCTCTATTTTTTCCTTATATTTATTATAGTTTCTGTTTTATTTATGATAAAAAAATCTGGTATACAAATATTCATAAGTGTTACATCTGCATTAAACAAGTATTACTTAGAAATTATGTTTGATTTTGAGTAACAGAGACATCTTTCCTAATGTTAGTCTAAGACTGCTGAAAGTTTTATTCTCTCACATAAAAATATCTGGAGGTAGGGGGGGGTCAGGACTAGTAAGAAGGGCTCTTTAAATTCATTAATGGCTGGTCCAATTAAAAGAAAACGACTTGACCTGTGTGCAGAAATCACAAAACAAAGAGAGAAAAAACATTGTGAAAAAGAAAATTATAAATCAACTACACTCCAATAAAAATTAAAAAAAATTAATAACATGTATTACATCAAGCATGACTTAAAGGCTAAAAGTTAAAAACAAAATTGTCTATAATTTCAAAAAATGTACAGGCAGTGCAATGTTGTTTTAAAAAAAGACTTAATAAAGATGTAAAAAAAAACTTAAAGCAGGAGATGGAAAATAAGCAGTCAGTAAAAAGAAATATGACACACAAAAAAATTAGAAATAAATGAAAATGTTTCAGAGGAAAATGTTACATTTGATGCCACCAAAACTAGAGTAAACAATATTTGAACCCACAGTCAGGGACATGGAAATCAAGCTTCAAAAAGATCACACAAAATGAAATCTCAAAGAAATAATATATAAAATTTTTATGAAATATGATAGATATGTAGAGATGAAAGAAAAGGGAAACAGATAAGATAAAAAATAGTATTCAAGAATTTAGTAGAAGTGGTTTTGAAATAAAAGTCTTGACTCTGATGATCAAATTAGGTTGACTGTTTCCTCAGAAAATTTCCTCTTGAAGCTTTGATATTCAAAGATTAAGAAAAAAGTATCCTAAGGGAAAATTAGAAAAAACAGTCAACATGCAAAAGGGGGAATAATTACGCTACTCTGAGATTTCTCTACAGGATATTACTTACCAAGGTAATTAGAAGAATTCAGTGAAATACTGTAATTATACTAGTCCTTGGATTGGCATCAGGGCATTCATATACTTACTGAAACTGTATTCAAAATATTGTTTGTGTACACCTAGGTAAATTTTTCTAGGATGAGAACAAATGGCCTTTTACCTGATTGACAAAGAGATGGCAAATAAAAATCACAGCTGTAGGGCATGTCTCCCCAGTGGAGGACTTCATTTTTCTAGTAGTCCATGGAAAGAGTATTGTGTGTCCATGAGTTTATCGCAAGGTTTTTTTTCATGTGTGAGTTTCCATTCAAACTGTATCTGAAATTAATATGAATAGCATATTCTGTATAATGCAGTTGATCATCCTATAATTGAACATTAATTTGTTTCAATTCACATATTTGCATTTTGCTTAGGTGACCACTTTGCCCAAAAGGATCATGAAGTGACAGAATTTAAGTTCTAATATGCTAGGAAGCACATTTTTTACTCCTGTTCACCTTTCATAATGCCACAAATGACAACTTTCTAACACCTACCTTTGTGTAAATATTGATTTCCTTAAACAATTATGAGGGGAAAAAAACTTAGACTCTTAAAAAAGCATTAGTCTATGAAAGTATTCAGTTTTGACTTAAGCTGCATATTTACATATTTACATCTGACGTCCTGAAAACAACTCTGTGCTTTGGAGCAATGTTCTATTTTAATTGTTTTGGGCTCATGGAAAAAGACAGAGGCAGAATTAATATGTGAATGGCCCATTCACATGATGAAAGGACTAAATGGTATTCTAAGAAACTGTAAAATAAAAGGCTTCAAAATTGTTTAAACAAAGAAAACAGCCATCTTATGGCATACTATATTTGCATATGTTATATCAGTTGTGAGCACTAGTTTGGCTTCAACAAAAAATTATCTGTTATATAAAATTAATGTTTATTTAAATTTTATTGGTTGTATAATGTGATGAATTCAATTTTTAATTTAGGTTTTATAATTATATAAGGGATAATAGCATAAGGAGTTCATTCTTAGGTTTACATGATACATATTTATAGGCCATTATAATAAAATAAAGAGTTTCTGTCATTACTGTGGGTCAGCAAAAAATTTCTTTTCATTTTATAACTGTAAAAAATTGCCCATGCAGAGCATAATTCACCCACACTGCTCACTGTCTCCATCTCAGTATGGCTTTGCTGTAGGCAAGCTGCCTTCATTCTCTAACTATGGTGACTCCACTCATCTGTCCCAAACCATGGGAGATGGAGAGTTATGCTTCAGCAAAATGAACTACAACATGCTCCAGCCAATCAGGGTCATTCCCGAATAGTACCATTACTGATTTGTTGGTCAAAACTCAAAACAAACTAAGCCCCTAATTCCATACTTACTGAGTAGAAAATTAACAAATGCATGAAAAGTTACAATCTTCCATGTTTTGTTTTACCCTGCATTCTCTAAAAAACAGAGCATGAGGGCATGAAGTTGACATGCTTGTTTTTGAGGTAGGGTGCACTCTTAGTGAATGAAGAATGAGGGAAAAGGGAATTCCAGTCAAGGAAGGAGCAAAAAGTAATACAAGATGATGTATTACCAAGATGTTCATAGCTGTACAGGAAAACTGGCTGATGACTGGTCGTGG
>NW_006784589.1:2649099-2653613 GCF_000442215.2 Lipotes vexillifer | reverse complement strand
TGTAGGATATCTTCAGAAAGGATGTGTGGAACCCCTGCTTTCCTGAACCATTTGGTTTTGTTGCAAAGAGAGGAAGGGCAAGCAATTTATCTGCCACTTCGTTTCTATCTCCTGTCTCATTAGTCAAAGTTCACCCCACGGGGCATTAACACCCCGACCTGACCCCAGTAGACAGTCATTCATTGGAGAAGGCAGCGTCTCTGTGTGTCCGGGTGATCAGACCTGAGTCTTAAAACCACTGTGGCTCTTTCTAGGGTAAACATGATGGTGGCTCAGTCTTTGCCCTCAAAGGCAGGGGAGATGAGATGATATATGGTATCATGAGACAAGGAGCCTGTGCTAGAAAAGAACCCATACCTCCAATATCTGGGTACCACAGAATCCAGGGCTCAGAGGAAGAAAGAAGCTACTTTTAAAATGGGAGGGAGAAAAGAGAAAAAGATGGGAAGGAAGAGCTAAATGGAGCTGAGTGCCAATTACCCATTTATAATAAGAAATGTAAATGACACTCTAGTACATTGATCAGGTAATATCTCTATCCATGGAAACATCCGCTTTAGCATCTCTTACTTTCCTTTCTCTGACTTACTTACCAGTCCCCACCACTGGTCTTGAGATGAGCTCAAATAGGTTAAGTGATGTTATGCCAGTTATGAGGCTAGATCTCAAGAGAACTTGCATGCATTGCCTTGACCTCTTGGAACATTGCCCAGAAGCCTGTTGCAGTATGAGAGACCACATGGAGGAGAGGGATACTGTCTAATAAGAGGTCATCTGAGAAAAGCCAGCCCATAGCCAACACAGTAGCTGACCACAAATGCATGAATGACCCTGGCAGAGACCAGAAGAACTGCTCTGATGAGCATAAGCTAAACTGTCAACCCCCAGAATTATTTGTTCAGTAAATAGTTGCTGCTTTAAACCACCAAGCTTTAGGGTAGTTTGTTACACAGCAAAAGCTAACTGATATATTTGGTATCTGAAACATAGGTTATTTTTCCCTTTTTCAATTGGTAGCCACCTTTCAGATTTACGATGTTAATTAAAATGTTGGTTTCCCCCAAATAAATACAAAATAAATTCAAGTATTTTTGAAGGGAAGACCAGCTACCAGGAATTTCAACTGGCATTTTAATATGTTCCATGGCTGCAGATGAAACTTTTTCTTCACAAATTATCCTTTTACTTTATATCAGAGAAGAGTTGTTTAGTATACATTAAAGTATTTGTGTTTTTTGAGAATACTAAGGAATTGTGTTTTCTGCAAAACATATGGTCCCTTTCTCCTACTTCAACGCCTACATAAATGTTTTGGGGGGAATACAAAAAAGAATTATTGACATATTTTATGAATCAAATGCCATTAATCCTAATCTTCTGACCATACTCAGAGCCAGGAGACTTGGAAATTCTACATTCTCATTCAAGTTGTACCTGATCTGGGAAGTCCAATTGAACTAAGAATCTCAAAGATGAAATAGCTAGTTCAAACTTGCTTTAGTTACAACTGATGTATTAATTATAACTAATTCATTACCCTGTTGACAATGAAATCTTAGTCAGTGCAGATCTGCCAAGAGGGTTGAACTATTTCAGAAAAAAATAGGATGTTTTCTCCATAAACTGCCAGGTAACTACCTTTTAGGGAGATGAAACAAGACAGGACAACTCTTTTAAACTCCAACTGTGGAAATTCTGCATGGTGTCCTGTCAACAAGGAAGGAGAATACCTGATTTGGGGGATCAACCTTTCTTGCTTCATAGTGGAGCTCTCAAAATTAATCTTTATACATACATATAGATTCAGAAATGAAAAGTATTCTACGGATATGATGATTATGATTAGTCTGAAAGAAAAATGTTATCTATGCTCTTTAGAAATGGGACCAAAAGGAGCTTTTATTTCTAGTTGTATGAAGAACAGAAAGATCTACATATAATAAGAAAAGAAGCACGTGGTACCTGCTATAAATACACTTATTTATTGTCCTTCTGTTATTTGTCTTGTGGGTCAGCTTTATGCCACGAGAATGCTGATAACCTACACCCAGGAAAATAACGGGAAGGGTTAATGTCAGCCCATATAATTTCCTTTATTAAATTGGTAACAAGCTTTCCATTTAAAAGCACATGTTCCCACAACAGCAGAGTTCAGTTGTGCACCTTGAGATCAGTCTATTATACACCAACTACAGTGAAAATAAAGGAATGGCTATCCTCTAGATGGAAAAAAAATCAGTTAACTGAGCAGGCCACAATTCTTAGCCATTACTAATCTTTCCATGTAGCCTCAGCAGGATTCTTTTAGAAATGCAAATTCTTGCCAGCCATTATTCCAACCTCCCCAGCAAATCACATCCAGTAGTGCAGTGAAAAAAATCAAGAAGGTAAAGATTTCTCTATACTCCAATGGTTATTCATATTTTTTTTTCTGGAAGACAAAAGGGTAATCCTTTAGAAACAAACAGATCGTTTTCTAATAAATAGCTATTACTATGAAATAGATGTTTTCTGCAATGTACACTGACTTTCAAAATCAGCTAGTTTAGCAGAATGTGTGTGTGTGTGTTTGTATACATGTAGACAGACATAGATAGAGAATGAAAGAAAGAGAGATCTTGTTTTTTTTTTTTTTCCTAAAGAGATCTAAGTAAATATTCTGAAAAATGTCAGTGGTAAATAGAGGCAATTAAACCTTAAATACGATTTCATTCAATTAATTTTGCATACTAAAAAGCATGTTGCTTTTCAGAATAGACATAGGAAGTTATTATGATAGTGTAATGTTTTGCTAGCTCCCTCAAAATCATGAGTAGCCTCATTCTTGCAAAAGAGCAAAAGCAGAAATGTCAACCCAAAGAAGAGTTGAAGGAGATTTAAATAGATGCACATTAAATAATGATAAAAATTTTCACTGGTCATCCTGTTAAGCTGAAGATACTCAGTTTATGGGGAGTGTAATTATTTAACAGAAGAAAACCCTTGACATTCATTCAATAAATGTTAGTGAGTGACTGCTATTTACCAAGCACTTTTCTAGGCATTGAGCATATTGTAGGGATATAATTAAGCTCCTGCCCTCATAGAGATTATATTCTAGAATAGAGAAACAGGCAATAAACAAGCAAATAAAATAAATTCCAATATTGATGAAGAAAATAAAGCAGGGTAATGCAACAGTGACTAAAGCAGGCTAGGGATGAGGGTTGGCTACTTTGTATCACACGTTAAGACGAAGCTGTGTTGAGAAGGTAACATTTGTTTCGAGGCCTGAATGATGAGAAATGAGCAGCCATTTAAAAAATCTGGAGTTTAATTAGGACCCATTTGTTTATTTTTGTTTTTATTTCCATTACTCTGGGAGATGGAGCGAAAAAGTTATTGCTGCGATTTATATCAGAGAATGTTCTGCCTATGTTTTCCTCTAAGAGTTTTATAGTATCTGGTCTTACATTCAGGTCTTTAATCCATTTTGAGTTTATTTTTGTGTGTGGTGTTAAAGAGTGTTCTAATTTCATTTTTTTTTACATGTGGCTGTCTAGTTTTCCCTATGAACAGTATGAAGGTTCCTTAAAATCTAAAAGTAGAGCTACCATATGATCCAGCAATCCCACTCCTAGGCATATATCCAGAGAAAAACTTGGTTCAAAAGTATACATGCACCCCAGTGTTCATTGCAGTGCTGTTTACAATAGCCAAGACATGGAAGCAACCTAAATGTCCATTGACAGATGAATGGATAAAGAAGATGTGGTACATATATAGCTATGGAATATTACTCAGCCATTATAAAGAATGAAATGCCATTTGTAGCAACATGGGTGGACCTGGAGGTTATCATACTAAGTGAAGTAAGTCAGATAGAGAAAGACAAATATCATATGATATCACTTATATGTGGAATCTAAAAAAAAATGATACAAATGAACTTATTTACACAAAAGAAACAGACTCACAGACTTAGAGAACAAACTTATGGTTACGGGGGGGGGGAAGGGTGTGGGGGGGGAGGGGTAGATTGGGAGTTTGGGATTGACATGTAAACAGGGCTATGTTTAAAATAGATAACCAACAAGGACCTACTGTATAGCACAGGGAACTCTGCTCAATATTCTGTAATAACCTAAATGGGAAAAGAATTTGAAAAAGAATAGATACATGTATAAGTGAATCACTTTGTTGTACATCTGAAACTAACAAAACATTGTTAATCAACTATACTCCAATATAAAATTAAAAAAAAAAATAAAAAATCTGGAGCTTAGAGTTCTAGGCAGAAGGAATAACAAATGCCAATGCCCAATGTTTGGAATAAACTTATTATGGCCAAAGATCAGAATGGCCAGTGTAACTGGGGTTTGGTGAGCTGGGACTGGTTCATGTTGGGCCATGAATATCATGATAAGGAATTGGGATTTTATTTTAAGTACATTGGAAAGTCATGAAAAGGTATTCAGCTGGGGAGCAACACAGTATGACTTACGTTTTAAAAAGATTGATCTGATAGTTATCGT